>NC_141713.1:5000-580000 GCF_971803275.1 Cyanistes caeruleus
CCCATGTATTTCCGGTGAAAACATGGCGGCGCCCTGTATTTCCGGCAAAAACATGGCCGCCCCCATGTATTTCCGGTTTAAAATGGCCGCGCCCTGTATTTCCGGCAGAAACATGGCCGCCCCCATGTATTTCCGGTTTAAAATGGCCGCGCCCTGTATTTCCGGCAAAAACATGGCCGCCCCCATGTATTTCCGGTTTAAAATGGCCGCGCCCTGTATTTCCGGCAAAAACATGGCCGCCCCCATGTATTTCCGGTTTAAAATGGCCGCGCCCTGTATTTCCGGCAAAAACATGGCCGCCCCCATGTATTTCCGGTTTAAAATGGCCGCGCCCTGTATTTCCGGCAAAAACATGGCCGCGCCCATGTATTTCCGGTTTAAAATGGCCGCGCCCTGTATTTCCGGCAAAAACATGGCCGCCCCCATGTATTTCCGGTTTAAAATGGCCGCGCCCTGTATTTCCGGCAAAAACATGGCGGCGCCCTATATTTCCGGTTCAAAATGGCCGCGCCCTGTATTTCCGGCAAAAACATGGCCGCGCCCTATATTTCCGGTTTAAAATGGCCGCGCCCTGTATTTCCGGCAAAAACATGGCGGCGCCCTATATTTCCGGTTCAAAATGGCCGCGCCCTGTATTTCCGGCAAAAACATGGCCGCGCCCTATATTTCCGGTTCAAAATGGCCGCGCCCATGTGGTTATGCATAATTGTAGTGTCGTGCTTGTGTGTGGCTTTGAAACGGGGCGCCGAGAAGCGCGAGAAAAACGGCACCGAATGCCGCGCTGTCGCGCGGCATTCGGTGCCGTTTTTCTCGCGTTTCTCGGCCCCGGGATTTGGGATTCTCGATTTGATTTTTTCCGGGACAAAATGGCGCCGCGCATGCGCCGTGGGGGTTTTCGGGCGGGTGCCGTCGCGCCGGTGACGCGCTTCCGGTCAAGATGGCGGCGCCCGTGTCGGGGGGTTTACCGGAGCCGCGCGGCCGCGGGAGCGCCGGGCGCCGACCCGGAACGACCCTCCGGCGCGCTGGCGCGCGCCGGAGGGTCGTTCCGGGTCGGCGCCGGGCGCTCCCGCGGCCGCGCGGGGCTTGGGGGGGCGACGGTGATCGGGATTGTTTCCGGGGCTTCGGGACGGGTTTTTTGGCGTGGCGGGGTCGGCGGCGTGCGTCCGGGGTGTGGTGCTTGTGTTACGGTGTCTTTTTGTCGGTTTTCTGGGTTTATTTTATTAAAAATATGATTGTTTATATTTTTTTACAAAATGGCGGCCGTCTGATGTCATCGGGGCGGAGCGCCTTGACGGGCAGGCGGGGGGGCGGTGCCGGGGGGCGGGGCGCCGTGACGGACGGCTCGGGGGCGGTACCGGTGGGCGGGGCGGCCAGGAGGGCAGTTCCGGGCGGTTGCCGTGGTGCCGGTAACGCGCTTCCGGTCAAGATGGCGGCGCCCGTGCCGAGGGTTTTACCGGCGCCGCGCAGCCGCGGGAGCGCCCCGGGCCGACCCGGAACGCCTCTCCGGCGCGCTGGCGCGCGCCGGAGAGGCGTTCCGGGCCGGCTCGGGGCGTTCCCGCGGCTGCGCGGCGATTGGGGGGGTGACGGTGATCGGGACTTTTTCTGCGGGTTCGGGACGGGTTTTTTGGCGTGGCGGGGTCGGCGGCGTGTGTGCGGGGTGTGGTGCTTGTGTTACCGTGTCGTTTTATCGTGTTTTTGTATGTATTTTATTAAAAATCATAATGTTGATATTTTTCATAAAATGGCGGCCGTCTGATGTCATCGGGGCGGGGCGCCGTGACGGACGGGTGGGAGGCGGTGCCAGGGGGCGGGGCGGAGTGACGGGCGGGCGCGGGGCGGTCTCGAGGGGCGGGGCGGTGTGACGGACGGCGCGGGGGCGGTGCCGGGGGGCGGGGCTCGGTGACTGACTCGCGCGGGGCGGTCCCGAGGGGCGGGGCCGCGTGACGGACGGCGCGGGCGTGGTGCTGGGGGCGGGGCTGCGGGGCGGGGCCGCGTGATGGACGGCGTGGGGGCGGTTCCGGGGGGCGGTGCCGGGGGTGGGGCGGCGTGATCGACGGTTCTGGAGCGGTCCCGAGGGGCGGAGCGGCGCCGGGGGGTGGTGTGGCCTGATGGGCAGCTCGGGGGCTGTGCTGGGATTGAGGGGTGGTGTTTTGGTGGGTTTTGTGTTGATTGGGGGGGCTCCCGTTGTTGCTGGTGTGTTGGGAGTGGGGGTGCTGGGCTGGGGGGCTGTGTTTGGGGCTGGGGTGTGCTTGAGGGGTGGGGGTATGGGATCGAGGGGTGTGCATAGGGGGGGTGGGTGCTTGGGGATGGGGGGGGTGTGCAGTAGGGGTGGGGGCTAGGGGATGGGGGGGGTGCATAGGGGGGGTGGGTGCTTGGGGCTGGGTTGTTGCTAGGGTATAGGGGGTCTATAGGGGGGGTGGGTCCAGGGCTTGGGTGAGTGCTAGGGGAGGGTCATTGGTGTGTCAGGAGTGAGTGAGAGTGGGGTAGGGGTGGGGATGAGGTATGGTGTAGGTGGGAGGGGGTGGGGCCCCCTATATAGTATATATACTATAACGAAAAAGAATAAAAACTATAAGTCTGGTGCAGCAGTAGAAGGTTTCATGCTCCCGGGGAGTAAGTGGTATGTACTTTATAATTTTTAATTTGTTTTTTTTACTCCCCGGGAGCACGAAAGGTTCTACTGCTGCTTTTTCTAAGTTTAAAGTTTAAAGCTAGAAAGCAAAAGAAGAAGTTAGAGAGAAGAGAAATGAGTTAGAGAGAAGAGAAATGAGTTAAAGTTTGAGGGAAAGAAAATAGAGAGAGTGAAGAGAAACTAAGTCCAAGTCAGAGTCAGAGAGAAAAGGGAAACAGAGGGGGAGCAAAAAGAAACTAAGTCCAAGTCAGAGTCAGAGAGAAAAGGGAAACAGAGGGGGAGCAAAAAGAAACTAGAGTCAGAGAGAAAAGGGAAACAGAGGGGGAGCAAAAAGAAACTAAGTCCAAGTCAGAGTCAGAGAGAAAAGGGAAACAGAGGGGGAGCAAAAAGAAACTAAGTCCAAGTCAGAGTCAGAGAGAAAAGGGAAACAGAGGGGGAGCAAAAAGAAACTAGAGTCAGAGAGAAAAGGAAAACAGAGGGGGAGCAAAAAGAAACTAAGTCCAAGTCAGAGTCAGAGAGAAAAGGGAAACAGAGGGGGAGCAAAAAGAAACTAAGTCCAAGTCAGAGTCAGAGTCACAGAGAAAAGGGAAACAGAGCCAAAGTGAAAAGAAACTAAGTCCAAGTCCCAGAGAAAAGGGAAACAGAGTGGGAGTGCAAAGAAACTAAGTCCAAGTCTAAGTCAGAGGTACAGAGAAAAGGGAAACAGAGTCAAAGTGCAAAGAAAGAGAGGGACAGTGGAGAGAAACCAACTCTACTTCCTTTCCATCTAACTCAGAGGCAGAGAGAAAGGAAACGGAGACAATCCCTGTTCACTGTAACCCGGAGTTACGGTGGAAAGGAATCAAGTCCGTTTGCTTTCTGTCTAACTCGAAGCTAGAGGGAAAGGAAACAGAGATGGAGTGAGAAGAAACCAAGGGAGAATGAAGAGAAACCAACTCTATTTCTTTTCTGTCTAACTCAGAGGCAGAGAGAAAGGAAACGGAGACAATTCCTGTTCACCGTAACTCGGAGTTACGGTGGAAAGGAATCGAGTCCAGTTGCTTTCTGTCTAACTCAGAGCTAGAGGGAAAGGAAACAGAGTTGGAGAGAAAAGAAACAGAAAAATAGAGTGAGCAACAGTGACAGAGACTTAGAGAAAGTTAGAAAGAGATTGAAAAGCAAGAAATAGATTGAAAATAATGACTACACCACACCAAAAACACAAGAGCCGGGGGGGAGTGGTGGTAGGGGGGCAGGGGGATGAAAGTTTATTCACCTTTATTTAATGAATTTATTTACACTACAGCAAAACACAGAGAAACTGGAGACAAATGCATTACAATACAATCCATGTACACACTGAAAAATCCCTAATTCACATACAGAGTAATACAGCAAAACAGCAGCAAATGCAAATACAGAACAATACAAGCCAAATACATATTAACAGAATATAACTATTTCTACAGTTCTGGAAAGGTCAATACATGCTGTTTCATTATTACTGCTATGCCAAACCACAAGGAGCACACAGAAAACACAATACTCATTCGCCACAGAAGCCGGCTTCAGCTCGCACACGTACTCACCTTCACTCTCCTCTCCACTGCCCCGTTATAATCCTGCTGTCATTGGTCCTCGGGAACGTGGTTCCCGGGAGCCTCAAAATCAGCCTGCCTGACGAAAACCTCGGTCCGGGGCCGGTCCGTGCCCAAACTTTGGCGATGACTGTCGCCTCGCAGACCGGCCGGGACCGAGGAAAAAAAACCCCAGCTGGGAGGGAAAAAAAAAAAACCCCCCCAGCTGGGGATTTTTTATTCTAAATTTAAAAGTGAATTGCAAGTCCTGGAAAGCAAAAGCCATACATACCAGGTTAGAACCACTCGACACAAACACACACCCCCCTCCTACCCCACAGGAACTCGGTTCCCGGGGGGCCTCAAATTCGGCCTGCCTGACGAAAACCTCGGTCCGGGGCCGGTCCGTGCCCAAACTTTGGCAATGACTGTCGCCTCGCAGACCGGCCGGGACCGAGGAAAAAAAACCCCAGCTGGGAGGGAAAAAAAAAAAACCCCCCCAGCTGGGGATTTTTTATTCTAAATTTAAAAGTGAATTGCAAGTCCTGGAAAGCAAAAGCCATACATACCAGGTTAGAACCACTCGACACAAACACACACCCCCCTCCTACCCCACGGGAACTCGGTTCCCGGGGGGCCTCAAATTCGGCCTGCCTGACGAAAACCTCGGTCCGGGGCCGGTCCGTGCCCAAACTTTGGCGATGACTGTCGCCTCGCAGACCGGCCGGGACCGAGGAAAAAAAACCCCAGCTGGGAGGGAAAAAAAAAAAACCCCCCCAGCTGGGGATTTTTTATTCTAAATTTAAAAGTGAATTGTAAGTCCTGAAAAGCAAAAGCCATACATACCAGGTTAGAACCACTCGACACACATGCACACAAGCAGACCCTGACCCACCGACTCTCACAGACAGACACACTCTGACACGCAGCAGGAGACTAACTCGCACAGTGACTGCAACCCTTATTTGAAACACTCTGCTGAACAAAATGCCCTGAGATATCTTCTCACTGCTGCTTCTCAACATCAAATGGTAGATCCTCAGAAAATAGGCATCAGAGACCTGCAAAACAACACAAGGTGGTCAGTGAGGGATTCTATGGTAGCTATGACTCAGCCACCCTCTAGGCCCACACATTTTTTACACAAAAACCTCATAGAAAAGAGGAACTGTAACCTTTTATAATTGTTCCACCTAACTCTAACTATGTGCCAGGGCAGGGCAGCTCCAAACCAATGCAGTTAAGTTACAGAGGCAGGCACAATGCAGTTAAAGTTAAGTTACAGAGGCAGGCACAGTGCAGTTAAAGTTAAGTAAAGTTACAGAGGCAGGCACAGTGCAGTTAAAGTTAAGTAAAGTTACAGAGGCAGGCACAGTGCAGTTAAAGTTAAGTAAAGTTACAGAGGCAGGCACAGTGCAGTTAAAGTTAAGTAAAGTTACAGAGGCAGGCACAGTGCAGTTAAAGTTAAGTAAAGTTACAGAGGCAGGCACAGTGCAGTTAAAGTTAAGTAAAGTTACAGAGGCAGGCACAGTGCAGTTAAAGTTAAGTAAAGTTACAGAGGCAGGCACAGTGCAGTTAAAGTTAAGTAAAGTTACAGAGGCAGGCACAGTGCAGTTAAAGTTAAGTAAAGTTACAGAGGCAGGCACAGTGCAGTTAAAGTTAAGTAAAGTTACAGAGGCAGGCACAGTGCAGTTAAAGTTAAGTAAAGTTACAGAGGCAGGCACAGTGCAGTTAAAGTTAAGTAAAGTTACAGAGGCAGGCACAGTGCAGTTAAAGTTAAGTAAAGTTACAGAGGCAGGCACAGTGCAGTTAAAGTTAAGTAAAGTTACAGAGGCAGGCACAGTGCAGTTAAAAGTTACAGAGGCAGGCACAGTGCAGTTAAAAGTTACAGAGGCAGGCACAGTGCAGTTAAAAGTTACAGAGGCAGGCACAGTGCAGTTAAAAGTTACAGAGGCAGGCACAGTGCAGTTAAAAGTTACAGAGGCAGGCACAGTGCAGTTAAAAGTTACAGAGGCAGGCACAGTGCAGTTAAAAGTTACAGAGGCAGGCACAGTGCAGTTAAAAGTTACAGAGGCAGGCACAGTGCAGTTAAAAGTTACAGAGGCAGGCACAGTGCAGTTAAAAGTTACAGAGGCAGGCACAGTGCAGTTAAAAGTTACAGAGGCAGGCACAGTGCAGTTAAAAGTTACAGAGGCAGGCACAGTGCAGTTAAAAGTTACAGAGGCAGGCACAGTGCAGTTAAAAGTTACAGAGGCAGGCACAGTGCAGTTAAAAGTTACAGAGGCAGGCACAGTGCAGTTAAAAGTTACAGAGGCAGGCACAGTGCAGTTAAAGTTAAGTAAAGTTACAGAGGCAGGCACAGTGCAGTTAAAAGTTACAGAGGCAGGCACAGTGCAGTTAAAAGTTACAGAGGCAGGCACAGTGCAGTTAAAAGTTACAGAGGCAGGCACAGTGCAGTTAAAAGTTACAGAGGCAGGCACAGTGCAGTTAAAAGTTACAGAGGCAGGCACAGTGCAGTTGAAAGTTACAGAGGCAGGCACAGTGCAGTTGAAAGTTACAGAGGCAGGCGCAGTGCAGTTAAGTTAAGTTACAGAGGCAGGCGCAGTGCAGTTAAGTTAAGTTACAGAGGCAGGCGCAGTGCAGTTAAGTTAAGTTACAGAGGCAGGCGCAGTGCAGTTAAGTTAAGTTACAGAGGCAGGCGCAGTGCAGTTAAGTTAAGTTACAGAGGCAGGCACAGTGCAGTTAAGTTAAGTTACAGAGGCAGGCACAGTGCAGTTAAGTTAAGTTACAGAGGCAGGCACAGTGCAGTTAAGTTACAGAGGCAGGCACAGTGCAGTTAAGTTAAGTTACAGAGGCAGGCACAATGCAGTTAAGTTAAGTTACAGAGGCAGGCACAATGCAGTTAGTTTTACAGAGGCAGGCACAATGCAGTTAGTTTTACAGAGGCAGGCACAATGCAGTTAGTTTTACAGAGGCAGGCACGGTACAAGGCAGTCGCAGGCGATGTCTGCCGGGTGAACGCGGCGATAGCTGTGGATGCGAAGGCCGGTTCCTCAGACGAAAAAATCCACGATGACGTCGAGAGGCTGAGATGGCCGATGACATGAAACACGAGACAACGAGAAGATGGATTGGAACTGCCCTGCCCGGCAAAAGCTCTGGCGAGCTTGCAAAGAAACCCTCTCCCTTGGCTTCAGAGGGGCCCATCCCACTACAGCCCTGTCCTCTAACTTAACTTCAAAATGCCAACTCACCTGCTCATCTCTGCTCCTTGCCGTGCTCGGGGCAACACCAACTCCTGCAAAGACAGAAAAGAAGAAAGCACTGAGTTACTGTCACAATGCACAAGGTGGAATTCCCAATGTGGTTCCTTTATTCCATCTTGGACTACAAAAGCTTATCAGCCAACCAGGGACTGAAACAGAAGAAAAACCACTCAGTCCCACCTCTCGTACTCAAAGATCCCCTGTAAAGTTCTGAAGACAGAGCCCTCAAACGAGTGTGGGGTGCTTTGCCCTGAGGCATGTGCTGTTTTTAACAAATTCGAGTCACCTCCCTTGCTTTCTAGACACTGCTCACCAGCGTGGCAGGCTAGGGGCGGCTGAGGCGAAACGTCTTTCCCCTGATAATGACTGCACGATAAACCTGCAACCCCTTCTGTCTCTCAGAATCCTGTCCGTGACACTGATTCGTGTCAGGATCCACAAGGTGGGATTTGTGATGTGGTTCTTTCCTTCTGTCTTAGAGAACTAGAGATTAGCAGCAAACCAGGGACTTTAAACAGAAAAACCACTCAGTCCCACTTCTCATACTCAAAGATCCCCTGTAAAGTTCTGAAGACAGAGCCCTCAAACGAGTGTGGGGTGCTTTGCCCTGAGGCATGTGCTGTTTTGAACAAATTCGAGTCACCTCCCTTGCTTTCTAGACACTGCTCACGGACGTGGCAGGCTAGGGGCGGCTGAGGCGAACCGTCTTTCCCCTGATACTGACTGCACGATAAACCTGCAACCCCTTCTGTCTCTCAGAATCCTGTCCGTGACACCAATGTGTGTCAGGATCCACAAGGTGGGATTTGTGATGTGGTTCTTTCATTCTACCTTCAAGAACTAAAGATTAGCAGCAAACCAGGGACTGAAACACCAAAACACACACAGAGCTTGCACCCACCTGTCCTCCAGCATCCTGGGCTGGGATATCTTGCAAGTAGACCACCTAAAATAAAAAAAACCCAAGGGATTAAAGTTATAGCAGAAACTGAGACCCCAGCAAGAACAACTGCTTCTCTCCACCAACCGAGGCTCACCTTCCACCTGCTTCGCCTTCCCCGCTGCTATCCGGCTTTACTTCCTAGAAATAAAGACAAAGAGCAGAGCTGTAACACAGTGACCGGTTCCAGCCCCGCTGCAAAGTAAAACCGTGACCGACCTTCTCAGGGGGACCCCCTCATCTGGGACAGGTGTTCTGCCAGGAGGTCAATCTATCTGCATCTGAAAGAAATATAGGAAAAAAGTCAAAGTGCTGCAGGGTAACTTCACAGCTCCAGACACCTGCTGCCAACATAAGAATACCAGCTAGACTCCAACTACAGCCCGTATTACAAATCTCCAATTACAAGTGCCCGGGACTTGTCCTTAAACACCTACAACCGGGCTGGGCGCCAGGGCAGAGCAGCTCCGGACCAAATACCACCAGATACCCATGACACGTGAGACAAGGGGACATGACAAGGAGAGAAAACTCTCTGAGACAAGAAAGTCCTCATGAGGACCGAGAGAATGCTGAACGAGATGACCGAGGAGGGACCCGAGGCGAGCCTGCCGAGCTCCGGTGACCCCGGAGGAAAAAGATGCTAATGGAACAACTATTTTCCAAGAACCGCAAAGACGGATGCCCAAGAATCCTGTGGCTAGAAGCCTCTGCCTGCCTTTGAATCGGCACAAGTCCTTATCCACTGTAAAGAAACACTGCTGCATATAGCTGTTGACACAGCTGAGAACAAGACCTAAGAAAACATCTGATCACATGCTTCTAAAGACAGATGCAATTCTGACGCCTGTCCGACCTCCCGCATCGAAGCTTCGCCGGCGCTGGGCCGAGGAACGCAAAAATGGGAGATGAACGGAAGGACCCCGGGGTTTCTCATAAGCCCCTGGGAGGACTAAGGCAATAGAGATGTTACACAAGATGCACAGAAGACACAGAAGGCACGAGAGACAAGTGACAACACACCCTGGGACTGCTCTGCCCTGCCTGCCTCAGCATTGCAAACCAAAGTGAGGCTTTCCCTCACTGGGGCCTATGGGGTCATTTCCAGAACCTCCCCATCCCCAAAGCTCACTCAAAAACCCAAACCGATCTCAGTCCTGACCCACCGCCCTGCTTTGATCCCCTCTGTGGGCTCCACTTATCTCTCAGAGGGCTGAAGATGTGAGTCACGGCGAGAGGCCGGTCTGGAGCCAAACAAAGCCACCTCGCTGTCTGGGAAGTTCTTCTCTCACCGGGCTGTTGTCTCAGACAAGTATCATCACCTATGATAAAGAAAACCAAATATAAGTGCACAATCTTAGAGGCATATTCACCTAAGAGACTCCTACTCACCAGCTCTTAGGAACTCCCGGGTCCTCCGGCCGCACGCTTCAGCCACGCTCCTAGGCGGATGCCGTCGTCGCAGGGTACGCCTAGGATAAATGGAGAGCAGGCGATGTAGCGTCGCTGAAAGTTGAGCGCGCCCTCGCCGCTCCTTCCAAAGCCCCCGACTTGCCGCGACTCCTCGGCCACGCCTAAAGGATACCAGGACCGCACCGACACGTGGACGAGGTCGAGGCTTCGTCACGGACTCCGGTAATATTTGCTGGGGCTCACCAGAGAAGCAAACGGGGTCTCTTGGCAGGTCAGTGAGGGGGCCTCAGCACAGCATCAGGAGGCAGCCTAAAACACACCAACAAGCAGGGATGCTTGGAGTTGCACCAGAAACTGCGACCCCAGCAAGAACAACGGCTGCTCTCCACCAACCGAGGCTCACCTTCCACCTGCTTCGCCTTCCCCGCTGCTATCCGGCTTTACTTCCTAGAAATAAATACAAAGAGCAGAGCTGTAACACAGTGACCGGTTCCAGCCCCGCTGCAAAGTAAAACCGTGACCAACCTTCTCAGGGGGACCCCCATCATCTGGGATGCAGTACTCTGCCATGAGGTCAATCTGTCTGAATCTGAAAGAAAGTTAGGAAAAAAGTCAAAGTGCTGCAGGGTAACTTCACAGCTCCAGACACCTGCTGCCAACATAAGAATACCAGCTAGACTCCAACTACAGCCCGTATTACAAATCTCCAATTACAAGTGCCCGGGACTTGTCCTTAAACACCTACAACCGGGCTGGGCGCCAGGGCAGAGCAGCTCCGGACCAAATACCCCCAGACACCCGTGACACGAGGGGACATGACAGGGAGAGAAAGTCCTCACGAGGACCGAGAGAATGCTGAACGAGATGACTGAGGAAGGACCCGAGGCGAGCCTGCCGAGCTCCGGTGACCCCGGAGGAAAAAGATGCTAACGGAAAAACTTTTTCCAAGAACCGCAAAGACGGATGCCCGAGAATCCTGTGGCTGACAGCCTCTGCCTGCCTTTGAATCGGCACAAGTCCTTATCCACTGTAAAGAAACATTGCTGCACATAGCTGTCGACACAGCTGAGAACGAGACCTAAAAAGATCACGTGCTTCTGAAGACTGATGCGATTCTGACACGTGTCTGACCTCCCGAATCGAAGCTTCGCCGGCGCCGGGCCGAGGAACGCAAAGATGGGAGATGAACGGAATGACCCCGGGGTTTCTCATATGCCCCTGGGAGGACTAAGGCAAGAGACACATTACACGAGATGCACAGAAGACACAGAAGGCATGAGAGACAAGTGACAACACACCCTGGGACTGCTCTGCCCTGCCTGCCTCAGCATTGTTAGCCAAAGTGAGGCTTTCCCTCATTGGGGCCTATGGGGTCATTTCCAGAACCTCCCCATCCCCAAAGCTCACTCAAAAACCCAAACCGATCTCAGTCCCGACCGCCGCCCTGCTTTGATCCCCTCTGTGGGCTCCACTTATCTCTCAGAGGGCTGAAGATGTGAGTCACGGCGAGAGGCCGGTCGGGAGCCAAACAAAGCCACCTCGCTGTCTGGGAAGTTCTTCTCTCACCGGGCTGTTGTCTCAGACAAGTATCATCACCTATGATAAAGAAAACCAAATATAAGTGCACAATCTTAGAGGCATATTCACCTAAGAGACTCCTACTCACCATCACTTAGGAACTCCCGGGTCCTCCGGCCACACGCTTCGGCCACGCTCCGAGGCAGATGCCGTCGTCGCAGAGTACGCCTAGGATAAACGGAGAGCAGGCGATGTAGCGTCGCTGAAAGTTGAGCGCGCCCTCGCCGCTCCTTCCAAAGCCCCCGACTTGCCGCGACTCCTCGGCCACGCCTAAAGGGTACCCGGACCGCACCGACACGTGGACGAGGTCGAGGCTTCGTCACGGACTCCGGTAATATTTGCTGGGGCTCACCAGAGAAGCAAACGGGGTCTCTTGGCAGGTCAGTGAGGGGGCCTCAGCACAGCATCAGGAGGCAGCCTAAAACACACCAACAAGCAGGGATGCTTGGAGTTGCACCAGAAACTGCGACCCCAGCAAGAACAACGGCTGCTCTCCACCAACCGAGGCTCACCTCCCACCTGCTTCGCCTTCCCCGCTGCTTTCCAGCTTTACTTCCTAGAAATAAATACAAAGAGAAGAGCTGTAACACAGTGACCGGTTCCAGCCCCGCTGCAAAGTAAAACCGTGACCAACCTTCTCAGGGGGACCCCCTCATCTAGGACAGGTGTTCTCCCATGAGGTCAATCTGTCTGAATCTGAAAGAAAGTTAGGAAAAAAGTCAAAGTGCTGCAGGGTAACTTCACAGCTCCAGACACCTGCTGCCAACATAAGAATACCAGCTAGACTCCAACTACAGCCCGTATTACAAATCTCCAATTACAAGTGCCTGGGACTTGTCCTTAAATACCTACAACCAGGCTGGACGCCAGGGCAGAGCAGCTCCGGACCAAATACCCCCAGGCACCCGTGAGACAAGGGGACGTGACAGGGAGAAAAAACTCTCTGAGACAAGGAAGTCCTCACAAGGACCGAGAGAATGCTGAACGAGATGACCGAGGAGGGACCCGAGGCGAGCCTGCCGGGATCAGATGACCCTGGAGGGAAAAGATGCTAATGGAACAACTATTTTCCAAGAACCGCAGAGACAGATGCCTGAGAATCCTGTGGCTGGAAGCCTCTGCCTGCCTTTGAATCGGCACAAGTCCTTATCCACTGTAAAGAAACACTGCTGTATATAGTTGTTGACACAGCTGAGAACGAGACCTAAAAAAACATCCGATCACACGCTTCTAAAGACAGATGCGATTCTGATGCCTGTCTGACCTCCCGCATCGAAGCTTCGCCGGTGCCGGGCCGAGGAACGCAAAGATGGGAGATGAACGGAAGGAGCTGGGGTTTCTTATAAGCTCCTGGGAGGGCTAAGACAAGAGATATGTTACACAAGATGTACAGAAGATACAGAAAGCACAAGAGACAAGTGACAACACACCCTGGGACTGCTCTGCCCTGCCCGCCTCAGCATTGTTAGCTAAAGTGAGCCTTTCCCGCACTGTGGCCCCAGAGGCCATTTCTCAAAACTTCCCCCCCGCATAGCTGACTCAAAACCCCTAACCGGTGTGAATCCTACCCCACCGCCCTGTTTTTATCCCCTCTGTGACCACAGCCCTCGTCTTATCTCTCTGAAGTGAATCTGTGCGAGGGGACGATCCGCTGCTAAGGAAAGCTGCTGCGGGGGCGGTTCCCTTTTGTGTTACGATGAATCTGCTGAGAGAATCTGAAGTATCGCACTTGATGTGACCTAGAACTTCTGGAAATTCTCCTAAAAAAAAAAAAAAAGCCAAGAAGAAGAGTCATTATAAAAGCATCTTATTGCCCCTGAACCCCCAACACAAAACCATGAACTTAAATACTCCCTGTATTCAATATTGTTTTCTTCGAGGTGTTTTCAAAAATTCTGCTGCTTCAATTGCCCAAAAAGATGCCTGCTCTTAGCAGGCTGAAGCAAATTGAAAGAGCCTCTTCACTGAAATGAGAGAGGAGCTCTTTACCCCTGCTGATTCCCCTGGAAGGAATAATGCCCCTTAGCACAGCCTGGGGTTAATATACCCCTAATTGGGCCCGCCTCTTTTTCCCACGATGCCTGGGAAAGGGGAGGCGGCAAATCCCACCGGGTATAAAGGCCCTCAGAGGGACCGTAGCTGTTTGGCTCCTCTGAGTTAAATTTGAGGTAAGGAGCTCTGCGTAGAAGAAAACTCTTTGTGAAAAAACAATGTTTTCTTTTCTGCTACAATTACTCAGGACAATGGAGCAAAGGAACAAAAAAAAGGTAAGAAGAAAAACTTTGTGTTTCAGCAGTGTTGCCAGCTAAGTCGGATAATTTATGGACTTCCATAATTATTTTTCAGTGATTACTAAGTAGCACTCCACCTGTGATTAATTAGGGTGGAGAAGAATAGTATTGATTTGAATGGTGTCTCATAGGGACCTTTAATCAGGGCTGTCTACATTCTAAATGAAAATAAGAAAAAGAATGGACTCCCAGGTGGCATTACCATTACATACCTGCTGGCCTCGCTCCCGTCGCAGATATTTGGTGCCGGGGTGTGGGTAGAAGTGCCCTGAAATGCAGCTTTAAACCCTTGAAATGCTGGAAAAGGCAACGCTTAAAATGAGCAAATGGGACAGCTAACTCCATTTAAACAAATACAGTGGTAAATAAATGGCTTCTCCCCTTTAATTTAATCCCCTCAGATATTGGGGAAAAGAGTGGTTTTCCTCACTTTAAATCTCTCTGGTGATGGAAAAGGGGGCATTTTGCCCTTAATTCAGATCCATAAGGAAGCATCATCCATGCTTTCCCGTTCCACTTAAAGTGGGAAAAAATAGAAAATGGGCAGTCTCTGTCAGTTGATACCTCTAACAGCACAGAAAAAGCACAGTTTACCTCCAATTGAGACTATTAAAATTGCAGGGGAAGTGGATTCCTCTTCAATTTGAACACAGGCAATTGTGGAAAAGGAAGCTTTTTCCCTCAGCTTAAACCCCTTTTTTCCTGATAACCCATCCCTTTTTTGGGGCTCTGAAGAGGAAGTGGTGAGGTAGAAGAGGAAAGTTGAAAACTGTCGCTGTTTCGCGTTGTCGGGGAGAGTTGTTGGCGTAGCGGATACTGACGAGATCTGTGCCGGTGTTAGCAGCGGGGCGGAGACAGGCGGGGGCCGTGTGCCGGCGTTGGGTGGCTTCGGTGGGGCACGCGGGGACGTGAAGACGCATGGCGGGGACTGGACGGTGGCTGGGCTGGGCGGTGGCAGAGGCGACGCGGGTGTCAGCAGTTGTAGAGCCGGTGTCCCGTCCCCTTTTCTCCCCCTCCGCGGCTTGAGAGGCCGGTACGACGGGCGGTAGAAAAGCTGGGGCTGCGGGCGGGCACGGGGCAGCCGTGGGTAGCGGCAGGAGCATCGGCGATAGAAGCGGTGACTGCGCATGCGTGGATGACGTCAGCGCCGTAGGGCAGCATGGGGGAGTGGTGGACGGCAGCGCGAATTTCGGGTCGGCCCGCACCGCGCAGAATAGTGTCGGTGGGCGGCGGCGGGGCCGGCGGCCCCACGGGCGCCGGGAAAGCGGAGCCCGCGGGGCACCAAGGCGGCGCGGACGGCGCGGAGGGGGTGTAGGGGAGCTGAGCTGCGGGAACCGCGATGCCGAGGGCGGGCGGGGTGGCGGAGCCGGGAACCACGGTGTCGGCGGGGGAAGGGGGGACCGCGGGTTTAACTTGAATAGTTCTTTAGGCTATTCTTTAAGAATAGCTAATTCTTTAGCTATTTCAGAGCTATTTTAGGATACTTCAACATATTTTAAGGTCAGTCAGAGGGGACGCCCTGTGAAAATGTAGAGTTTTAGGACTGCAGAGGTAGGCTTTGGTAAGGGGCTGGTTGTGGTGCCGTGGGTTGGGTCCCATGCTGCTGATCCAAAGGTGATTTTCCAGGTCCGGTGAAGTTGCTGAGGTTAGACTCGTGAATAGACGCTGGAGGTTTGGTCTGAGGAAAATCCTGCACTAGAAAACTCACGACACAATTTTGGTGATGTTGATTTGTCAGAAGTGTTTATAACATCGAGGGCAGCCCGAGTTCGAGGTGGGGAGGGCTAGAGTCCAGAAGGAACCCTGCGCCGTTCATAATTCTAGGAGGCAGAAGCCCGCTCCCAGCCACTGGGCCCCTGGACTCAAATGGCAGCCCTTTTAAAATGTAAAAAAACCCTCCTCTCGCCCTCCCTCCCCGACTGTCAGTTTGTCAGAGGCGTTTGGCAGTCCAAGGGCAGCCTGAGTTCTGGATGGAGGCAGCTCGGGTCCGGGAGGAATCCTGCTCCGTTTGTAATTTTGGGACGCAGAAACCCGCTCGCGGCCGCCCGGCCGCTGGACGTGAATGGCACCCCTTTTCCATGGGAAAGAAAACTCACCTCTGCAGGTTCCTGATGTCGGTTTGTCAGAGACGTTTGGCACTCCAAGGGCAGCCCGAGTTGTAGCTGGGGGTGGCTTGGGTCTGGGAGGAATCCTGCTCCATTCGTAATTTTCCTAACCCTCTAACCTTAACCCTGAACCCTAATCTTAACCCTAACTCTAACCTTAACCTTAAACCAACGTGGGTAGAAAGAAAATCATTCAAATTTTAAAATATATTCTCAGTGTATGTATCAGAAGTTTTCCTTCTTGTAGAATTCTACAAAACCCAGAATGCACTGGCCTCATCAGAGATGTCATCCTATGGCATGCCCAGAAAAACTGGATTAATGGGACCGAATCCTGGCGGCAAGCACTGAAACCGGTAGGAACTGGTGTGGGACATCAGACGCTAAAGCCATACAAGAGCTACAGCTGGTACTAAATTGTTTACAGCTATTTTCTATACAAATAAAAAGTTGTTACCACTGACATCTGTTTTATAGATATCACTTCTCAAGTCCCACTGCTGGGCTCAACCTCACTGAAGGATGACGGGAGGGAGTACACAGTGCTTCATCTTTCACTGTCAGCCCTCAAAACCACTTTCACAAAAGAAGGAAAAAAGCACGTATCCTGTTTCTAGATGGCTCCTGTGGGTTTGGACACTATCTGTTATTAACATAAAAGTCAGGAAACAAAATCATGACATCTTTTAGGTCAGAAAAAACCTTTATGACCATCAAGTCCAACCATTAACCCGGGATTGCCAAGGCCACCGCTAATCCTTGTCCTCGAGTGCCACGTGCACCCATTTTTTCAATCCCTCCAAGGATGGTTACTCCACCAGTGCCCTGGGCAGCCTGTTCCAATGATGGACAGCCCTTTTGGTGAAGAAATTTTCCCTAGTATCTCATGTAAACCTCCCCTGGTGCAACTTGAGGCCATTTCCTCTCATCCTGCTGCTTTACTTGGTAGAAGAGAGAATCATTTAGGTTAGAAAAGACTTTTGAGATCCTTGAGTCCAATGTCAGGATCTTTCACTGGTCTCCAGGGTATGGTGTGATGCTTTTCATTTTCAGGTGAATGAAATAAGATCCCTGAGGCAAAGCTGTGCTCCCTGCATATCAGACATACCAAAATACTTCCGTACAGCAGCCTTTTGATATGTCTGACACCCAGACTCATGCTGGGCCTGCCTAAGTGTCATCCTTGAGAAAGCTTTCGTCCCTTTAAACATTCATGTGCCCTTTCTTCTTCTCATGTATTTTTACTACTAACAGGTTTCCCAGCTGATAACACAGCAATGAGTACATTATTCAGCCTGGATTGCTGACTTGACTGCTGGCAGTCTCCATTACAGCAACATCTTCCAACACTTACGGGTGAGGATCCCAAGCTTCATCTGAGTGTCCTGGCAGAACGTGGCTGATGCTGCAGGGCGTAATGGGGAGAGGCAGTGGGATGGGACTAGAGCCAGGGATCTCTGTCCAGACTCTACTCGGCACTGGAGTACACAAGCCCAGCTCCTCCAGTCCCCTGTGAGCCCCAGGAGATGCAGGGGAAGCAGGAGAAGCTTCTTGGGGCTGAAGTGACACTTGTGCTTCTTTTATTATATTACAGAGCTGCTATCACTGTGCCACATCCCTTTCCCTCTTATCCCACATGAACTGTGAACTGAGCAATTATCTCTGTATTGTACAGGAGAGCTGTGAACCTTAATTAATTTGTGGGTTTCAGTTCTTTGTGCTCTCAAAATGCAGTGTGTTTTATTCCTTCACTACTTCACAGTTAATAGCATTATTTATTTGAGTCAGAGTAGTCCCCACCAAGCCTGTGTGATAGTGGGTTCCCAATTCTGCATGATACACTGGGCAGGCACATTTGGGAGAAAACCTCCAATGGGCCCTCCCCACCCCGGGAAGCAAACATACGTGGCGGTTCCCAAAAACCAAACCTACTGCCAGGCTTAAAGGCACCACTGAGAGCTTGTCCCTGTGGCAGTGAAGGGCAGGCTGTGAAGGATTGCAGAAAATGCCTTATTACCACAAAATGACGTGGCTCTAGTTTTCATTATTTTCACTCTGTGGGGAAAATCCAATGTGGTGAAGCTGGTGGCATATCAAGGGCAGGGCCAGCAGCAGCAGCTGTGTCTTTCCCAGGGAGAGCAGAGCCAGACATGCTCACAGACTTCCCAGGCCAGCCTTTGGGCATGCACCAAACTGGGACGGGAGCCCGTGCGCTGACTTGCCGACAGCCAGAATGGGGCTGGCAGAGATAGGAAAACCCCAGGGCTTGTGGCGCCTCCACACACTGGATCCGTGGGCCGCTCCAAGCTCTTTACACACCGCTAACTCATGTATTTCCCTGATGCATAATTCATACCTTTTTAGCAGAAGGTAAAAACTTCGTAACTGTTAACGTGCAAGTGTTCATTAATGTGAGTATGCCATACAGCCCTTGGATTTGGAAGGCGCTCTTGAGAAAGAGCCAAAGTCTGTGAGCAGATTTTTTTTGAAAGCTCAGAGGCTGGTGGGCACCAGTCTCCAAATGATTCTCCAGTGGCTGCTGCTTCATCCCGGTTCCGCTGAAGAACTTGGAACATCATAGAAGCAGAAACAAACAGATAATTTCCTCTATACAAGGCATGGTGCTGGATGTGCTGTATATTCCACGTCTCTGTCCTGCACAGAGAAGTCAACCAAGCACAGAAGGGAGATAAGAGCATTTGTTCCCACAAGGAACATGGAGAGGATGAAAAACAAGTTTTCTGTTGTGTTCCATGCAGGGCTGTTTATAATGCCTGTGACTATTTTTAAGCCTGAGAAATGAAGGGCTGCCAGCTGCAGCTGAGGGAAGGTGCATTGTACTCTGGAGCACTGTCAGGTGAACAGAGCAGATACTTGTTACCCAGCAGCCAGCACAGGGACATCGGTGACACCACCCTCCCCATCCCTCTCCTTGGCAGAAGTCTGGCTGCAGGCACTGTCCTGGTAAGTGGAACTGCGTGCCTGCTACTGGGCTGACACCAACATTCACAGGGACAATGTCACTGTGAAAAACCTTCCAAAAGATATTGCTGGGTGGAAAAGGCAATCTCTAGGTGTAGAGGAGGAGCAAGGTCTGCTGTTGCTGCTGCCTGTTCTGTAAGACCATGTTTGGCGGTATGGAGACATGGGCAGGATGAGGGCATGGGCAGGATGGAGGCACAGATGGAATGGAGGCACAAGCAGCCAGGAGTACCCTGCCCCTGTTGGAACAGAGGAAGGATAGCTGCCTGTGAGGCTGCCCCAGGAACCAGGGATGGAGAGCAAATCAGAGAACATCAGAGATACTCCAGCTCCTTTGGCAAGGTGAACAGCCAGCCCCTTACAATCTCTCACCCCACTGCTGACACACAGGAACTCCTGGATACTGACAGCAGCTATTTTCAACAGCCTCTGACACAGTAGAGTGAGAAATAATTTCCCAGAGCCAGAATCTCTCTTTTGAGTGTTTTGGAGAGGTCTGAGGCCACCCAAACTCATGCTGTAGAGTATCACGGACTCTGGAACTGGCTCCCCAGGGAAGTGGTCACAGCCTGAAGCCTGACAGAAGTCAAAGAAGCATTTGGAAAATGCTCTCAAGCAGATGGTGGGATTTTGGGAATTGTCCTGTGCAGGGCCAGGAGTTGAACTCAGTGATTCCTCCAGCAGCAGGATGTGTCCATCATCCAGTGTCTGCGCTATGGGGACTCAGGAATAGCAGACAAAGATGTCAGTGCTTTGAAGGACTCCAACCAGGGGCAGGAATCTTTCAATGAACCTCCTTGGCCAGACTCAACTTCCTAGAGGTAACAGAGGGGTTTTGCTCCAAAGCAGAAATTCCCAAGCACTGCTGACGGCCCCACCCCAGTCGGACCAGTCACACCAAGGATCACAGCCCTGGCCAGAGGCACAGCTCTGAGTCTGGGCAGGGCTGGGGGGGCAAAGAGCTGTGCTGGGAGCAGCCCCTTGGCAGGGACACTGCCCACAGGGATACCCCCAGTGCTGTGGGGCAGTTCCACTACAGAAATAGTTTTAGCAGTTTGGACTCACTGGTACAATGATAAAGTAAGGAAACTTCCAAATTAAACCCCACAGGGATATCCACTGAGGGGAATTTCATTTGCTGACATACCTAAGCCATGGCCAAGGTTGTACAGGACAAGTGTCTCAGCCACTGTTGCAAGCACCGGAGGGACTCTTACTACAGAGTCATGGAATCATTAAGGCTGAATGGCAGAAAATATTTCCAAAAAGGGCTGGAAGCAAACGGCTGTGCTGAGGGGAAATACAAAGGGCAGGGCAGAGCTTGGGATTGCAGCAAGACCATCCAAGTGGCGCTGGCTTTGGCAAAGCAGCACCTGTAATTTCATGCTCATCCAGCCCCCAGGCTGGCCGAGCTGTGCAGTTTGTGCAGCACAGAGCAGCCCTCAGCCCTGGCCAGCAGCCCTCGCTGACACCCAGGGTTGACCCACGCCCACCCACACCACCGCCGCCCACTGCTCCTGGCTCACCTGCCATCCCTCTGCTGCCAGAAGCAAAGACCAAGGAAAATGTCTGTATTTACCACTGAGAGCTGCCTGAAACCTTCCTCAGACCTCCAGACCTGCTATATCCAAATGACAAGTGACTGTCAAAGTACGAGCTCAACGCAGTGCACAAGTTTAGACCTTTCCCATAGTTTTGGAGATATTTGTGCACAACCAGGCAGGCTGGGCTTAACACACACTCCAGTGGAAAAGGGCAACTTCCCAGACCTAGACCTGGAGCAAAGTGTCCGGGGTGGCTCGTTTTCATTGCTAAATCCCCCAGAAAACATCCACAAGCAAAACAGAGAAAGGGACTTGGAACAGAAGAATTTGAAAGCCTAAACAAAGGTCAAACCACAAGTGTTTGAGCAGTGTGGGAAAAGCTGCCTGCCCTTACCTCCTTTTCCAAAGGACATCATACCATGTTCTTATTTTACCTCCTGCAGTAGTGACAGCCTTCCCAGCCTCACGGTAGCGCAAATGTCTTGTTGAAAGCTCCCAACAACATGCCACAATATCAGCAGATGCCTGTACTTGTGCAACGCCTGCCTGCCCCAGCGCCGATCACTATTTGCTAATACAAATCCTTACTTTTCATGTCAGTGCGCCTCTCCAGTGCAAACAGCAAGTCGGAAGGTGACCCTGGTTAAAGGTTCCTGATAACCTGTAGCAAGATAGTGACTTGGCTTATTTTCACTTACATATTTCCCTGGAGAAGCTGTAGCTGTCAGGAACCTGGATTCAAGCAGAAGTCCATAAAATCTCATGCAGTGTCTACCTGAGCTGAGGAGGAGGAGCTGGACATAAACTGAAACTGTTTGGACACCAAAAGCACTTGGCAAAATAGAAACAAAACGCAACTAGTCCCCATGATACGCAGCCAGCCACACCACTGCCTCTAGTGTCCAGTTTCCCAACTGGAACACTTTCCCAGGGATATTAGCTTGAGGGGGCTCAGCCAAGCCCCTGCTCGCAGCCCACTCCATGCAGATGCAAGCCAGGGATCACAGTCCCGTTCTCCCGGAGGGGTGGGAAGGCTGGGGCTGGGTTTAGGGAGGTTGGCGGCCACTGAGAGACTTGGCTGCCAGAGTGCTAGTGCTGGAAAAGGCCCCGCAGTCATGCTTTTGGAATGCTCCCCTGCTCCTAAGACATTACACAATTATTTCCCCTCCCCGCAAACCCCCCTAATATAAATGTTTAAGAATGAGCTCAGCAGTAAAGAAAGGGAACTTTTTTTCCTTTTTCTGAAGAAAACACAGAGCGGCCACTCCATAAGCAAGGCTGTCCATGGGGACACTGCTGGAGCAGGGGCTGTGGGGACGGATGTGGGATGGGGCAGCAGCCCCCAGGCTCCCATCCCAGGTCAGACACTGCCTGGGAGACCAGGCAACTTGGGACCCACAGCCCAAGGCCACCGTCAAGGGATGACAACCCGCATCAACGAAAGTGCAGCTGACCCACCCTCACCACACCCAGGGACCCCCAGCCCAGGCACGTTCACCCCACCCTGTCGCACTGCATCCCACCCAGCAGCCCAGCTGGGCCACCCACCCTATGCCCCATTCCCCCACCCTTGCACTGACCCCACACCCCAGTAACCCCAACTTTAAGCCCATACCTGACCAGAGGCAGTAACCCCACACCCCATTAGGAACGCAGATCTCAGTCCCTCCAAACCCGACAAGGAAACCCTGACCCCAGTTCCCCCAAGCCCCAGCAGTAACCACGAAGCCCTGTTTCTCCGGACTCCACCAGTAACTTAGACCCCACCACAACCAGTAACCCAGACCTCAGTTCCCCCAGATCCCAGCTCGGGCCCCCCTCCCCACCAGTATCCCCCCGTCCCCGGCTGTCCCCGCTCCGCTCGGCTCCCCCGGACCCCGCACCTCTCTCGGCCTCTGCCCGGTCCCGCTCCCTTCTCCAGTTCTGTCCCGGCCCCGCCGCGCGGCTCCGGGCACCGCCCCGAGCGGGGCCGTACCGTGATGGGCTGTACCGAGCCGTGATGGGCTGTACCGAGCCGTGCGGGACTGTACCGGGGGCAGAGCGGGAACGCGGGGCCGGGCGGGGCCGAGCAGACCAGAGCCGACCCGACTCTACCCGAGCCGTGCCTACTCGGGTCTCTACCCGGGCCGTGCCTACTCGGGTCTCTACCCGGGCCGTGCCTACTCGGGTCTCTACCCGGGCCGTGCCTACTCGGGTGTCTACCCGGGCCGGGGCTACTCGGGTGTCTACCCGGGCCGTGCCTACTCGGGTGTCTACCCGGGCCGGGGCTACTCGGGTGTCTACCCGGGCCGGGGCTACTCGGCTGTCTACCCGGGCCGGGGCTACTCGGCTGTCTACCCGGGCCGGGGCTACTCGGCTGTCTACCCGAGCCGGGGCTACTCGGCTGTCTACCCGAGCCGGGGCTACTCGGCTGTCTACCCGAGCCGGGGCTACTCGGCTGTCTACCCGAGCCGGGGCTACTCGGCTGTCTACCCGAGGCGACCCGAGCCGCGCCGACCCGAGCCGCGCCGACCCGAGCCGACCCGAAGTCAAAGAAGCATTTGGAAAATGCTCTCAAGCAGATGGTGGGATTTTGGGAATTGTCCTGTGCAGGGCCAGGAGTTAAACTCAGTGATTCTTGTGGATACCTTCCAGTTCTGTACTGCATGATTCCAGACTCACTGCAGTGCCTCGACCAAGCTGTGGCTCTGTATAGTGCCTCCCCATGGCAATCCCAGCAACCACTAACACAGGTCTGCCTGGCTTCCCTGAGGAGCTACTCTCTCTCATGTCCTGGAGGTTTGATGTGTGTTCATCAAATTGAAAAAGGATTTAAAAATAAAGGAGTATCATAAACACCCTAAACAATCAGATCTATATAGCATGTTGTCAATATAGATAACATTATTTAAATAATAAGCTCAGAACTTTCACCTGTAAATTAAAACCTCTTATTGAAATATATGCTGATTACAAGGCAAATGTCTTTGTTTTAATTATCTTAATTATGGGCTTTTAACGTCAAGAATCTGAATAATAATAATAATCTGAATAATTAATATAATTATCTGAATAAAATAATCTAAATAAAATAAAATAAAAAATCGTAATAATCTGAAATAAAAACACTCATAAATGGCAGCATGTAACAACAATAGCTGCAGCTGCTGGCACTTGGACTGGGCTGTCAGGGTGAGGAATTACGTGATTCCTGGGGAGGGCATGGTGGGTGGTGGGTGTGCAGGGAGACTATAGGGCTGAGAACAGTGTCTGAACATACCTGTCACATGAAGTGATGGTGGCAGCTTGGACTAACTGCATTTATCATCCCCAGTTGTATAGCTCCCACCCCTGAGTACTGCATGTGGGGGAGAGTTGCTTGCGAGTGGGAAGAGAAGGAGACTGGGCTGGTGCATGTGTACTCAGTTAATTTTAATTAGTTAATTAATTTAGTTAGTTGATGAGTTTTCCATTGTTTTGTCCTACCTGGGTGAGGCACAGCTGTGACTGCTGCATCCCTGGAGAAATGCTTGCCATGGACCAGGTCTGAGAAAGGCCTATCAGCTGTGCCCCTTCCACGAATGAGTCTGACAGTGCTTGGGGCAGAAGATCCCACAGCCACAGGGTCCAAGCAGCTACCTCCTGCAGCATGTGCCTCCTCACAGGGCACTGAGCTCAGTCCGTGGGCACTGGGATATTAGGCAAAGCCATTTCCAAGCAAAGGAGAGGTGCTGATCTCTGCTTCTCAGTAGACAGGCTGCAATTCCCACTCCACAATGGTATGTGGAGAAGGAGAATTAACTTGCATTTTCTCTGGTTCACCACTAGCAATTTCATTCCCCCTTTTGGGCTCCTGCTTCCACTCCCATTGCCTGTTCCTGAAAAACTAATTTTCAGACGCTCATTAGGATGGTGTGTCATTGGAGTGTCCTGCCTCATCCTCAGCACACTGTGTGCTCAGTTGTCCTACTGCCTTTAGAAGTGCCCCCAGAGAGGGTTTCTGCTATGCTCCCAGCCTTGCAAGACATTTTGGAGAAAACCAGTGAGCTGAAGGGCAGATTGGCAGGCAGATTCAGATTGTTTTTCTTTTCTAGCTGGACATAGAGAAATAGGAAATCTTTAGAGACCTTGAAAAGGAAAAGTACTTCCCTCTGAATTGCTAAACCGATGGCATGGCTAAGAATAGCCTCTGAAGGGAGAGGGAAGATGAATGACATGAGGCATTCAGCACCTTTTCTTACTGTGCACTAGTTGTGAAATTTAAAAAGTGAAGTATCAAGGCACGTGCAGGCGAAGGGGAATGGCCAGTCACGCTGTGGACGTTTGGAGGAGTGTGTTATTATGTAAAGCAAATTGCGGAAAGGTTAGCAAATACCGCTGCTTCCCTCGGGAGCTCTTCTCTTGCCAAAGCCATTAGTGCACTGGCAGGATAACAGATCCTCTCTGCTAATTCTCTAGGTCATAAGCAAATTGAGACAGAAAAGCTGATCTGCTATCAATCTACATTAGGCACAGGAGTCCAGCTCACCTGTCCAGCAGCCACTGGTTTACAGAAAGTTTAAGGCTGGAATATCAAATTATAATTAAACTGATCCCATTTTGCTCACTGCTCAGGCAGGCTGGGCATAGAGCTCTGGGACAGGGCTGTACAATTCTTGCTGTCCCCAGGTGAGAGCACGGCACAGGGAGGGCAATTCCTCAGACAGTGCCCCGGGACTTCCACCGTGCTGCTTCATCCTTTCAGGGAAATCCACAGCCATGATGTTGCAGCTATGCTCCATGTCCAGGGGCTCTGGGGTTGCGGCCCCACAGGGAGGGCTCGGATTCAGGCAGTTTGTGCTTACCTCAGAGTCTTGATGCCAGCTCACAGTTGTGCAGCTTGCAATTTGGAAAGGGACAGATCAGGGACGAAGGGACGAAGTTTCTGCCAGCAGCATTGAAGAAACACGCATCTGGAGCTGGAAGAAGAGAGCATGCAGTTAAATAAAGCTTGTGGGCCAAGAGCTGAAATCACTGGGGCAGGGAAGGGCTCTCCAGGGCTAGAGCTGAAATCACTGTGGGGCTGGGATAGGGACTGACAATGACATAGCCACTGTAGGATCTGTGTGCTGGAATCACTGTAGGCCTGTGATATGGATGTTGGGGCTGGGTCCTGTGACTGGAAATAGAACAAGATGGGTAGGGGCAAAATAATGGGACCATAACATGGGAGCTGAAATGCTGGCAGTGCCAAGGTTTTGCCTGCGTCTTTGATAGCCACTGTAGCGCTGGTGCTGAAATCACTGTGGGGCTGGAACATTGACTGTTGGGTGGGCTTCTAGGCCCTAGGGTGGGAGCTGAAATGTTGCCAAGCTGGAGACAGGAGGAAAAACCTGCGCCTTGTACCCGGAGAAGTTTCAGCCGGAAGCATTGAAGAAACATGCATCTGGTGCTGGAAGAAGAGCTTGCAGTGAAATAAAGCTTGTGGGCCAAGAGCTGAAATCACTGGGGCTGGGAAGGGCTCTCCAGGGCAACAGCTGAAAACACTGTGGGCTGGGATAGGGACTGATAATGGGATTGCCACTGTAGGATCTGTGTGCAGGAATCACTGTAGGCCTGTGATATGGATGTTGGGGCTGGGTCCTGTGATTGGAAATAAAACAAGAGGGGTAGGGGCAAAATAATGGGACTGTAACAGGGGAGCTGAAATGGGTTCGGGTTCGGGTTCGGGATTTTGCCTGCGTCTTTGACAGCCACTGTAGCGCTGGTGCTGAAATCACTGTGGGGCTGGGACAGGGACTGATAATGGGATTGCCACTGTAGGATCTGTGTGCTGGAATCACTGTAGGCCTGTGATATGGATGTTGGGGCTGGGTCCTGTGATTGGAAATAGAACAAGATGGGTAGGGGCAAAATAATGGGACTGTAACTCGGGAGCTGAGATGCTGGCAGTGCCAGGGTTTTGCCTGCGTCTTTGATAGCCACTGTAGGGCTGCTGCTGAATTCACTGTGGGGCGGGGACATTGACTGTGGGGTGGGCTTCTAGGCCCTAGGGTGGGAGCTGAAATGTTGCCAAGCTGGAGACAGGAGGAAGATCCTGCGCCTTGTACCTGGAGAAGTTTCTGCCAGCAGCATTGAAGAAACATGCATCTGGAGCTGGAAGAAGAGAGCATGCAGAGAGCTCTTTACACACCGCTAACTCATGTATTTCCCTGATGCATAATTCATACCTTTTTAGCAGAAGGTAAAAACTTCGTAACTGTTAACGTGCAAGTGTTCATTAATGTGAGTATGCCATACAGCCCTTGGATTTGGAAGGCGCTCTTGAGAAAGAGCCAAAGTCTGTGAGCAGATTTTTTTTGAAAGCTCAGAGGCTGGTGGGCACCAGTCTCCAAATGATTCTCCAGTGGCTGCTGCTTCATCCCGGTTCCGCTGAAGAACTTGGAACATCATAGAAGCAGAAACAAACAGATAATTTCCTCTATACAAGGCATGGTGCTGGATGTGCTGTATATTCCACGTCTCTGTCCTGCACAGAGAAGTCAACCAAGCACAGAAGGGAGATAAGAGCATTTGTTCCCACAAGGAACATGGAGAGGATGAAAAACAAGTTTTCTGTTGTGTTCCATGCAGGGCTGTTTATAATGCCTGTGACTATTTTTAAGCCTGAGAAATGAAGGGCTGCCAGCTGCAGCTGAGGGAAGGTGCATTGTACTCTGGAGCACTGTCAGGTGAACAGAGCAGATACTTGTTACCCAGCAGCCAGCACAGGGACATCGGTGACACCACCCTCCCCATCCCTCTCCTTGGCAGAAGTCTGGCTGCAGGCACTGTCCTGGTAAGTGGAACTGCGTGCCTGCTACTGGGCTGACACCAACATTCACAGGGACAATGTCACTGTGAAAAACCTTCCAAAAGATATTGCTGGGTGGAAAAGGCAATCTCTAGGTGTAGAGGAGGAGCAAGGTCTGCTGTTGCTGCTGCCTGTTCTGTAAGACCATGTTTGGCGGTATGGAGACATGGGCAGGATGAGGGCATGGGCAGGATGGAGGCACAGATGGAATGGAGGCACAAGCAGCCAGGAGTACCCTGCCCCTGTTGGAACAGAGGAAGGATAGCTGCCTGTGAGGCTGCCCCAGGAACCAGGGATGGAGAGCAAATCAGAGAACATCAGAGATACTCCAGCTCCTTTGGCAAGGTGAACAGCCAGCCCCTTACAATCTCTCACCCCACTGCTGACACACAGGAACTCCTGGATACTGACAGCAGCTATTTTCAACAGCCTCTGACACAGTAGAGTGAGAAATAATTTCCCAGAGCCAGAATCTCTCTTTTGAGTGTTTTGGAGAGGTCTGAGGCCACCCAAACTCATGCTGTAGAGTATCACGGACTCTGGAACTGGCTCCCCAGGGAAGTGGTCACAGCCTGAAGCCTGACAGAAGTCAAAGAAGCATTTGGAAAATGCTCTCAAGCAGATGGTGGGATTTTGGGAATTGTCCTGTGCAGGGCCAGGAGTTGAACTCAGTGATTCCTCCAGCAGCAGGATGTGTCCATCATCCAGTGTCTGCGCTATGGGGACTCAGGAATAGCAGACAAAGATGTCAGTGCTTTGAAGGACTCCAACCAGGGGCAGGAATCTTTCAATGAACCTCCTTGGCCAGACTCAACTTCCTAGAGGTAACAGAGGGGTTTTGCTCCAAAGCAGAAATTCCCAAGCACTGCTGACGGCCCCACCCCAGTCGGACCAGTCACACCAAGGATCACAGCCCTGGCCAGAGGCACAGCTCTGAGTCTGGGCAGGGCTGGGGGGGCAAAGAGCTGTGCTGGGAGCAGCCCCTTGGCAGGGACACTGCCCACAGGGATACCCCCAGTGCTGTGGGGCAGTTCCACTACAGAAATAGTTTTAGCAGTTTGGACTCACTGGTACAATGATAAAGTAAGGAAACTTCCAAATTAAACCCCACAGGGATATCCACTGAGGGGAATTTCATTTGCTGACATACCTAAGCCATGGCCAAGGTTGTACAGGACAAGTGTCTCAGCCACTGTTGCAAGCACCGGAGGGACTCTTACTACAGAGTCATGGAATCATTAAGGCTGAATGGCAGAAAATATTTCCAAAAAGGGCTGGAAGCAAACGGCTGTGCTGAGGGGAAATACAAAGGGCAGGGCAGAGCTTGGGATTGCAGCAAGACCATCCAAGTGGCGCTGGCTTTGGCAAAGCAGCACCTGTAATTTCATGCTCATCCAGCCCCCAGGCTGGCCGAGCTGTGCAGTTTGTGCAGCACAGAGCAGCCCTCAGCCCTGGCCAGCAGCCCTCGCTGACACCCAGGGTTGACCCACGCCCACCCACACCACCGCCGCCCACTGCTCCTGGCTCACCTGCCATCCCTCTGCTGCCAGAAGCAAAGACCAAGGAAAATGTCTGTATTTACCACTGAGAGCTGCCTGAAACCTTCCTCAGACCTCCAGACCTGCTATATCCAAATGACAAGTGACTGTCAAAGTACGAGCTCAACGCAGTGCACAAGTTTAGACCTTTCCCATAGTTTTGGAGATATTTGTGCACAACCAGGCAGGCTGGGCTTAACACACACTCCAGTGGAAAAGGGCAACTTCCCAGACCTAGACCTGGAGCAAAGTGTCCGGGGTGGCTCGTTTTCATTGCTAAATCCCCCAGAAAACATCCACAAGCAAAACAGAGAAAGGGACTTGGAACAGAAGAATTTGAAAGCCTAAACAAAGGTCAAACCACAAGTGTTTGAGCAGTGTGGGAAAAGCTGCCTGCCCTTACCTCCTTTTCCAAAGGACATCATACCATGTTCTTATTTTACCTCCTGCAGTAGTGACAGCCTTCCCAGCCTCACGGTAGCGCAAATGTCTTGTTGAAAGCTCCCAACAACATGCCACAATATCAGCAGATGCCTGTACTTGTGCAACGCCTGCCTGCCCCAGCGCCGATCACTATTTGCTAATACAAATCCTTACTTTTCATGTCAGTGCGCCTCTCCAGTGCAAACAGCAAGTCGGAAGGTGACCCTGGTTAAAGGTTCCTGATAACCTGTAGCAAGATAGTGACTTGGCTTATTTTCACTTACATATTTCCCTGGAGAAGCTGTAGCTGTCAGGAACCTGGATTCAAGCAGAAGTCCATAAAATCTCATGCAGTGTCTACCTGAGCTGAGGAGGAGGAGCTGGACATAAACTGAAACTGTTTGGACACCAAAAGCACTTGGCAAAATAGAAACAAAACGCAACTAGTCCCCATGATACGCAGCCAGCCACACCACTGCCTCTAGTGTCCAGTTTCCCAACTGGAACACTTTCCCAGGGATATTAGCTTGAGGGGGCTCAGCCAAGCCCCTGCTCGCAGCCCACTCCATGCAGATGCAAGCCAGGGATCACAGTCCCGTTCTCCCGGAGGGGTGGGAAGGCTGGGGCTGGGTTTAGGGAGGTTGGCGGCCACTGAGAGACTTGGCTGCCAGAGTGCTAGTGCTGGAAAAGGCCCCGCAGTCATGCTTTTGGAATGCTCCCCTGCTCCTAAGACATTACACAATTATTTCCCCTCCCCGCAAACCCCCCTAATATAAATGTTTAAGAATGAGCTCAGCAGTAAAGAAAGGGAACTTTTTTTCCTTTTTCTGAAGAAAACACAGAGCGGCCACTCCATAAGCAAGGCTGTCCATGGGGACACTGCTGGAGCAGGGGCTGTGGGGACGGATGTGGGATGGGGCAGCAGCCCCCAGGCTCCCATCCCAGGTCAGACACTGCCTGGGAGACCAGGCAACTTGGGACCCACAGCCCAAGGCCACCGTCAAGGGATGACAACCCGCATCAACGAAAGTGCAGCTGACCCACCCTCACCACACCCAGGGACCCCCAGCCCAGGCACGTTCACCCCACCCTGTCGCACTGCATCCCACCCAGCAGCCCAGCTGGGCCACCCACCCTATGCCCCATTCCCCCACCCTTGCACTGACCCCACACCCCAGTAACCCCAACTTTAAGCCCATACCTGACCAGAGGCAGTAACCCCACACCCCATTAGGAACGCAGATCTCAGTCCCTCCAAACCCGACAAGGAAACCCTGACCCCAGTTCCCCCAAGCCCCAGCAGTAACCACGAAGCCCTGTTTCTCCGGACTCCACCAGTAACTTAGACCCCACCACAACCAGTAACCCAGACCTCAGTTCCCCCAGATCCCAGCTCGGGCCCCCCTCCCCACCAGTATCCCCCCGTCCCCGGCTGTCCCCGCTCCGCTCGGCTCCCCCGGACCCCGCACCTCTCTCGGCCTCTGCCCGGTCCCGCTCCCTTCTCCAGTTCTGTCCCGGCCCCGCCGCGCGGCTCCGGGCACCGCCCCGAGCGGGGCCGTACCGTGATGGGCTGTACCGAGCCGTGATGGGCTGTACCGAGCCGTGCGGGACTGTACCGGGGGCAGAGCGGGAACGCGGGGCCGGGCGGGGCCGAGCAGACCAGAGCCGACCCGACTCTACCCGAGCCGTGCCTACTCGGGTCTCTACCCGGGCCGTGCCTACTCGGGTCTCTACCCGGGCCGTGCCTACTCGGGTCTCTACCCGGGCCGTGCCTACTCGGGTCTCTACCCGGGCCGTGCCTACTCGGGTGTCTACCCGGGCCGGGGCTACTCGGGTGTCTACCCGGGCCGTGCCTACTCGGGTGTCTACCCGGGCCGGGGCTACTCGGGTGTCTACCCGGGCCGGGGCTACTCGGCTGTCTACCCGGGCCGGGGCTACTCGGCTGTCTACCCGGGCCGGGGCTACTCGGCTGTCTACCCGAGCCGGGGCTACTCGGCTGTCTACCCGAGCCGGGGCTACTCGGCTGTCTACCCGAGCCGGGGCTACTCGGCTGTCTACCCGAGCCGGGGCTACTCGGCTGTCTACCCGAGGCGACCCGAGCCGCGCCGACCCGAGCCGCGCCGACCCGAGCCGACCCGAAGTCAAAGAAGCATTTGGAAAATGCTCTCAAGCAGATGGTGGGATTTTGGGAATTGTCCTGTGCAGGGCCAGGAGTTAAACTCAGTGATTCTTGTGGATACCTTCCAGTTCTGTACTGCATGATTCCAGACTCACTGCAGTGCCTCGACCAAGCTGTGGCTCTGTATAGTGCCTCCCCATGGCAATCCCAGCAACCACTAACACAGGTCTGCCTGGCTTCCCTGAGGAGCTACTCTCTCTCATGTCCTGGAGGTTTGATGTGTGTTCATCAAATTGAAAAAGGATTTAAAAATAAAGGAGTATCATAAACACCCTAAACAATCAGATCTATATAGCATGTTGTCAATATAGATAACATTATTTAAATAATAAGCTCAGAACTTTCACCTGTAAATTAAAACCTCTTATTGAAATATATGCTGATTACAAGGCAAATGTCTTTGTTTTAATTATCTTAATTATGGGCTTTTAACGTCAAGAATCTGAATAATAATAATAATCTGAATAATTAATATAATTATCTGAATAAAATAATCTAAATAAAATAAAATAAAAAATCGTAATAATCTGAAATAAAAACACTCATAAATGGCAGCATGTAACAACAATAGCTGCAGCTGCTGGCACTTGGACTGGGCTGTCAGGGTGAGGAATTACGTGATTCCTGGGGAGGGCATGGTGGGTGGTGGGTGTGCAGGGAGACTATAGGGCTGAGAACAGTGTCTGAACATACCTGTCACATGAAGTGATGGTGGCAGCTTGGACTAACTGCATTTATCATCCCCAGTTGTATAGCTCCCACCCCTGAGTACTGCATGTGGGGGAGAGTTGCTTGCGAGTGGGAAGAGAAGGAGACTGGGCTGGTGCATGTGTACTCAGTTAATTTTAATTAGTTAATTAATTTAGTTAGTTGATGAGTTTTCCATTGTTTTGTCCTACCTGGGTGAGGCACAGCTGTGACTGCTGCATCCCTGGAGAAATGCTTGCCATGGACCAGGTCTGAGAAAGGCCTATCAGCTGTGCCCCTTCCACGAATGAGTCTGACAGTGCTTGGGGCAGAAGATCCCACAGCCACAGGGTCCAAGCAGCTACCTCCTGCAGCATGTGCCTCCTCACAGGGCACTGAGCTCAGTCCGTGGGCACTGGGATATTAGGCAAAGCCATTTCCAAGCAAAGGAGAGGTGCTGATCTCTGCTTCTCAGTAGACAGGCTGCAATTCCCACTCCACAATGGTATGTGGAGAAGGAGAATTAACTTGCATTTTCTCTGGTTCACCACTAGCAATTTCATTCCCCCTTTTGGGCTCCTGCTTCCACTCCCATTGCCTGTTCCTGAAAAACTAATTTTCAGACGCTCATTAGGATGGTGTGTCATTGGAGTGTCCTGCCTCATCCTCAGCACACTGTGTGCTCAGTTGTCCTACTGCCTTTAGAAGTGCCCCCAGAGAGGGTTTCTGCTATGCTCCCAGCCTTGCAAGACATTTTGGAGAAAACCAGTGAGCTGAAGGGCAGATTGGCAGGCAGATTCAGATTGTTTTTCTTTTCTAGCTGGACATAGAGAAATAGGAAATCTTTAGAGACCTTGAAAAGGAAAAGTACTTCCCTCTGAATTGCTAAACCGATGGCATGGCTAAGAATAGCCTCTGAAGGGAGAGGGAAGATGAATGACATGAGGCATTCAGCACCTTTTCTTACTGTGCACTAGTTGTGAAATTTAAAAAGTGAAGTATCAAGGCACGTGCAGGCGAAGGGGAATGGCCAGTCACGCTGTGGACGTTTGGAGGAGTGTGTTATTATGTAAAGCAAATTGCGGAAAGGTTAGCAAATACCGCTGCTTCCCTCGGGAGCTCTTCTCTTGCCAAAGCCATTAGTGCACTGGCAGGATAACAGATCCTCTCTGCTAATTCTCTAGGTCATAAGCAAATTGAGACAGAAAAGCTGATCTGCTATCAATCTACATTAGGCACAGGAGTCCAGCTCACCTGTCCAGCAGCCACTGGTTTACAGAAAGTTTAAGGCTGGAATATCAAATTATAATTAAACTGATCCCATTTTGCTCACTGCTCAGGCAGGCTGGGCATAGAGCTCTGGGACAGGGCTGTACAATTCTTGCTGTCCCCAGGTGAGAGCACGGCACAGGGAGGGCAATTCCTCAGACAGTGCCCCGGGACTTCCACCGTGCTGCTTCATCCTTTCAGGGAAATCCACAGCCATGATGTTGCAGCTATGCTCCATGTCCAGGGGCTCTGGGGTTGCGGCCCCACAGGGAGGGCTCGGATTCAGGCAGTTTGTGCTTACCTCAGAGTCTTGATGCCAGCTCACAGTTGTGCAGCTTGCAATTTGGAAAGGGACAGATCAGGGAAATGTTGCATATGGGATGTGGGAAACTCCTTCCCTAGAGAGGAAGGGGTGAGTGAGGGCAGGAGGAGGCAGAGTTTTTTCTAGAAACAACCCAAGTATCTCCCAGCATGGGCAGAAAGAGTTTTCGATAACCTCAATATAAACTGCTTAGTGCGATTAAAACAACCCGCTCTCATGGAAGGGAAAGCATTCCTCCCAGGGAGGATTAAGCCCAGGTCTGGAGCCCCTCCCTCCATGGACACACCAGTCTGTGGATGAGTACCCTGGGCATGGCAGGTGCTGGGACAGTGGTCTTCTCTGCCATGCGTGCAGAGAGGTTTAGCCTGGATATTAGGTAAAGGGTATTCCCACAGCAGGTGGTTGAGCACTTGAACAGGGTCCCCAGGGAATGGTCATGGCCCCAAGGCTGCTAGAGCTCAAGAAGCATCTGGACAATGCTCTCAGGCACAGGGTGGATTTTGGTGTTCTGTGCAGGGCCAGGAGTTGATCCATGCAGATCCCTTCCACCTCAGAATATGTGCTTCCATGATTTCAAACACAAGTGGTGCCTGCAAAACCTCCAGAGTCACATTTGCAGTGAACAAAGACACCCACCTGCACATCATTTCAAATCCTGCCTTTGATCTCAGGTTCCGGTAACAACCTTCTCCCCATCCAATTACTTGTCTTACAATTGACATAGAAATATTAAATTCCTAAGAACTAAAGCGCTTTCAAAGTATAACCTACTTTCAAAGTAGACAAGATTTATCGTGGAAGCATTTGCTTTCTAGTCCTTGACATTATCAAAGTCACTGATGCCTCATCAGCAGCTCCATAAATGAGGCCTCCAAACACAATGTCTAGTTGCCTTTTGCTGAGCACTGTTTGCTGGCTGAGCTCTGATGATGGCAGTCTGGCACAAGTCCAGATTTTTGTTGGTGTTACATTTGGTCAGGGTGTGATTTCAGCAGAGGAACCCCAGCAAAGGCATTTGCCATTGCAGGGAAAGGAAGTCAAACAGCCATCGTGGAAGTGCTCCATCCCTAGAAGTGTTCAAGGCCAGGACGAAGCAACCTGGTCTAGTGAAGGTGTCCCTCCTCATGGCAAGGGTGGAATGAGATGAGCTTTAAAGTCACTTCCAACTCAAACCATTCTGTGATTCCATGATCCTTCAGAAGCAGCAACAGCAGGACACAACTGAGCAAAGAACAATTTGGTAAATGCTACTGTAGCGGGAGTCTTGACCTACAGATATCACTACAAAGTGACTATCCCAGAGGAGGACTTCCCTGTAAGGGTCACACCACTGCCTCACAGCCACATCCAGCCCCTTCTGCCTCCCTGGTGGCACTAGAGCTGGTCCTGGCTGCGCCCCTCTGACTGTGTGGCAGGTGGTGGCCCTGTCACCATCCCCTATGACTCTATAACCATGTGACCATGGTGTGCTGTGGGCATCCTTCTGCTGCCACACACTTCCAGGCGCAGTCAAGTCTGTCCTGCAACCCTCTGACCATTGCTGAGTAGCAGAGGCAGCCGCTGGCAATGTGGGCTCACTGCTGCTAGCCACAGCATCCAGAAAACAGCTCAAATTAAAACTGGGAAACCTTTGCAATGGAGCAAGCACCATGCTTCTGGTGGCGGCGGCAGCAGCAGCAGCAGCAGCAGCAATGGTGCCCCTGGTCGACACCTCTGCCTGGTCCCAGCTCTCATCATAAATTGCTGCACTAACCTACATGGAGAGGCATTAACTTTCTCTCCTAAAACAAGGTGCAATTAGTTGGGCTTAAAAGAACACCAAGCAGTGCTAACTACTCTCTAAAAGATGAATAGAATTAAGCCAGAGAAGCAGAAAATTACCTTTGTGGGAGATCTGTTGCAGAGTTTAACTGAACAAGGATGGTAGCTGGATTGACAATGAAGAATTTGTCTTTTAACACCAGTTCACAAGCACCTTGACTATCACCTTTTTTTTGCTCCTGGAAATCACCTAGAGTTTGAATTAATAATTTAATAATAAATAATAACGAGCTAATAAATAATTAATCAATATTTACTTAATAATTAATAAATAATATTTAATTAATATTTAATTAATAATCAATAAATAAAAATTAATAAGTATTAGCTAACGAATAAATAATAAATATTTAATTAAATAATTAATGATAAGTAATATTTAATAGTATTAAATTTTAATTAGTAAATAATAACAATCTAATAAATAAAAAATATTTAATTAGATAATGATTAACAAATAGTATTTAATAATAGTAGATAATATTTAATCATTATTTATTAATACTTCGTTAAACTAATACATATAAGGATAACAAAATATCTTGTTAAAAGTAATTATAATTAATAATAATTTTATTATTTTAATAAAACGAGCAAAATAAAGCAATGTAATAAAGAAAATTGTTATTATTTTAAACAAAATCAAACTAAAATAATAAAAACGAAAAAAACCCAGCTTTATTCTCGATATTTTAAACATTATCTTCAATCCAGAAACTACAAAACAGCTCCTCTCTGTCCCGCAGAAACAACAGCTCGTCTCCCTGTGCCACTCCAGACCCCGCACCCGCCTCCGGCCGCCCGAAAAGCCCAGGACGTGGCAGAAAGAATTGGCCACGACCAGCCCCGCCGCCCCAGGACACCGCCGGCCCCCAGATTCTGGCCCCAGCAGACGCGGGCATGGCGCCCGACCTCACCGGCGCTCCCCAGTTCAGTGAGCGCAGTGCTCCCGTCCTGGCGCACCGGTGCTCCCTGGACCGCTCACGCCGCCGCCCGCCGCCGCCTCTCCGCCGCCGCCTCTCCACCGCTCGCTGCCGAACTAAGGGCCGCACCCCTCCAGCTCACGCTATTTATAGCCCACGGCCGGCCAGCCCAGCCAATCACAGCCCGAGGCAGTGCCGGGCCCGCCAATCCCAGCCCGCCCGTTCCCGCCGCGCTCGCCTCCGCGACCCCCCGCTGTCCCCTCAGGCCCCGCTCCCGTGATCCCGCCCGCTCCCCGCCTTCTCCCCGTTTCTTTGGGCGAAGTTACGGCCGGGACCTGAACGGGGAGCCCCCGCCCACGCTTCCTGGGACCCAGCAGCACCTCTCGGGGCTGCGGCAGCTCGGCTGCACCGGCTCCCAAAGCAACAGCGGCTGGAGCGGCACCCCAGCAAAACGGGGGAGCGGGAACGGGCCACGACTGAGCGGGCTGAGCTTGGCGGGACCGCGCCTGGATTCAAAGGGCGGCTGTAATTGGCCACCTAGAACCATAACCTAGAACCATAACCTAGAACCCTGACCTAGAACCCTGACCTAGAACCATAACCTAGAACCCTGACCTAGAACCATAACCTAGAACCCTGACCTAGAACCCTGACCTAGAACCATAACCTAGAACCCTGACCTAGAACCCTGACCTAGAACCATAACCTAGAACCCTGATCTAGAACCCTGACCTAGAACCATAACCTAGAACCCTAACCTAGAACCATAACCTAGAACCCTGACCTAGAACCCTGACCTAGAACCATAACCTAGAACCATAACCTAGAACCCTGACCTAGAACCATAACCTAGAACCCTGACCTAGAACCAATCCACCAGGATTGGCGGAAGCTTTGAGGCTGCGGCCCATGGGAGCGCGAGGTGCTCAGTTAGGCAAAGCCAGGGGTGCTCGCAGGGTCCGCGATCGCCCTGGGCCCCGCTCGCCAGACTCCCGTCCCCTTCTCCAGCCCTCTCTATTGCCCTAGTCCCGCCTAAAAGGCCCCCGCAGAGCCTCTATGGGAACGCCCCAGCGGCACTCGGGGCAGGGGGCGGGGAGGGGTGTAGCCACCAGCTCGCCCGGGTGTGGTGCCAGCTCGCAAAGCTGCGATGGCAGCGCGAAGCAGGGAGCGGCGGTGCGGAGGGTGTGCACAGCTCGCTGCGGGCTCTGAGCGCCTCTTCCCTCGCAGCGGTTCCTCTTCTGCGGGGACTTGGACTGCCCGATTAGGTGTCTTCTCAGTAGACAGGCTGCAATTCCCACTCCACAGTGGCTATCACAGACGCAGGCAAAATCCCGGCTCTGCCAGCCATTTCAGCTCCCATGTTACGGTCCCATTATTTTGGCCCTGCCCATCTTGTTCTATTTCCAGTCACAGGACCCAGCCCCAACATCCATATCACAGGCCTACAGTGATTCCAGCACACAGATCCTACAGTGGCTATGTCATTGTCAGTCCCTATCCCAGCCCCACAGTGATTTCAGCTCTAGCCCTGGAGAGCCCTTCCCAGCCCCAGTGATTTCAGCTCTTGGCCCACAAGCTTTATTTAACTGCATGCTCTCTTCTTCCAGCTCCAGATGCATGTTTCTTCAATGCTGCTGGCAGAAACTTCTCCAGGTACAAGGCGCAGGATCTTCCTCCTGTCTCCAGCTTGGCAACATTTCAGCTCCCACCCTAGGGCCTAGAAGCCCACCCCACAGTCAATGTCCCCGCCCCACAGTGAATTCAGCAGCAGCCCTACAGTGGCTATCAAAGACGCAGGCAAAACCCTGGCACTGCCAGCATCTCAGCTCCCGAGTTACAGTCCCATTATTTTGCCCCTACCCATCTTGTTCTATTTCCAATCACAGGACCCAGCCCCAACATCCATATCACAGGCCTACAGTGATTCCAGCACACAGATCCTACAGTGGCAATCCCATTATCAGTCCCTGTCCCAGCCCCACAGTGATTTCAGCACCAGCGCTACAGTGGCTGTCAAAGACGCAGGCAAAATCCCGAACCCGAACCCGAACCCATTTCAGCTCCCCTGTTACAGTCCCATTATTTTGCCCCTACCCCTCTTGTTTTATTTCCAATCACAGGACCCAGCCCCAACATCCATATCACAGGCCTACAGTGATTCCTGCACACAGATCCTACAGTGGCAATCCCATTATCAGTCCCTATCCCAGCCCACAGTGTTTTCAGCTGTTGCCCTGGAGAGCCCTTCCCAGCCCCAGTGATTTCAGCTCTTGGCCCACAAGCTTTATTTCACTGCAAGCTCTTCTTCCAGCACCAGATGCATGTTTCTTCAATGCTTCCGGCTGAAACTTCTCCGGGTACAAGGCGCAGGTTTTTCCTCCTGTCTCCAGCTTGGCAACATTTCAGCTCCCACCCTAGGGCCTAGAAGCCCACCCAACAGTCAATGTTCCAGCCCCACAGTGATTTCAGCACCAGCGCTACAGTGGCTATCAAAGACGCAGGCAAAACCTTGGCACTGCCAGCATTTCAGCTCCCATGTTATGGTCCCATTATTTTGCCCCTACCCATCTTGTTCTATTTCCAGTCACAGGACCCAGCCCCAACATCCATATCACAGGCCTACAGTGATTCCAGCACACAGATCCTACAGTGGCTATGTCATTGTCAGTCCCTATCCCAGCCCCACAGTGATTTCAGCTCTAGCCCTGGAGAGCCCTTCCCTGCCCCAGTGATTTCAGCTCTTGGCCCACAAGCTTTATTTAACTGCATGCTCTCTTCTTCCAGCTCCAGATGCGTGTTTCTTCAATGCTGCTGGCAGAAACTTCTCCAGGTACAAGGCGCAGGATCTTCCTCCTGTCTCCAGCTCGGCAACATTTCAGCTCCCACCCTAGGGCCTAGAAGCCCACCCCACAGTCAATGTCCCCGCCCCACTGTGAATTCGGCACCAGCGCTACAGTGGCTATCAAAGACGCAGGCAAAATCCCTAACGCGTTTCAGCTCCCCTGCTACGGTCCCATTATTTTGCCCCTACCCATCTTGTTCTATTTCCAATCACAGGACCCAGCCCCAACATCCATATCACAGGCCTACAGTGATTCCAGCACACAGATCCTACAGTGGCAATCCCATTATCAGTCCCTATCCCAGCCCCACAGTGATTTCAGCACCAGTCCTACAGTGGCTATCAAAGACGCAGGCAAAATCCCTAACCCGTTTCAGCTCCCCTGCTACGGTCCCATTATTTTGCCCCTACCCATCTTGTTCTATTTCCAGTCACAGGACCCAGCCCCAACATCCATATCACAGGCCTACAGTGATTCCAGCACACAGATCCTACAGTGGCTATGTCATTGTCAGTCCCTATCCCAGCCCCACAGTGATTTCAGCTCTAGCCCGGGAGAGCCCTTCCCAGCCCCAGTGATTTCAGCTCTTGGCCCACAAGCTTTATTTCACTGCATGCTCTCTTCTTCCAGCACCAGATGCGTGTTTCTGCAATGCTGCTGGCTGAAACTTCTCCAGGTACAAGGCGCAGGATCTTCCTCCTGTCTCCAGCTCGGCAACATTTCAGCTCCCACCCTTGGGCCTAGAAGCCCACCCAACAGTCAATGTCCCCGCACCACAGTGAATTCAGCACCAGCCCTACAGCGGTTATCAAAGACGCAGGCAAAATCCCTAACGCGTTTCAGCTCCCCTGCTACGGTCCCATTATTTTGCCCCTACCCATCTTGTTCTATTTCCAGTCACAGGACCCAGCCACAACATCCATATCACAGGCCTACAGTGATTCCAGCACACAGATCCTACAGTGGCTATGTCATTGTCAGTCCCTATCCCAGCCCCACAGTGATTTCAGCTCTAGCCCTGGAGAGCCCTTCCCAGCCCCAGTGATTTCAGCTCTTGGCCCACAAGCTTTATTTCACTGCATGCTCTCTTCTTATAGCTCCAGATGCGTGTTTCTTCAATGCTGCTGGCAGAAACTTCTCCAGGTACAAGGCGCAGGATCTTCCTCCTGTCTCCAGCTCGGCAACATTTCAGCTCCCAACCTAGGGCCTAGAAGCCCACCCCACAGTCAATGTCCCCGCCCCACGGTGAATTCAGCACCAGCGCTACAGTGGCTATCAAAGACGCAGGCAAAATCCCTAACGCGTTTCAGCTCCCCTGCTACGGTCCCATTATTTTGCCCCTACCCATCTTGTTCTATTTCCAATCACAGGACCCAGCCCCAACATCCATATCACAGGCCTACAGTGATTCCAGCACACAGATCCTACAGTGGCTATGACATTGTCAGTCCCTATCCCAGCCCCACAGTGATTTCAGCACCAGTCCTACAGTGGCTATCAAAGACGCAGGCAAAATCCCTAACCCATTTCAGCTCCCCTGCTACGGTCCCATTATTTTGCCCCTACCCATCTTGTTCTATTTCCAGTCACAGGACCCAGCCCCAACATCCATATCACAGGCCTACAGTGATTCCAGCACACAGATCCTACAGTGGCTATGTCATTGTCAGTCCCTATCCCAGCCCACAGTGTTTTCAGCTGTTGCCCTGGAGAGCCCTTCCCAGCCCCAGTGATTTCAGCTCTTGGCCCACAAGCTTTATTTCACTGCAAGCTCTTCTTCCAGCACCAGATGCGTGATTCTGCAATGCTGCTGGCTGAAACTTCTCCAGGTACAAGGCGCAGGATCTTCCTCCTGTCTCCAGCTTGGCAACATTTCAGCTCCCACCCTAGGGCCTAGAAGCCCACCCCACAGTCAATGTCCCCGCCCCACGGTGAATTCAGCACCAGCGCTACAGTGGCTATCAAAGACGCAGGCAAAATCCCTAACGCGTTTCAGCTCCCCTGCTACGGTCCCATTATTTTGCCCCTACCCATCTTGTTCTATTTCCAGTCACAGGACCCACCCACAACATCCAGATCACAGGCCTACAGTGATTCCAGCACACAGATCCGACAGTGGCTATGTCATTGTCAGTCCCTATCCCAGCCCCACAGTGATTTCAGCTGTTGCCCTGGAGAGCCCTTCCCTGCCCCAGTGATTTCAGCTCTTGGCCCACAAGCTTTATTTAACTGCATGCTCTCTTCTTCCAGCTCCAGATGCATGTTTCTTCAATGCTGCTGGCAGAAACTTCTCCAGGTACAAGGCGCAGGATCTTCCTCCTGTCTCCAGCTTGGCAACATTTCAGCTCCCACCCTAGGGCCTAGAAGCCCACCCCACAGTCAATGTCCCCGCCCCACAGTGAATTCAGCAGCAGCCCTACAGTGGCTATCAAAGACGCAGGCAAAACCCTGGCACTGCCAGCATCTCAGCTCCCGAGTTACAGTCCCATTATTTTGCCCCTACCCATCTTGTTCTATTTCCAATCACAGGACCCAGCCCCAACATCCATATCACAGGCCTACAGTGATTCCAGCACACAGATCCTACAGTGGCAATCCCATTATCAGTCCCTGTCCCAGCCCCACAGTGATTTCAGCACCAGCGCTACAGTGGCTGTCAAAGACGCAGGCAAAATCCCGAACCCGAACCCGAACCCATTTCAGCTCCCCTGTTACAGTCCCATTATTTTGCCCCTACCCCTCTTGTTTTATTTCCAATCACAGGACCCAGCCCCAACATCCATATCACAGGCCTACAGTGATTCCTGCACACAGATCCTACAGTGGCAATCCCATTATCAGTCCCTATCCCAGCCCACAGTGTTTTCAGCTGTTGCCCTGGAGAGCCCTTCCCAGCCCCAGTGATTTCAGCTCTTGGCCCACAAGCTTTATTTCACTGCAAGCTCTTCTTCCAGCACCAGATGCATGTTTCTTCAATGCTTCCGGCTGAAACTTCTCCGGGTACAAGGCGCAGGTTTTTCCTCCTGTCTCCAGCTTGGCAACATTTCAGCTCCCACCCTAGGGCCTAGAAGCCCACCCAACAGTCAATGTTCCAGCCCCACAGTGATTTCAGCACCAGCGCTACAGTGGCTATCAAAGACGCAGGCAAAACCTTGGCACTGCCAGCATTTCAGCTCCCATGTTATGGTCCCATTATTTTGCCCCTACCCATCTTGTTCTATTTCCAGTCACAGGACCCAGCCCCAACATCCATATCACAGGCCTACAGTGATTCCAGCACACAGATCCTACAGTGGCTATGTCATTGTCAGTCCCTATCCCAGCCCCACAGTGATTTCAGCTCTAGCCCTGGAGAGCCCTTCCCTGCCCCAGTGATTTCAGCTCTTGGCCCACAAGCTTTATTTAACTGCATGCTCTCTTCTTCCAGCTCCAGATGCGTGTTTCTTCAATGCTGCTGGCAGAAACTTCTCCAGGTACAAGGCGCAGGATCTTCCTCCTGTCTCCAGCTCGGCAACATTTCAGCTCCCACCCTAGGGCCTAGAAGCCCACCCCACAGTCAATGTCCCCGCCCCACTGTGAATTCGGCACCAGCGCTACAGTGGCTATCAAAGACGCAGGCAAAATCCCTAACGCGTTTCAGCTCCCCTGCTACGGTCCCATTATTTTGCCCCTACCCATCTTGTTCTATTTCCAATCACAGGACCCAGCCCCAACATCCATATCACAGGCCTACAGTGATTCCAGCACACAGATCCTACAGTGGCAATCCCATTATCAGTCCCTATCCCAGCCCCACAGTGATTTCAGCACCAGTCCTACAGTGGCTATCAAAGACGCAGGCAAAATCCCTAACCCGTTTCAGCTCCCCTGCTACGGTCCCATTATTTTGCCCCTACCCATCTTGTTCTATTTCCAGTCACAGGACCCAGCCCCAACATCCATATCACAGGCCTACAGTGATTCCAGCACACAGATCCTACAGTGGCTATGTCATTGTCAGTCCCTATCCCAGCCCCACAGTGATTTCAGCTCTAGCCCGGGAGAGCCCTTCCCAGCCCCAGTGATTTCAGCTCTTGGCCCACAAGCTTTATTTAACTGCATGCTCTCTTCTTCCAGCTCCAGATGCGTGTTTCTTCAATGCTGCTGGCAGAAACTTCTCCAGGTACAAGGCGCAGGATCTTCCTCCTGTCTCCAGCTCGGCAACATTTCAGCTCCCACCCTAGGGCCTAGAAGCCCACCCCACAGTCAATGTCCCCGCCCCACTGTGAATTCAGCACCAGCCCTACAGTGGCTATCAAAGACGCAGGCAAAATCCCTAACGCGTTTCAGCTCCCCTGCTACGGTCCCATTATTTTGCCCCTACCCATCTTGTTCTATTTCCAGTCACAGGACCCAGCCACAACATCCATATCACAGGCCTACAGTGATTCCAGCACACAGATACTACAGTGGCTATGTCATTGTCAGTCCCTATCCCACCCCACAGTGATTTTAGCTCTAGCCCTGGAGAGCCCTTCCCAGCCCCAGTGATTTCAGCTCTTGGCCCACAAGCTTTATTTCACTGCATGCTCTCTTCTTCCAGCACCAGATGCGTGTTTCTGCAATGCTGCTGGCTGAAACTTCTCCAGGTACAAGGCGCAGGATCTTCCTCCTGTCTCCAGCTCGGCAACATTTCAGCTCCCAACCTAGGGCCTAGAAGCCCACCCCACAGTCAATGTCCCCGCCCCACGGTGAATTCAGCACCAGCCCTACAGTGGCTATCAAAGACGCAGGCAAAATCCCTAACGCGTTTCAGCTCCCCTGCTACGGTCCCATTATTTTGCCCCTACCCATCTTGTTCTATTTCCAATCACAGGACCCAGCCCCAACATCCATATCACAGGCCTACAGTGATTCCAGCACACAGATCCTACAGTGGCTATGACATTGTCAGTCCCTATCCCAGCCCCACAGTGATTTCAGCACCAGTCCTACAGTGGCTATCAAAGACGCAGGCAAAATCCCTAACCCATTTCAGCTCCCTTGCTACGGTCCCATTATTTTGCCCCTACCCATCTTGTTCTATTTCCAGTCACAGGACCCAGCCCCAACATCCATATCACAGGCCTACAGTGATTCCAGCACACAGATCCTACAGTGGCTATGTCATTGTCAGTCCCTATCCCAGCCCACAGTGTTTTCAGCTGTTGCCCTGGAGAGCCCTTCCCAGCCCCAGTGATTTCAGCTCTTGGCCCACAAGCTTTATTTCACTGCAAGCTCTTCTTCCAGCACCAGATGCGTGATTCTGCAATGCTGCTGGCTGAAACTTCTCCAGGTACAAGGCGCAGGATCTTCCTCCTGTCTCCAGCTTGGCAACATTTCAGCTCCCACCCTAGGGCCTAGAAGCCCACCCCACAGTCAATGTCCCCGCCCCACGGTGAATTCAGCACCAGCGCTACAGTGGCTATCAAAGACGCAGGCAAAATCCCTAACGCGTTTCAGCTCCCCTGCTACGGTCCCATTATTTTGCCCCTACCCATCTTGTTCTATTTCCAATCACAGGACCCAGCCCCAACATCCATATCACAGGCCTACAGTGATTCCAGCACACAGATCCTACAGTGGCAATCCCATTATCAGTCCCTGTCCCAGCCCCACAGTGATTTCAGCACCAGCGCTACAGTGGCTGTCAAAGACGCAGGCAAAATCCCGAACCCGAACCCGAACCCATTTCAGCTCCCGTGTTACAGTCCCATTATTTTGCCCCTACCCCTCTTGTTTTATTTCCAATCACAGGACCCAGCCCCAACATCCATATCACAGGCCTACATTGATTCCTGCACACAGATCCTACAGTGGCAATCCCATTATCAGTCCCTATCCCAGCCCACAGTGTTTTCAGCTGTTGCCCTGGAGAGCCCTTCCCAGCCCCAGTGATTTCAGCTCTTGGCCCACAAGCTTTATTTCACTGCAAGCTCTTCTTCCAGCACCAGAGCACCAGATGCATGTTTCTTTAATGCTTCCGGCTGAAACTTCTCCGGGTACAAGGCGCAGGTTTTTCCTCCTGTCTCCAGCTTGGCAACATTTCAGCTCCCACCCTAGGGCCTAGAAGCCCACCCAACAGTCAATGTTCCAGCCCCACAGTGATTTCAGCACCAGCGCTACAGTGGCTATCAAAGACGCAGGCAAAACCTTGGCACTGCCAGCATTTCAGCTCCCATGTTATGGTCCCATTATTTTGCCCCTACCCATCTTGTTCTATTTCCAGTCACAGGACCCAGCCCCAACATCCATATCACAGGCCTACAGTGATTCCAGCACACAGATCCTACAGTGGCTATGTCATTGTCAGTCCCTATCCCAGCCCCACAGTGATTTCAGCTCTAGCCCTGGAGAGCCCTTCCCTGCCCCAGTGATTTCAGCTCTTGGCCCACAAGCTTTATTTAACTGCATGCTCTCTTCTTCCAGCTCCAGATGCGTGTTTCTTCAATGCTGCTGGCAGAAACTTCTCCAGGTACAAGGCGCAGGATCTTCCTCCTGTCTCCAGCTTGGCAACATTTCAGCTCCCACCCTAGGGCCTAGAAGCCCACCCCACAGTCAATGTCCCTGCCCCAGAGTGAATTCAGCAGCAGCCCTACAGTGGCTATCAGACGCAGGCAAAACCCTGGCACTGCCAGCATCTCAGCTCCCGTGTTACAGTCCCATTATTTTGCCCCTACCCATCTTGTTCTATTTCCAATCACAGGACCCAGCCCCAACATCCATATCACAGGCCTACAGTGATTCCAGCACACAGATCCTACAGTGGCAATCCCATTATCAGTCCCTGTCCCAGCCCCACAGTGATTTCAGCACCAGCGCTACAGTGGCTATCAAAGACGCAGGCAAAATCCCGAACCCGAACCCGAACCCATTTCAGCTCCCGTGTTACAGTCCCATTATTTTGCCCCTACCCCTCTTGTTTTATTTCCAATCACAGGACCCAGCCCCAACATCCATATCACAGGCCTACAGTGATTCCTGCACACAGATCCTACAGTGGCAATCCCATTATCAGTCCCTATCCCAGCCCATAGTGTTTTCAGCTGTTGCCCTGGAGAGCCCTTCCCAGCCCCAGTGATTTCAGCTCTTGGCCCACAAGCTTTATTTCACTGCAAGCTCTTCTTCCAGCACCAGATGCATGTTTCTTCAATGCTTCCGGCTGAAACTTCTCCGGGTACAAGGCGCAGGTTTTTCCTCCTGTCTCCAGCTTGGCAACATTTCAGCTCCCACCCTAGGGCCTAGAAGCCCACCCAACAGTCAATGTTCCAGCCCCACAGTGATTTCAGCACCAGCGCTACAGTGGCTATCAAAGACGCAGGCAAAACCTTGGCACTGCCAGCATTTCAGCTCCCATGTTATGGTCCCATTATTTTGCCCCTACCCATCTTGTTCTATTTCCAGTCACAGGACCCAGCCACAACATCCATATCACAGGCCTACAGTGATTCCAGCACACAGATCCTACAGTGGCTATGTCATTGTCAGTCCCTATCCCAGCCCCACAGTGATTTCAGCTCTAGCCCTGGAGAGCCCTTCCCAGCCCCAGTGATTTCAGCTCTTGGCCCACAAGCTTTATTTAACTGCATGCTCTCTTCTTCCAGCTCCAGATGCGTGTTTCTTCAATGCTGCTGGCAGAAACTTCTCCAGGTACAAGGCGCAGGATCTTCCTCCTGTCTCCAGCTTGGCAACATTTCAGCTCCCACCCTAGGGCCTAGAAGCCCACCCCACAGTCAATGTCCCCGCCCCACTGTGAATTCAGCACCAGCGCTACAGTGGCTATCAAAGACGCAGGCAAAATCCCTAACGCGTTTCAGCTCCCCTGCTACGGTCCCATTATTTTGCCCCTACCCATCTTGTTCTATTTCCAATCACAGGACCCAGCCTCAACATCCATATCACAGGCCTACAGTGATTCCAGCACACAGATCCTACAGTGGCAATCCCATTATCAGTCCCTATCCCAGCCCCACAGTGATTTCAGCACCAGTCCTACAGTGGCTATCAAAGACGCAGGCAAAATCCCTAACCCGTTTCAGCTCCTCTGCTACGGTCCCATTATTTTGCCCCTACCCATCTTGTTCTATTTCCAGTCACAGGACCCAGCCACAACATCCATATCACAGGCCTACAGTGATTCCAGCACACAGATCCTACAGTGGCTATGTCATTGTCAGTCCCTATCCCAGCCCCACAGTGATTTCAGCTCTAGCCCTGGAGAGCCCTTCCCAGCCCCAGTGATTTCAGCTCTTGGCCCACAAGCTTTATTTCACTGCATGCTCTCTTCTTCCAGCTCCAGATGCGTGTTTCTTCAATGCTGCTGGCAGAAACTTCTCCAGGTACAAGGCGCAGGATCTTCCTCCTGTCTCCAGCTCGGCAACATTTCAGCTCCCACCCTAGAGCCTAGAAGCCCACCCCACAGTCAATGTCCCCGCCCCACTGTGAATTCAGCACCAGCGCTACAGTGGCTATCAAAGACGCAGGCAAAATCCCTAACGCGTTTCAGCTCCCCTGCTACGGTCCCATTATTTTGCCCCTACCCATCTTGTTCTATTTCCAATCACAGGACCCAGCCCCAACATCCATATCACAGGCCTACAGTGATTCCAGCACACAGATCCTACAGTGGCAATCCCATTATCAGTCCCTATCCCAGCCCCACAGTGATTTCAGCACCAGTCCTACAGTGGCTATCAAAGACGCAGGCAAAATCCCTAACGCGTTTCAGCTCCCCTGCTACGGTCCCATTATTTTGCCCCTACCCATCTTGTTCTATTTCCAATCACAGGACCCAGCCTCAACATCCATACCACAGGCCTACATTGATTCCAGCACACAGATCCTACAGTGGCTATGACATTGTCAGTCCCTATCTCAGCCCACAGTGTTTTCAGCTTTTGCCCTGGAGAGCTCTTCCCAGCCCCAGTGATTTCAGCTCTTGGCCCACAAGCTTTATTTCACTGCAAGCTCTTCTTCCACCACCAGATGCGTGATTCTGCAATGCTGCTGGCTGAAACTTCTCCAGGTACAAGGCGCAGGATCTTCCTCCTGTCTCCAGCTCGGCAACATTTCAGCTCCCACCCTTGGGCCTAGAAGCCCACCCCACAGTCAATGTCCCCGCCCCACTGTGAATTCAGCACCAGCCCTACAGTGGCTATCAAAGACGCAGGCAAAATCCCTAACGGGTTTCAGCTCCCCTGCTACGGTCCCATTATTTTGCCCCTACCCATCTTGTTCTATTTCCAGTCACAGGACCCAGCCACAACATCCAGATCACAGGCCTACAGTGATTCCAGCACACAGATCCTACAGTGGCTATGTCATTGTCAGTCCCTATCCCACCCCACAGTGATTTTAGCTCTAGCCCTGGAGAGCCCTTCCCAGCCCCAGTGATTTCAGCTCTTGGCCCACAAGCTTTATTTCACTGCAAGCTCTTCTTCCAGCACCAGATGCATGTTTCTTCAATGCTTCCGGCTGAAACTTCTCCGGGTACAAGGCGCAGGTTTTTCCTCCTGTCTCCAGCTTGGCAACATTTCAGCTCCCACCCTAGGGCCTAGAAGCCCACCCCACAGTCAATGTTCCAGCCCCACAGTGATTTCAGCCGCAGCGCTACAGGGCCTATCAAAGACGCAGGCAAAACCTTGGCACTGCCAGCATTTCAGCTCCCATGTTATGGTCCCATTATTTTGCCCCTACCCATCTTGTTCTATTTCCAGTCACAGGACCCACCCACAACATCCATATCATAGGCCTACAGTGATTCCAGCACACAGATCCTACAGTGGCTATGTCATTGTCAGTCCCTATCCCAGCCCCACAGTGATTTCAGTTCTAGCCCTGGAGAGCCCTTCCCAGCCCCAGTGATTTCAGCTCTTGGCCCACAAGCTTTATTTCACTGCATGCTCTCTTCTTCCAGCTCCAGATGCGTGTTTCTTCAATGCTGCTGGCAGAAACTTCTCCAGGTACAAGGCGCAGGATCTTCCTCCTGTCTCCAGCTCGGCAACATTTCAGCTCCCACCCTAGGACCTAGAAGCCCACCCCACAGTCAATGTCCCCGCCCCACAGTGAATTCAGCAGCAGCCCTACAGTGGCTATCAAAGACGCAGGCAAAACCCTGGCACTGCCAGCATCTCAGCTCCCGAGTTACAGTCCCATTATTTTGCCCCTACCCATCTTGTTCTATTTCCAGTCACAGGACCCAGCCCCAACATCCATATCACAGGCCTACAGTGATTCCAGCACACAGATCCTACAGTGGCTATGACATTGTCAGTCCCTATCCCAGCCCCACAGTGATTTCAGCACCAGTCCTACAGTGGCTATCAAAGACGCAGGTAAACTCCCTAAGCCGAACCCATTTCAGCTCCCGTGTTACAGTCCCATTATTTTGCCCCTACCCATCTTGTTTTATTTCCAATCACAGGACCCAGCCCCAACATCCATATCACAGGCCTACATTGATTCCTGCACACAGATCCTACAGTGGCAATCCCATTATCAGTCCCTATCCCAGCCCACAGTGTTTTCAGCTGTTGCCCTGGAGAGCCCTTCCCAGCCCCAGTGATTTCAGCTCTTGGCCCACAAGCTTTATTTCACTGCAAGCTCTTCTTCCAGCACCAGATGCATGTTTCTTCAATGCTTCCGGCTGAAACTTCTCCGGGTACAAGGCGCAGGTTTTTCCTCCTGTCTCCAGCTTGGCAACATTTCAGCTCCCACCCTAGGGCCTAGAAGCCCACCCCACAGTCAATGTTCCAGCCCCACAGTGATTTCAGCACCAGCGCTACAGTGGCTATCAAAGACGCAGGCAAAACCTTGGCACTGCCAGCATTTCAGCTCCCATGTTATGGTCCCATTATTTTGCCCCTACCCATCTTGTTCTATTTCCAGTCACAGGACCCAGCCCCAACATCCATATCACAGGCCTACAGTGATTCCAGCACACAGATCCTACAGTGGCTATGTCATTGTCAGTCCCTATCCCAGCCCCACAGTGATTTCAGCTCTAGCCCTGGAGAGCCCTTCCCTGCCCCAGTGATTTCAGCTCTTGGCCCACAAGCTTTATTTAACTGCATGCTCTCTTCTTCCAGCTCCAGATGCGTGTTTCTTCAATGCTGCTGGCAGAAACTTCTCCAGGTACAAGGCGCAGGATCTTCCTCCTGTCTCCAGCTTGGCAACATTTCAGCTCCCACCCTAGGGCCTAGAAGCCCACCCCACAGTCAATGTCCCCGCCCCAGAGTGAATTCAGCAGCAGCCCTACAGTGGCTATCAGACGCAGGCAAAACCCTGGCACTGCCAGCATCTCAGCTCCCGTGTTACAGTCCCATTATTTTGCCCCTACCCATCTTGTTCTATTTCCAATCACAGGACCCAGCCCCAACATCCATATCACAGGCCTACAGTGATTCCAGCACACAGATCCTACAGTGGCAATCCCATTATCAGTCCCTGTCCCAGCCCCACAGTGATTTCAGCACCAGCGCTACAGTGGCTATCAAAGACGCAGGCAAAGTCCTTAACCCGAACCCGAACACATTTCAGCTCCCGTGTTACTGTCCCATTATTTTGCCCCTACCCATCTTGTTCTATTTCCAATCACAGGACTCAGCCCCAACATCCATATCACAGGCCTACAGTGATTCCAGCACACAGATCCTACAGTGGCTATGTCATTGTCAGTCCCTATCCCAGCCCCACAGTGATTTCAGCTCTAGCCCTGGAGAGCCCTTCCCTGCCCCAGTGATTTCAGCTCTTGGCCCACAAGCTTTATTTCACTGCAAGCTCCCTTCTTCCAGCTCCAGATGCGTGTTTCTTCAATGCTGCTGGCAGAAACTTCTCCAGGTACAAGGCGCAGGATCTTCCTCCTTTCTCCAGCTTGGCAACATTTCAACTCCCACCCTAGGGCCTAGAAGCCCACCCCACAGTCAATGTCCCCGCCCCACTGTGAATTCAGCACCAGCGCTACAGTGGCTATCAAAGACGCAGGCAAAATCCCGAACCCGAACCCGAACCCATTTCAGCTCCCGTGTTACAGTCCCATTATTTTGCCCCTACCCCTCTTGTTTTATTTCCAATCACAGGACCCAGCCCCAACATCCATATCACAGGCCTACAGTGATTCCTGCACACAGATCCTACAGTGGCAATCCCATTATCAGTCCCTATCCCAGCCCATAGTGTTTTCAGCTGTTGCCCTGGAGAGCCCTTCCCAGCCCCAGTGATTTCAGCTCTTGGCCCACAAGCTTTATTTCACTGCAAGCTCTTCTTCCAGCACCAGATGCATGTTTCTTCAATGCTTCCGGCTGAAACTTCTCCGGGTACAAGGCGCAGGTTTTTCCTCCTGTCTCCAGCTTGGCAACATTTCAGCTCCCACCCTAGGACCTAGAAGCCCACCCCACAGTCAATGTCCCCGCCCCACTGTGAATTCGGCACCAGCGCTACAGTGGCTATCAAAGACGCAGGCAAAATCCCTAACGCGTTTTAGCTCCCCTGCTACGGTCCCATTATTTTGCCCCTACCCATCTTGTTCTATTTCCAGTCACAGGACCCAGCCCCAACATCCATATCACAGGCCTACAGTGATTCCAGCACACAGATCCTACAGTGGCAATCCCATTATCAGTCCCTATCCCAGCCCCACAGTGATTTCAGCACCAGTCCTACAGTGGCTATCAAAGACGCAGGCAAATTCCCTAACCCGTTTCAGCTCCCCTGCTACGGTCCCATTATTTTGCCCCTACCCATCTTGTTCTATTTCCAGTCACAGGACCCAGCCCCAACATCCATATCACAGGCCTACAGTGATTCCAGCACACAGATCCTACAGTGGCTATGTCATTGTCAGTCCCTATCCCAGCCCCACAGTGATTTCAGTTCTAGCCCTGGAGAGCCCTTCCCAGCCCCAGTGATTTCAGCTCTTGGCCCACAAGCTTTATTTCACTGCATGCTCTCTTCTTCCAGCTCCAGATGCGTGTTTCTTCAATGCTGCTGGCAGAAACTTCTCCAGGTACAAGGCGCAGGATCTTCCTCCTGTCTCCAGCTCGGCAACATTTCAGCTCCCACCCTAGGGCCTAGAAGCCCACCCCACAGTCAATGTCCCCGCCCCACTGTGAATTCAGCACCAGCGCTACAGTGGCTATCAAAGACGCAGGCAAAATCCCTAACGCGTTTCAGCTCCCCTGCTACGGTCCCATTATTTTGCCCCTACCCATCTTGTTCTATTTCCAATCACAGGACCCAGCCCCAACATCCATATCACAGGCCTACAGTGATTCCAGCACACAGATCCTACAGTGGCAATCCCATTATCAGTCCCTATCCCATCCCCACAGTGATTTCAGCATCAGTCCTACAGTGGCTATCAAAGACGCAGGCAAAGTCCCTAAGCCGAACCCATTTCAGCTCCCGTGTTACAGTCCCATTATTTTGCCCCTACCCATCTTGTTCTATTTCCAATCACAGGACCCAGCCTCAACATCCATACCACAGGCCTACATTGATTCCAGCACACAGATCCTACAGTGGCTATGACATTGTCAGTCCCTATCTCAGCCCACAGTGTTTTCAGCTTTTGCCCTGGAGAGCCCTTCCCAGCCCCAGTGATTTCAGCTCTTGGCCCACAAGCTTTATTTCACTGCAAGCTCTTCTTCCAGCACCAGATGCGTGATTCTGCAATGCTGCTGGCTGAAACTTCTCCAGGTACAAGGCGCAGGATCTTCCTCCTGTCTCCAGCTTGGCAACATTTCAGCTTCCACCCTTGGGCCTAGAAGCCCACCCCACAGTCAATGTCCCCGCCGCACTGTGAATTCAGAACCAGCGCTACAGTGGCTATCAAAGACGCAGGCAAAATCCCTAACGCGTTTCAGCTCCCCTGCTACGGTCCCATTATTTTGCCCCTACCCATCTTGTTCTATTTCCAGTCACAGGACCCAGCCACAACATCCATATCACAGGCCTACAGTGATTCCAGCACACAGATCCTACAGTGGCTATGTCATTGTCAGTCCCTATCCCACCCCACAGTGATTTTAGCTCTAGCCCTGGAGAGCCCTTCCCAGCCCCAGTGATTTCAGCTCTTGGCCCACAAGCTTTATTTCACTGCATGCTCTCTTCTTCCAGCTCCAGATGCGTGTTTCTTCAATGCTGCTGGCAGAAACTTCTCCAGGTACAAGGCGCAGGATCTTCCTCCTGTCTCCAGCTCGGCAACATTTCAGCTCCCACCCTTGGGCCTAGAAGCCCACCCCACAGTCAATGTCCCCGCACCACAGTGAATTCAGCACCAGCCCTACAGCGGTTATCAAAGACGCAGGCAAAATCCCTAACGCGTTTCAGCTCCCCTGCTACGGTCCCATTATTTTGCCCCTACCCATCTTGTTCTATTTCCAGTCACAGGACCCAGCCACAACATCCATATCACAGGCCTACAGTGATTCCAACACACAGATCCTACAGTGGCTATGTCATTGTCAGTCCCTATCCCAGCCCCACAGTGATTTCAGCTCTAGCCCTGGAGAGCCCTTCCCTGCCCCAGTGATTTCAGCTCTTGGCCCACAAGCTTTATTTCACTGCATGCTCTCTTCTTCCAGCTCCAGATGCGTGTTTCTTCAATGCTGCTGGCAGAAACTTCTCCAGGTACAAGGCGCAGGATCTTCCTCCTGTCTCCAGCTCGGCAACATTTCAGCTCCCACCCTTGGGCCTAGAAGCCCACCCCACAGTCAATGTCCCCGCACCACAGTGAATTCAGCACCAGCCCTACAGCGGTTATCAAAGACGCAGGCAAAATCCCTAACGCGTTTCAGCTCCCCTGCTACGGTCCCATTATTTTGCCCCTACCCATCTTGTTCTATTTCCAGTCACAGGACCCAGCCACAACATCCATATCACAGGCCTACAGTGATTCCAACACACAGATCCTACAGTGGCTATGTCATTGTCAGTCCCTATCCCAGCCCCACAGTGATTTCAGCTCTAGCCCTGGAGAGCCCTTCCCTGCCCCAGTGATTTCAGCTCTTGGCCCACAAGCTTTATTTCACTGCATGCTCTCTTCTTCCAGCTCCAGATGCGTGTTTCTTCAATGCTGCTGGCAGAAACTTCTCCAGGTACAAGGCGCAGGATCTTCCTCCTTTCTCCAGCTTGGCAACATTTCAACTCCCACCCTTGGGCCTAGAAGCCCACCCCACAGTCAATGTCCCCGCCCCACAGTGAATTCAGCACCAGCGCTACAGTGGCTATCAAAGACGCAGGCAAAATCCCTAACGCGTTTCAGCTCCCCTGCTACGGTCCCATTATTTTGCCCCTACCCCTCTTGTTTTATTTCCAATCACAGGACCCAGCCCCAACATCCATATCACAGGCCTACAGTGATTCCTGCACACAGATCCTACAGTGGCAATCCCATTATCAGTCCCTATCCCAGCCCATAGTGTTTTCAGCTGTTGCCCTGGAGAGCCCTTCCCAGCCCCAGTGATTTCAGCTCTTGGCCCACAAGCTTTATTTCACTGCAAGCTCTTCTTCCAGCACCAGATGCATGTTTCTTCAATGCTTCCGGCTGAAACTTCTCCGGGTACAAGGCGCAGGTTTTTCCTCCTGTCTCCAGCTTGGCAACATTTCAGCTCCCACCCTAGGGCCTAGAAGCCCACCCAACAGTCAATGTTCCAGCCCCACAGTGATTTCAGCACCAGCGCTACAGTGGTTATCAAAGACGCAGGCAAAACCTTGGCACTGCCAGCATTTCAGCTCCCATGTTATGGCCCCATTATTTTGCCCCTACCCATCTTGTTCTATTTCCAGTCACAGGACCCAGCCCCAACATCCATATCACAGGCCTACAGTGATTCCAGCACACAGATCCTACAGTGGCTATGTCATTGTCAGTCCCTATCCCAGCCCCACAGTGATTTCAGCTCTAGCCCTGGAGAGCCCTTCCCAGCCCCAGTGATTTCAGCTCTTGGCCCACAAGCTTTATTTCACTGCATGCTCTCTTCTTCCAGCTCCAGATGCGTGTTTCTTCAATGCTGCTGGCAGAAACTTCTCCAGGTTCAAGGCGCAGGATCTTCCTCCTGTCTCCAGCTCGGCAACATTTCAGCTCCCACCCTAGGACCTAGAAGCCCACCCCACAGTCAATGTCCCCGCCCCACAGTGAATTCAGCAGCAGCCCTACAGTGGCTATCAAAGACGCAGGCAAAACCCTGGCACTGCCAGCATCTCAGCTCCCGAGTTACAGTCCCATTATTTTGCCCCTACCCATCTTGTTCTATTTCCAGTCACAGGACCCAGCCCCAACATCAATATCACAGGCCTACAGTGATTCCAGCACACAGATCCTACAGTGGCTATGACATTGTCAGTCCCTATCCCAGCCCCACAGTGATTTCAGCACCAGTCCTACAGTGGCTATCAAAGACGCAGGTAAACTCCCTAAGCCGAACCCATTTCAGCTCCCGTGTTACAGTCCCATTATTTTGCCCCTACCCATCTTGTTTTATTTCCAATCACAGGACCCAGCCCCAACATCCATATCACAGGCCTACATTGATTCCTGCACACAGATCCTACAGTGGCAATCCCATTATCAGTCCCTATCCCAGCCCACAGTGTTTTCAGCTGTTGCCCTGGAGAGCCCTTCCCAGCCCCAGTGATTTCAGCTCTTGGCCCACAAGCTTTATTTCACTGCAAGCTCTTCTTCCAGCACCAGATGCATGTTTCTTCAATGCTTCCGGCTGAAACTTCTCCGGGTACAAGGCGCAGGTTTTTCCTCCTGTCTCCAGCTTGGCAACATTTCAGCTCCCACCCTAGGGCCTAGAAGCCCACCCAACAGTCAATGTTCCAGCCCCACAGTGATTTCAGCACCAGCGCTACAGTGGCTATCAAAGACGCAGGCAAAACCTTGGCACTGCCAGCATTTCAGCTCCCATGTTATGGTCCCATTATTTTGCCCCTACCCATCTTGTTCTATTTCCAGTCACAGGACCCAGCCCCAACATCCATATCACAGGCCTACAGTGATTCCAGCACACAGATCCTACAGTGGCTAAGTCATTGTCAGTCCCTATCCCAGCCCCACAGTGATTTCAGCTCTAGCCCTGGAGAGCCCTTCCCTGCCCCAGTGATTTCAGCTCTTGGCCCACAAGCTTTATTTAACTGCATGCTCTCTTCTTCCAGCTCCAGATGCGTGTTTCTTCAATGCTGCTGGCAGAAACTTCTCCAAATACAAGGCGCAGGATCTTCCTCCTGTCTCCAGCTCAGCAACATTTCAGCTCCCACCCTTGGGCCTAGAAGCCCACCCCACAGTCAATGTCCCCGCCCCACTGTGAATTCGGCACCAGCGCTACAGTGGCTATCAAAGACGCAGGCAAAATCCCTAACGCGTTTTAGCTCCCCTGCTACGGTCCCATTATTTTGCCCCTACCCATCTTGTTCTATTTCCAGTCACAGGACCCAGCCCCAACATCCATATCACAGGCCTACAGTGATTCCAGCACACAGATCCTACAGTGGCAATCCCATTATCAGTCCCTATCCCAGCCCCACAGTGATTTCAGCACCAGTCCTACAGTGGCTATCAAAGACGCAGGCAAATTCCCTAACCCGTTTCAGCTCCCCTGCTACGGTCCCATTATTTTGCCCCTACCCATCTTGTTCTATTTCCAATCACAGGACCCAGCCCCAACATCCATATCACAGGCCTACAGTGATTCCAGCACACAGATCCTACAGTGGCTATGTCATTGTCAGTCCCTATCCCAGCCCCACAGTGATTTCAGCTCTAGCCCTGGAGAGCCCTTCCCTGCCCCAGTGATTTCAGCTCTTGGCCCACAAGCTTTATTTCACTGCATGCTCTCTTCTTCCAGCTCCAGATGCGTGTTTCTTCAATGCTGCTGGCTGAAACTTCTCCAGGTACAAGGCGCAGGATCTTCCTCCTGTCTCCAGCTCGGCAACATTTCAGCTCCCACCCTAGGGCCTAGAAGCCCACCCCACAGTCAATGTCCCCGCCCCACTGTGAATTCAGCACCAGCGCTACAGTGGCTATCAAAGACGCAGGCAAAATCCCTAACGCGTTTCAGCTCCCCTGCTACGGTCCCATTATTTTGCCCCTACCCATCTTGTTCTATTTCCAATCACAGGACCCAGCCCCAACATCCATATCACAGGCCTACAGTGATTCCAGCACACAGATCCTACAGTGGCAATCCCATTATCAGTCCCTATCCCATCCCCACAGTGATTTCAGCATCAGTCCTACAGTGGCTATCAAAGACGCAGGCAAAGTCCCTAAGCCGAACCCATTTCAGCTCCCGTGTTACAGTCCCATTATTTTGCCCCTACCCATCTTGTTCTATTTCCAATCACAGGACCCAGCCTCAACATCCATACCACAGGCCTACATTGATTCCAGCACACAGATCCTACAGTGGCTATGACATTGTCAGTCCCTATCTCAGCCCACAGTGTTTTCAGCTTTTGCCCTGGAGAGCCCTTCCCAGCCCCAGTGATTTCAGCTCTTGGCCCACAAGCTTTATTTCACTGCAAGCTCTTCTTCCAGCACCAGATGCGTGATTCTTCAATGCTGCTGGCTAAACTTCTCCGGGTACAAGGCGCAGGATCTTCCTCCTGTCTCCAGCTCAGCAACATTTCAGCTCCCACCCTAGGGCCTAGAAGCCCACCCCACAGTCAATGTCCCAGCCCCACAGTGATTTCAGCCGCAGCGCTACAGTGGCTATCAAAGACGCAGGCAAAACCTTGGCACTACCAGCATTTCAGCTCCCATGTTACGGTCCCATTATTTTGGCCCCTACCCATCTTGTTCTATTTCCAATCACAGGACCCAGCACCAACACCCATATCACAGGCCTACAGTGATTCCAGCACACAGATCCTACAGTGGCAACCCCATTATCAGTCCCTATCCCAGCCCACATTGATTTCAGCTCTTGCCCTGGAGAGCCCTTTCCCAGCCCCAGTGATTTCAGCTCTTGGCCCACAAGCTTTATTTCACTGCAAGCTCTCTTCTTCCAGCTCCACATCTGCTTCTTTTTCCCCCCTCTCTGCTTGGTGAAGCTGCTCCAGGTTGAGACAAAGGGTCTTTGTTCTTGGTTCCAGCTCTGAGGTTTCACCTCTAGGCTGAGAGATGCCACTCCAACCCCATAGTAATCTTTACTGTATTTACAGCCTGCCCCGTTGTGTACCATTCTATGCTTGCTTCCCACATGTACAGTCACTATGCCCTCAGAACAGTGTTTGCAGCAGTCCCCATCCCAGCCCCAGTGATTTCAGCTTCAGTCCCACAAGCTTTATTTGACTGCCAGCTTTTGTGCTGCACTTCTGCCTCCTCATCTTCCCAGCATTGCCACATCATGCTGCTTTCTGGCTCTCCAGGCAGGATTTCTGTTTTAGCTCTAGCTCTGTGGTTTGAGCTTAGCTCTTGAACCCACATTCCAACCCCAACCTGACCATCCTTACTGGAGGAACAGCTCTTCAAGGCCCTATCCCAGCCCTTACACTGATTTCCGCTCCAGCCATGCAGTTTGCATCCCAGCTCCATATTCCTTATCCCAGCCCCACAACAGTTTTACCCTAAACCCTACCATGTTTCTGTCTGCTCCAGCTCTGCTTCCTCAGTTCCTGCTCTTCAGCTTCCCACTACTGGTGGCTGAAAGCTGCTCCTGCTTCTCACTGCAACCCAGGGCTGTTGATAAGGCCACAAGTCAGTTATTATTGTCACTTCAATGTCTCTAGATATTACCCTACCCACCCTAATGGGAGCCCAACTTTGGGGACACTTGAAGCCTCTAGCCCAACAGGTACCTTCCCCTTCCCCCTGGGTCTCAGCCCAGCACTTGCCCAAAGGCCCCCCCTCACCCCCCCCAGGCATTACCAGGGGCTGGGAATAGCCATTGGGCCCCTGCTCCCCCATCCCAAAAGGTGCCCTTGGGCTGGTTCTCAGGCCCTGGAGCCCTCCCAGCCCCCATACCCTCAGACTCTCCTTGGTACCAGCAGACAGGGGCTGCTAATCCCCCAGGCACCTCCTGCAGGCCCTGAGCTGCAGCTCCATCCCCTTCCCCCATGGCATTTATCCAGCTCCAGCCTCAGTATTTCCATTGCCCCACATTGGTTTAGGCATGATTCCAGTGCCAAGGTCTTTATTCCACACCCAGGGGCTTTATGTCTCCACTGGTCCCACAACGGGTGTTTCAGCCCCAGCCCCACAATCTCTACTGAATTAACATCAGCTATCCAGCAAAAAAGCCCCTAAAGTAATTAATTCTAATAATTAATTAAGTTAATTAACGTTTAATTAATAATAAGAAATAATAATGAACTAATAAATAATTACTCAATAGTTAATTAATAATTAACATATACTTAATTAATATTTAATTAATAATCAATAAATAATAAATATTAGCTAACGAATAAATAATAAATGTTTAATTAATTATTGATAGATAATATTTTATATTTAATAGTCTTAAATAATAATTAGTAAATAATAAACTTATAAATAATGAATATTTAATTAAATAATGATTAACAAATAGTATTTAATAATAGTAGATAATATTTAATCATTATTTATTAAGACTTAGTTAAACTAATACATATAAGGATAACAATATATCTTGTTAAAAGTAATTATAATAATTTTCTTATTTTAATAGAACGAGCAAAGCAAAGCAATGTAATAAAGAAAACCGTTATTATTTTAAATAAAGTCAAACTAAAATAATAAAAAACAAAAAATCCCAGCTTTATTTCTGATATTTTAGACATTATCTTCAATCCAGAAACTACAAAACAGCTCCTCTGTTCCGTAGAAGCAGTAGCTCGTCTCCCTGTGCCACTCCAGACCCCGCACCCGCCTCCGTCCGCCCGAAAAGTCCAGGACGTGGCAGAAAGCCACGACCGGCCCCGCCGCCCCAGGACACCGCCAGCCCCCAGATGCTGGCCGCGGCAGACGCGGGCATGGCGCCCGACCTCACCGGCGCAGGGCGGCCGCCGCCGCCGCCGCCGCCGCCGCCGCCGCCGCCGCCGCCGGCCGCCGCCGCCGCCGCCGCCGCCGGCCGCCGCCGCCGCCTCCTCTCTGCCGCTTGCCGCCGCGCCGCCGAACTAACGCTCGCACCCCTCCAGCTCACGCTATTTATAGCCCACGGCCGGCCAGCCCAGCCAATCACAGCCCGAGGCAGCGCCGGGCCCGCCAATCCCAGCCCGCCCGTTCCCGCCGCGCTCGCCTCCGCGACCCCCCGCTGTCCCCTCACGCTCCGCTCCCGCGATCCCCCCCGCTCCCCCCCCTTCTCCCCGTTTCTTTGGGCGAAATTACGGCCGGGACCTGAACGGGGAGCCCCCGCCCACCCTCCCGGGACCCAGCAGCACCTCTCGGGGCTGCGGCAGCTCGGCTCCGCCGGCTCCCAAAGCGACAGCGGCCGGAGCGGCACACCAGCAAAACGGGGGAGCGGGACCGGGCCGCGACTGAGCGGGCTGAGCTTGGCGGGACCGCGCCTGGATTCAAAGGGCAGCTGTGATTGGCCAGAGCGGAGCAAGGCGGGCCGGGATTGGCGGAAGCTTTGAGGCTGCGGCCCATGGGAGCGCGAGGCGCTCAGTTGGGCGGAGCCAGGGGTGCTCGCAGGGTCCGCGGTCGTCCTGCGCCCCGCTCGCCAGACTCCCGTCCCCTTCTCCGGCCCTCGCTATTGCCCAGGTCCCGCCTAAAAGGCCCCCGCAGAGCCTCTATCGGAGCGCCCCAGCGGCACTCGGGGCAGGGGGCGGGGAGGGGCGTAGCCGCCAGCTCGCCCGGGTGTGGTGCCAGCTCGCAAATCTGCGATGGCAGCGCGGAGCAGGGAGCGGCGGTGGGGAGGGCGTGCACAGCTCGCTGCGGGCTCTGAGCGCCTCTTCCCTCGCAGCGGTTCCTCTTCTGCGAGGACTTGGACTGCCCGATTAGGTGCTGGCCGAGGTAAACACCTTAGCAAAATACCTAAGTGCCCGCCCCTCGCCTGCTGCGGGTCTGCTGCTCACCGTCCTTCTCCCCGCAGTCCGTCTGTGAAGCTGAAACTGATCTGCCACCCGTCACTGCTGTTATTCTTAGCCGCCGGCCTGCACGGCCGCCGCTCCTTTTAGCGCCGTGTCCCTGCTCCCGGCCGTGTCACTTTACACACTTAACGCTATTTCACCCCTCCCTGCTATTTACAGACACCGCCCCGCTCACTCCCTCCCCAGGCTCGGCAGCCGCGGAACTGCCGTAGCTCCCGCTGCCGCCTCCCCCCCGTCACCCAGCGGAGCGGGGCAGGGCCCCGGTCGGGGCACAGCGGCAGTACCGCTCTGTGCCCACAAGAGCTCAACATAACATAACTAACTCAAAGGCAGCTCACACAAAAAGGGAAAGAGGAAAGAATAAAACATCTGCGGAGCTCAAAAGCAGAAACTTTGTATCCGTGTGCACTGACATCCATGATTTTTTACATTTCCATTTTTTCTTTACATTTGACTTCATCCCCAACAGTTGTCTAAGAAATAATGTTATTAAATCTTTGTTTCTCTTGGTACACCGTGAGAACTAGGTGTTGCTCTGTATGTGTGGCTTTGGCCACGCTTGTGGACACGTAAAGTCAGTACTTGGAGTCTTCTGGACACATAATGGGCAAAGTGTGTCGGAGGGCCCCAGTGGATAAATTGCTGTTCTGTACATCTGTAGTGGTGCTGAGTTTTCCTTTGGTTAAGACCTTAACCACGTTCACTGTGGGGAAAGCTGATGGACTCCTGACTGCAGGGCTGGGGTGATGGTGCTGCCTTCTGCATGCCTTTCCTTTGTGGACACAAACCAGTGGAAAAGCAAGGCCCTGAAGAAATCAGGATCCTCCTGAGAGGGCCACTCCGTTCCAGCAGCAGTGCTGAACACACTCCCCCTCCTCTCCCAGTCCTGGCCAGCGCTACAGCATGCAGGGGGAGCTGCCTGGGGAAAATGGAATCTTGGCCCTGCTCCACCAGGTACCAACCTCTTCCTCTGCTAGACAATGTGCCTTCACACAAAAGACGAGTCCCCAAAGGATGGGCCTTGCAGGCTCTTGCCTTGGAGTGGGAGCAGCTCCACCCTGCTTTTTTTCTGCTGACTGTGTGAGTGTGCTGCCTCTCCCTGATGAATTAATCTTGATCTGTGGTGTCATAAAATACGCTCTTCTGATTTTATTATATTCATCTAAGGTTGTATTTCTTCTTAACTTTAGATTTCTCGTTAACGTGAGATGAAAGCGGAAATATCTGCTCTGTGTTTTCAAGATGCAGATGGTCCCTGTACAGCTCAGTTTGGGTGTGTGGTTTGCCTCATCTTCTCACAAAAAGATGTTGAAAGGGCAGGAATAGTGAATGAGTTATAATAAGCAAACTACTCCCTGCTGTGAGAGTAAATTAAAAACTTGCAGTATCTTTGTCTAAATTGCAAACTAACCAGCGAATCTTGTACTTTGGAGACTTGAATTAAGGGCTTTATTCTTCCTGTTATTTAAAATCTGATGATGATTCTGATTTCTCTGCTTTTTCATGTCTGTGAGGGACCAATAAGGCTACAGAGTCACAGACTGAGAAGTAGCTGTAATGATTTAAATGACCTAAACCTAAGGAGAGAGTACTGAAGTGTTCAAAAGAGAACCCAAACCTTTCCAGCTGATGAGCTCTGAGGAAATATTAGCTGATCATTCCATTGTGGCTCATTTATTTAAATCAGATCCTGGTGTCTTCTGTAGTGTGGCCAGCACTTGTCAGCAGCCATTTAGTGTGATATATTGGTGGCAAACTTCTTGTCAGGATGTTGGTTGACAGCAGCAGTAAAAACTGTTGAACGCAGCAAAGAGATTTAAAAATGCTCAACTGTTTTTTGTAATGCTTGTCAGGTACCTTTCTGTGGCTGTGTCACACCTAATGGGCTGTAAAGATGTCACTATAAATCAGTGCTGAAAATGGGACTGGGTACTAAATGCAGGGGTATAAGGAAGGGCAGAGAGAAGAGATCCTTGGAAGGCATTTTGGAAAACTGCTGTGAGGCCAGAAGGCCTTCGGTTCATCCCCAGTGATGCCGCGGTTGGGTTAGTCCTGCCCAGCAGCGACAATCCAAGTGTTACATGGACAGTTTTTCTCCCAGCTTCTCTGCCCCAGGAGGCCCACTCCCAACAGGAGGAGATGAAAAGAAGCCTGGACTTCTTTTTGAGAAGGAAATTTTAGGAGGCTCTGTGCCAGCTAAATCCCTGGCTCAGCTGAGGGTTCACGGGGCAGCCTGACTTGGATCAGAACCAGCCAAAACCGAGTCCTCATGCCTAAATATGTCCTGCTTCCTGTAGTTTTTCCCTGCCTTGCTCTTTCTGCTGCACATTTCCTCCCTGTTGTTCATTTTCCAGGGACAAGAATTAGTTCCTTCAGCCAGGCAGACTTGGCCTCTGGCAGCATCCAGTACATCCACACCAGTGAGGAGGAAAAGCACACGGATGCCTTCACCTTTTCTGATGAAAAGAAAAGGTCTGATGTCCTGAAAAGTGAAAAAGAAAAAAGAAAAGTGAAAAAGAAAAGAAAAAAGAAAAAGATGAAAAGAAAAGTGTCTGATGGGACAAACGAGGTCAGTCCCAGCCTGACTTTTGCCTGAGTAGGCAGATGTGGCTGTTCCTCCTTCACCTGCTGTGGGATTTCCCACATCCCTCAGGTCAGGAAGGCAGCAAGGCCTGTGCAGGGAACAGGAACAGGGAACACCTGCCCTGTGGGCTCACCAAGAGCTGAGTGCCTGGTTTTCAGCTGCTTGCCAACTGTTCCTGGAGCTCAGCTTTGATTCAGTGCACTGACAGCGTACTGACGACATCCAGCCCCTGGAGAAATGCCTTTTTCCTGTTTTCTGAAAGAGAAGAAGTCTAGCTGCACATAGAGGGAGAGGGGAAAAACTGAGTGAGAGAGGGAGGGAAAGTGGATGTCCATAAATATCACAGAAAGAGGGAGAATTAATGAGTGGGGAGGGATAAAGAAGTGATCTGGGCTTAGCAGCTCAGACAAGGCTGAAATGAAGAGACCCAAACTGGGGATCGCTGTGCTCTTGCGGTGAAGTCACACTCTTGGAAGGCTGAATTCGGCAAGGGAAGCTTTTCTTCCTGTCCCAGGTGAGCCAGACATTTGACATCACCATAAACCCCGTGGATGACTCCTTGCCCATCGTGCAAATCTTTGGGATGACAGTTCAGGAAGGGGTGAGAAAAACCATCATGGAGTTTGAGCTCAAAGCGACAGATGCTGACACAGAGGTAAGGCAGGACCACCCCCAGCCTCCTTGCTCCCCTCTTGTGCTGCACACCTGGGCTTGTGTTTAAAGACTTAACGCTGAATTTATGCTCAGCATGGATGGAAATGGCACTTCCTCTTCTTCCTGGGTCTGGCCAGAGGCTGAGCTGTCTAACATTGGCTCTATCTCACTGCTGTTTCCCCTGCAGCAAGAGATCTGGCTGCCTGAGACAAAATCCTGCCCCAAAGGTTTTTGCCCTGGCAGAAGTAGCAAGGGACACACTGCCCGTAATGGCTGCAGGACTGGGGGCTGCTCTAGTGTTCGTGGATCAGGCACAGGGGTGGGTGGGAGCTGTCTCAGACCAGCTGAAGCAGGAATTCGGTGGGATGTGCCTTGTTTTATAGGGAGACACCTACAAAACAAAATCCCTTGAGAGAGGGACAAGGACAGGGCGGGGCTCAGGGAGAACCAAACCAGGAATGTTCTGTGCTAACCCTTGTGTTGGGAACACCAACACAGGGGAGCTGCCTGGCCAGAATCCCTGTCCAGCTCTCCTGAGCTGGAAGGGCAGTATCCTGAGGTTGTGTCCCCAGCTTTGCCCCTCCATGTCCGGGCACAGGTGGAGTCCCTGATGTTCGGGGCGGTGCAGCCGCCCCGGCACGGGCTGATGGAGCGCAGCGGCCACGGGCAGCGTCCTCTGCAGGCCACCACCTTCACCACGGATGACATCTACCAGAAGCGCGGCAGCTACAGCCACCGCGGCGGCAGCGCGCTCAGGGACCGCTTCACCCTCACCGTCTCCGACGGCACCAGCCCCCTCTTCGTGGTGCAGGAGGGAGGGAAGAAGGTCGGGGAGGAGAAGGGATGGGAGAGGGCCTTGGGAGCTCACAGGGAGGTGCCTCCTCTCGGGGCAGTGGGGACTGAGATGCTGACTGAATGTTCTCAGTCACGTCTTTGCTTCTTCCCCTCCCTGCAAACTCTGCCCTTGGTGCCAGCAGAGCCGAAGGGAGCTGAGCTGGTGACGTGGTGGCTGAGGCTCTGACTCGCACAGTAAGCCCCGTGTCTCTGAACTGTTGTCAGGTGTGGCCCACATCATGTTTAAGGTGGAGATCATGTCCAACGAAGACCGGGAGTGGCACGAGTCCTTTTCTCTGGTGCTGGGCCCAAATGATCCTGTGGAAGCAGGACCTAGGGACCTGCTGATTCAAGGCTGAAGTGAACCTTTAAGAAATGAGGAACAGGTTGAGTATGGAATTATCAGAGTGCAGCACAACTCGCTGCCTGTTGGGGAGGGTGAAACAGGGAAACCTTATGAATGTGATTTTTTGGCAGAACATTCTGAAAAAAGAAGGCTAGAATCGAAGTAGAAATGAAAGTCTGCTTTGAGTCATAAGATACAGAGTACTGGTTACTATATGACCAGAGAACAATAGCCTAGCCAGCTAAAGGAGAATCCCTGCTGATAAAACAATGCCCTTCTGCTGACAGAAAGCCCAAAGGCCAAGAAGCAAGGTAAGAACTTGTAAAGCTTGTAGAGCCTCAAATGCAACACTGTATGTAAAATCTTTAGTGGGTGTATCTCATAGTGATTGGATACTGGGAATTAGAATATTCACTATAGAAAAAGATACATTGGATTGTGACAAGAACATTGCTCTCTTAGCTTTTCACTCTTAAACCTCTCTCTCTTAACCCCTCTCTTACCTCTTAACCCCTCTCTTACCTCTTGGCTCTTCTCTCTTACCCCTTTACTCCTCTCTCAGCTCCCCTCTCCCCCTCTCTTACCTCTTCCACTCTTCCCCTCTCTTACTCTTACCCTCTTGGTTTTTCCCCTCTTACCCCTTTCTTGTCTCCCCCCTCTCCTAAGCCTCCCTGGTTTCCCCCGCTCTCCCTCTGTTGCTCTTACTCCCTCGCTCCCCTTTTCCAACCTCTCCTCCCCTGCTCTCCCTGCTCTCTCCCCTCCCCTGGACCATGTGGACGCCGAGGCTGGTGGTGGACAAAGGTCTCCCCTCTCTTAACCCTTATAATAAATTGCTTATACCTGAACAGCTTGACCCTAGAGAAGTCTCTCACCGCAAGCGAGCATTTTACACAGCAATATCTAAGCAATGATTTCTAAACATTTATTCAAGCTTAAACAGCTTATTCCTATTTATCACCACCTTTATAACCAGCGCTCGCCTGCCCCTGCAATACACAGGCACAGGGAGGGCGCTGCAGTTATTTACACAACAGAACAAGTAACATACCAAATTAAACACCCAGCACTATACCTCACTTTTGGAAACAAAACCTGGGCAGACACTTTAGTGTGCAAAACCCCTGTAAGAATAAAACCTGCTTTAAATATCTTAGGCATCAAGCCACAGACACGCCTATGAAATTCAGTGCAGCAGTGACAAAAAAAGGAATTATTTCCTTAACCTGTGAATAATCACCTCTAAGATTCTGTGATGCAGTTGCCACTGCACACAGCCACAAGCCGCCTTTTTATTAACAGGCAAAAGAACAAAGACAATCCCAATTATTCCCTTCTTGTCTGCAAAGAAACAGAGAAGGGAGAGATGCTTCTCAGAGGAGCATGGTAAAAAGACACATGGTGTAGAATATGGAACAGCTGGTGGTTCAGCATCTCTTCCACTGCAAGATCTAGGGGATATCTGATGCTACCTTGGAGGCAGGAGTCACAAAAACTGCCGGAGAGGGAAGAGAAAGGAGCTCAACGCTATCTGCTCTTAGGTTTTAGCACTGTGACCTTTACCTTAACTTACAGTTATGTGTTTCTGACAGTGTAAATCCCTTTTGTTTTGATTTTAACAGAGTACAAGAATTCAGTGATGAAGTAACAGTGGCATACAGCCTTTAATTTCCCCTGGTCCTCTCACCCAGCAATGAGGTCTCACAACAACAATACAACAATAGTTATAGAAGGTAACTCACTGTGCTGAAGAGTTCTTCAGAAGGATGGGAGCCACAATTGAGGCAGATCCTTGGACAGACAAGCCAGAGGTGTTTAGGCCTCGTGTTTCCTCCTTACCCCAGAACCAGCCTCTAAAGGGGAACACAAAGTTCACAGGCTTGTATTTGGAATTAACGCCATATAAAGAACAAAACATCCTAAAAAAGCTACATATCATACAAATAAACCAGCTACCTTCTTTGTGCCACTTTTCTGTGGAGCCACAACTTCACAGAAGTAATCTTGTTCTATCAATACAATGTTTTATTATTGATGGGCTTGTTGAAATCAGCGGGAACTCCAAGCACCCAGATATTCACAGCAGGCAAACATCTCTCTGAATACAACTGAAAAGGCCAGAAGGGCTGCTCCATGTTACCTCTGATAGCCACGTTTGTCTCTAGAGTACATCAGATGATCAATGCACGGCCTTGAAGCTGGTTTTTTTCCCCCTGTGTTCCTCCTTTCCATCCTTCTGCGTAGCCTTGTAGCAGATAAATCTGTTCAATAAAGGGCCCAGCTGACTGTGAGCAGAAGGCAAAGCAGAGGATTTGTCAGCATGAAAACCCACACTGCAAAGATGAACGAGCATCAGGGGCAGTTAAAAATATGCTAGAAATTAGTGCTAATGTCACACTACCCTCTCTTCCCTGTTTTCCATATCCAAAAGGAAAGTAAGTTGTGTGTGAGCCAGAAAAGCTAAAAGGGTCGGGCAATGTGCACACCTGCCATCCCACACAGCTCAGTGTGACTTAATGCACCAAACACAAGGGAATCGTTGCCAGCTGGGCAATAGACACCACGAAGCACACAGGTTTTCAGTGCTGTCAGCAGCTGCAAGGGGAGGATTGCCTCCGAGAAACATACCAAAACAATGAAAATAAAAAAAAAAACAGATTAGCATCTATTTCCATCACACATGTTTAAATTTATATACTATATTCATTTATATATGACATGCAATATATAAAGTATCAAAATATATTATTTTAACATGTATACGTATGTTATTATATATTAAATATATTATATACATTTTAATTATATATATTTATTAAAAATATAATACATATATTAAAATCAATATATATAATATATTAAATACAAATCTGTTTGTATATATTGGCATTACTTATATATCTTTACTTTTCTGGTTGCACATATGTCTATATCTTTATATATTTAATATACATTTCTATGTTTTTTATTTTTGTTGTATTTATTTAAAAGCCCCGAAGCTAACCTAATAAAAACCAAACAGTCCCTTTATATTAAACGGTATTTAAAAATATTTTAATACATATTTTTTATCATATTTATATACTTTGTTGATATACATAACACATAACATATCCTAAAATATATCATATTACCATCTATATATACAGAAATCATATTATAGATTATAAATCAATATATATGTATATATTTCTATTACTTATTTTTACGCCTACATATATATGTCTATATATATATATTCAGTCTTTAAATATTTTATTTATTTTATTTTTTTTATTTATTTAAAAGCCCTGCCTCTAACTAAATAAAAACCAAGCATCCCCTTTATCTTCAATATTTTTTAATATCTATTTTGATCATCTTTATACTTACAGGTATATACTCGGTTGATAACCTGCCCCCGCCCCGCCCACCGCTCTCACCGTTACGGCACACAGAGCAGCCGCCTCCTCGGGCTGCTTCGGTCCCAGGGCTGGGGAGCGACCGTTCGGTCCCGATGCCATTGGGGTTTCCGCCATTTTCCCGGGCCGTGGGGGAGAGAACGGAGCAAGAGCAGCGGCGGCGAGGTACGGGTCGTCGCGAGTGCCAGAAGCCCCAGAACGCGGCTGCGTCAAGGACCCCGGCAGAGAGAGGCGTCTTCACCGCTGCCTGTCGGCACCCGACCGGCTCGTGCCCGGCCCCGGCGTCGCCGAGCGCACAGCCCATGTCCACATGGCCGGAAAAGCCGCAGAAAATTGCGCCGGAGCGGCATCAGTGCCGGGGTGTTTGTCAGGCAGTCGAATTCACGCACCCACCACCCAGGGTCCTTCCATTTTCCCGCCTTTTTGGCCACCATCCTTGGAAGGTCAAGCCGGCCACGACTGGGGAACCATCTTGTGCGTGGCGTGACGTCACTTCCGCCCTTCCTCGCTGTCATCTTTGTTGTGGCTGAAGCCACTTCCGGTCGAGTGGCCATCTTTGTTATGGCACAATTAAGGCCCCCGCTACGCTCAGCGCCTCTGTCTTACTTGCCTGAACAAAAAACCTGCCGACACCGACCGACTCCAAGCACTCCGCCCGATTTTCTGCCACCTTTCCCGGGGCGAGGATGATGGCGGCGGGGCTCAGCGGCTCCGTAGCTGGGTGGCGGCTGTGCCTGTGACGGCAGGCATTGGAGTCAACGCCTCTGCCGGGGTCCTCCCGGCTGGCTCCTGCGGGGGTGGGGCGGTCCTGACGCGGATCTGTTCGGCTCGGCTCTTTCCGGCCCGCTTCGGCTCAGCTCGGCCCCGCCCGGCCCCGCCCCACCCGGCTCGGAGCACAGCTGCAGTACCGCTCTATGCCCACAAGGCTGCAGCACTGCCGCAGAGCTCAGCCAAGGGTGGGCGGGGGGTTCCCCTGCACGTGCAGAGAGGCGAGGCAAGAAACCACGTGTGCAACCCCCTTCCAAAAATTCTTCTCTGAGGAACGCCCCAAAAAACGCCCCCATCAAAACTTAGCAAGCCCTGCCTCTAACCAAATAAAAAACAAAATACCCCTTCATTTAAATGTATTTAATATTTATTTCTATCATATTTATCTATATTTATGCACATAGATATAATGTATAATCAATATAAAAGTATATTAACATCTATCCATATATTTTTCATATTGAATATTAATCTACTTGTCTAGTTTTAGATTACTTGTATTTATTTGTTTTTATTTCAATTTATATATATATATCCCCATATTTATTTCTTTATTATAGATGTGTATATTTTCATTTCTATATTAATCATTTAAAAGCCCTGCCTCTAAGCCTCTAACCAAATAAAAAACAATTAAACCCTTATTTTGAATGTTTTTAATATCTATTTCTATAATATTGATCTTCCATATTTATACACACAGATATAATGCATAACAGATATTAAAGTACATTACCATCTATCTGTATAGCTTTCATACTGATTATTAATTTACTTGTCCAGATTTGGATTACTGGTATTTATATTTTTTTTATGGCTCTATCTATCTATCTATCTATCTATCTATCTATCTATCTATCTATCTCCCTATATTTATTTTGTTATTATAGATGTGTATATTTTCATTTCTATATTATTCATTTAAATGCCCTGCCTCTAAGCCTCTAACCAAATAAAAAACAAAAAGTCCCTTCATTTAACTCTTTTTAATATCTATTTCTATCATATTGAACTTCTTTATTTATACACATAGATATAATACATAACAGATATTAAAATATATTATATTAGCATCTATCCATATAGTTTTCATACTGATTATTAATCTACTTTTCTAGACTTGGATTACTTGTATTTATTTTTTTCTTATCTCTCTCTCTATATATATAGATCTATCTAGCTTCCCTATATTTATTTTTACATGTATACATTTATATATTTCTCTTTCTAATGTTCTGCTTTCTGAAATTTGCATTTCTTTCTCTTGGAAACTCTCCCAATTCATTCAGCTAACACGTCAGAATGACAAAAATATAAATCCCTACTCAACCCCGAGTTCAGAACGCGCTCGTCTCTATGGACCTTAGGCACAGAAATCTCTCTCGGTGCATTTTAATACCTCAGGGATGCACAGATGTGTTTTATACACTCCCATTTTACAGGGAAGTAAGAGGTGGAAAGACAAAACCCACTTTCTTAACCCTCAGCCGTTCCTGACATAACAAAACCCTAACGACGGAGTGCACAGAGAGGGGGTTCCTTTCCAAGGGAATTTAGAGACGTCAATTCCTGTTCTGTGCCAATACCTACTGTAAAAACCAGAACAACTCCACAGGTTTTTGGATTCTGCACCCAGCCCTCCCAGGGAATTTCCTGGCAGCTCGGGGTCCCCTCTGGGCAAGGGTACCCAGCAAAAGCCCTCCCCATTCCCCGCTCACCTTGCTCCTCCAGCGCAGTGTGTCCCTCCCTCTGGTGGGGACCTCAGCGTGCCCCAAGGGACACGGGAGCCCCCCAGTCTCCATCCCGTCCCCAGCCTTTGCTCCTCACCCCCAAAGAAGGCACAGAACAACTCCAACTGCCGGGGACAGCAGCACCTTGCTTTATTGGAACTCTTTCTAGGTCTAGACTACAGGGCTGGGGTGATGGTGTTGCCTTCTGCATGCCTTTCCTTTGTGGACACAAAGCCCTGAAGCAACCAGGATCCTCCTGAGAGGGCCACTCCATTCCAGCAGCAGTGGAATGGTGGTGGTTGTGTTTTTCTGGTTCACATTTGGTGCTGTGCATTTATTTTTAGGTAACTATGGTGGTTCATGTGTATTTCTGGTTCGATATGGTGGTCTGCAGATGCATTTTGGGTTGAATATGGTGATGTGCATTTATTTGTGGTTAAAAATGGTTGTGCTCATGCATTTCTGGCCAAACGCGGTGCTGTACATTTGTGTGGTTTCTAGATGCTGTGCCACGTGTGTTTTGGTGGGCCTGTGTGGTGTGGTTTATTTGGAGGGTTGTGTGGGTTGGTTAGTGGATGGTATGGTGCCATGCATGTGCTGATGAGGTGTGGTTTATTTGGAGGGCTGTGTGGGTTGGTGATTGGATGGTACGGCAGTGTGCATGTGCTGATGAGGTGTGGTTTATTTGGAGGGCTGTGTGGGTTGGTTATTGGATGGTATGGCAGTGTGCATGTGCTGATGAGGTGTGGTTTATTTGGAGGGCTGTGTGGGTTGGTTAGTGGATGGTATGGTTCCATGCATGTGCTGATGAGGTGTAGTTTATTTGGAGGGCTGTGTGGGTTGGTTAGTGGATGGTACAGCAGTGTGCATGTGCTGATGAGGTGTAGTTTATTTGGAGGGCTGTGTGGGTTGGTTAGTGGATGGTATGGCAGTGTGCATGTGCTGATGAGGTGTGGTGGATTTACATGGCTGCCGTGATGTATGTACTATTTATTAGAAATATTGGCAACATGATTTTGGTGAATATGGCAGGGGTGTTGCTGTCATCCGTGACCTTGCAGTAGGGGGTGAAGCAGCATATATAACATATAAGCATATATAACATCTATACATATCTTATTCATATTGAATATTAATCTACATGTCTATGTTTATATTACTTATATTTCTTTTTTATATCTATATCTTAATGTATTTATTATAGATTTGTACATTTTAATTTCTATATTACTTATTTAAAAGCTCTACCTCTAACCAAATAAACACCAAAGAGCCCCTTTAACTGAAATGGTAATCAAACATTTTTTTAATGTCTATTTTTATCAAATTTATATTTATATACTACATTGATATATGTATACTGCACAGTAGATATTTTTCCTGGTTTAGGGTAAATTTGGGAGAAAAGTTTTGAACGGGGTTTTTAATAAAGAAAATTTAAGTGGTTTTTTTATTTTGTTTAATTGGTTTGGGAAGAGATTTCTTTGGAGGAAAATTGAAAAAAATCTTTATTTAATGAGTAAAGTATTTATAATTATAAAAAAATGAATAATAAATAATAAAATTAGTTGTTGTTTGAAGAGATGGTCAATTTAGAAAGTTTTTGTTGTAGTTTTGTTTGTTTAGTTATATATCAGTTTTTTTGGTGTTGCAAAGTGTTGAGGCCCAGACCCCCAAGGGCTGGATGTGTGAGTTTTTGGTCTTTGGGTTTTAGTTTAGAGTACATTAGAATAGAGGAGAAAGAAAAAATATATATAGTTTGGACAATTTTGTTTTTTTAGTTTGTTAAAAATTAATTCAGAGTAAGGGAGACTTTTGTTTTGTTGTAGATAATATCGTTTGGAGAAAGATGTGGGGGAATGAATGTTGTTTTTGAAAATAACTTGTGTGGGGTGTTTTGTTTCTTTTGGAAATTAGTTATATATATAGACAGATAAGAGTAGAGATACTGAGTAAAAAGTGAGGCTTATACATATTTTTTATTTAATGCTTAGATTTTTTTTGAGGTACATATTGTGTTATTTTTTCGTATTATTTATCATGTGTCATTTGGTTTTTGAGTTAAGACAGTTTTATTGAGTTTTTTCTATTTAACCTGGAATTGATTTTAATTGCTTTTTTAAATACATTTTTTTATTTGTTACTGGGATTTTGGTTTTGTTAATGATATGTCAGGGTTTAGATTGGGTAGGGTTAGTTTGCTTGGTGGAGTTTGGGGTGTTAATGAATTAGGTGGCTTTTGCTAGATGTTTTTTACTATTTGAAAGACTTTTTTATTTAATGTTTTTAAGAAGGTTTTTAATAGTTTTTTGGTTTGGTTTTTTTTTTTGTACTTGGTGCATGGTAGGGGATATGGTATATTTACTGAATATTATGTTTTTTAGTTTAGGTGTTGATAAGGTTGTTTTTGAAATGAGTTTTATGGTTTGATTTAATTTTTTAGGGGTATTATGTTTTTAAAGGGCTTGTTTTTTGAGGTTAAGGATGATGTTTTGAGTAGCAGTGTGAGGTATAGGGTACGTTTTTATTTATTTAGTGATGTTTTTTTATTATTGTGAGTATATAGTGTTTATTTTGGTGTGTTTGGGGTACAGTAATGTAGCTAATTTGTTAGGTTTCTTATATTTCTATTTGGATTATTGTTTCTTAGAGGGGGTTCATTTGTTTGATTGTAGTATGTTTTAAACTTAGGGATAATGTGAAAAATATTGTTTATGGTTACATTTATTTTTTGGTTTTGTGTTTATTTGGAGATAGTATTTTTATTTTGATGATTCAAGGTATTATGAGATTATTGAGTTAAAACCAAATTGTTCCTGTATGGTTAATTGCAGTTTATTTTTGATTTTTTTTTTTTTTGTAGTTGCATGTACCTGTTTTTTGCTTTGGTGGTTTTTATTAGTTGTATTTTTGGGGATACGAATATTTATATGATGGATTTTAAAGGTAGTTAGTTTTTGTAGTGATTTCTTATTTTTTAGTAGTTTAATTTTTTTATTGTTAATGAGGTCTTTATTTTTATAGAGCATTGATTATTATTTATGAATTAGAAGGTAGCAATTTGGTTAGGTTGTTCTTAGTAATGCTTAGGGCTCATTGAATGGTTTTCAGTTTAGTAAGTTGTTGAGGTTTTTTTAAGCAGATTTGGTTGTGTTAGGTTTTATGTAGCTTTTTGTGTTTTGTTTTACTTTTATGATGTGGTATGAATTATTAGTAAAAAGAGTGTAGTGGGGTTTTTTAGCTCCTCTTCCAATAAACTGGGTATAATTACTAATACACTTTTAAAACATGTTACTGGGATTGGGATGTAGGGTAGGCCAAAGAAACAATAAACTAAAGCTATTTGGTACAAACTTCAGTACTTTTATAAAGTTTTTATCCATCATTATTACTGAGCTTAGCATAACAGCTATTTTAATCTGTGCTCTTTTACTGTGAAAGTTATGTAGTAGGGACAGTATTGGAGTTATTTTTGGATAAGAAAATAAACTTAGGGACAAGAAAGGCATTAAAACCTCAAAAAAGCTCAGAGACTAGAACAACATAAAGGCCTCGACCCTGAGAGACATGAATTAAGTAACACCATTACAAAGTCCTTTATCCCAACACACAGTAAGTACCAACACAACATAATTAGCATAGCTTTTCCTTACTCTTCTGAACCCCACATTGGGCAGCAAATAATAAAATGCTTAGAAACCTAAGAAAAAACTCAAAGTGCTGCAGGGGAACTTCACAGCTCCAGACATCTTGTGTTGATCTAGGAATATGTTCTAGACCCCAACTACACACCCTACATCACAAATGTCAAATTACAGGGGCCTGGGACTTGGCCTTTTACACCTACAGCCAGGCTGGGCAGCAGGGCAGAGCAGCTCCGGGACAACTACACCCAGACACCCGTGACACACCAGACAACAGACGAGGGGACACAATGGGGAGACAAAACTCTGGGCCACAAGAACGGCCGCAAGGACTGAGAGAATGCGGAACGAGATGAGCCGGGTGAGAATGAAGGCGAGCTGATGAAGCTCACAGAACCTGGGAGGAAGAAGATGCTGACGGAATGACAAACTCCAGGAACCGCCAAGACGGATGCCCAAGAATCTTATGGCAGCAATCCTCTACCTATCTTTGCGTTTCTTCAAGTCCTAAGCCGCAACAATGGATCCTCGCGGCGCACGGCTGTTGACACAGCTCGGAACAAGACGTCTAAAAGACATCCGATCGGATGCTTTTCAAAAGAGACGCGATTCCGAGGCCTCTGAGAGATGCCGAGCCGAGGAGCCCAGAGATTGGAGATGCTATAAGTGTGATGCTGGGGTTTCTGGCAAGCCCCCAGAAGAGACAGGGCAAGGCACGTACAACACAAGAGGCACAAAAGACACAGAAGGCACGACGGACAAGTGACACGACGCGCCCCGAGGCTGCTCTGTCCTGCACACCTCAGCACTGTGAACAAAAGTGAGGCTCTCCCACCGTGCGGCCTAAGGGGCCACAGCCTGGACCTCCCCGTCCCCAAAGCTGACTCAAAAATCCCAGGTCACATGTCCTGTCCCGGCACCCCGCTTTCATCCCCTCCGCGGGTCGTAGCCTTCGACTCAGCTCTCGCATGCCCGGTGGGGAGGATCCACACGAAGCGCCAAGGAAGGCCGTCTGGCTATCCGGGAAGTTCCTGCCATCGCCAGGCTGTCGTCTCTCCGTCAGCTACAAAAAATAAAACAGAAAATCAGCAGCTGATCTTGCTGCGCAGGGCATCGGCCAAAACCCGACAATTCCGCTACTCACGGTGTCCTGCGAACGGCCGTGTCCTGAGGCCCCACGATACGGCCACGCCGGGACCAGACACTGTCGTCGCAGGGCGCGCCTGAGTTAAGAGAAAAAAAAGTGATGTGGCATTGCTGAAACTTGAACAGGCCCTCGCTCCTCCTCCTGACATCCCCAACTCACGGGAAGCCCTCGGCCCGTTCCTGAAGGCCACCCCCACGGCCCCTTTACGTGGAAAAGGCTCCGTCACGCGGTCCCTGTAACGCTTCCGCAGGGCTCACGGGAGCGGCGAAGCAGGCGTGCCGGCCGGCTGGTTGACGGGGTCTCGACGAAACGCGACTGGACCGCCTAAAGCACGCAAACAAGAAGGGACGCTTGGCGTCGCACCAGAAACTGAGAGCCCAGCGATAACAACAGCCTCCCTCCACCGGTCAACGCTCACCTTGCCCGCTTCACCTTGACTGCTGCTGGCCGGCTCTATTTCCTAAAAATAAAGACAAAGAGGAGACCTGTAACACAGTGACCGGTTCCAGTTGCCCTGCAAAGACAAACATTGACTTACCTTCTTGTGGGAACCCCCTTACCCTGGCTGGGGCTCTCGGCCACCGATTTCATCCATCCGCATCTGAAAGAAAGCTGAGACAAAAGTCAAAGCGCTGCAGGGGAACTTCACAGCTCCAGACATCTTGTGTTGATCTAGGAATACGTTCTAGACCCCAACTACACACCCTACATCACAAATGTCAAATTACAGGGGCCTGGGACTTGGCCTTTTACACCTACAGCCAGGCTGGGCAGCAGGGCAGAGCAGCTCCGGGACAACTACACCCAGACACCCGTGACACACCAGACAACAGACGAGGGGACACAATGGGGAGACAAAACTCTGGGCCACAAGAACGGCCGCAAGGACTGAGAGAATGCGGAACGAGATGAGCCGGGTGAGAATGAAGGCGAGCTGATGAAGCTCACAGAACCCGGGAGGAAGAAGATGCTGACGGAATGACAAACTCCAGGAACCGCCAAGACGGATGCCCAAGAATCTTATGGCAGCAATCCTCTACCTATCTTTGCGTTTCTTCAAGTCCTAAGCCGCAACAATGGATCCTCGCGGCGCACGGCTGTTGACACAGCTCGGAACAAGACGTCTAAAAGACATCCGATCGGATGCTTTTCAAAAGAGACGCGATTCCGAGGCCTCTGAGAGATGCCGAGCCGAGGAGCCCAGAGATTGGAGATGCTATAAGTGTGATGCTGGGGTTTCTGGCAAGCCCCCAGAAGAGACAGGGCAAGGCACGTACAACACAAGAGGCACAAAAGACACAGAAGGCACGACGGACAAGTGACACGACGCGCCCCGAGGCTGCTCTGTCCTGCACACCTCAGCACTGTGAACAAAAGTGAGGCTCTCCCACCGTGCGGCCTAAGGGGCCACAGCCTGGACCTCCCCGTCCCCAAAGCTGACTCAAAAATCCCAGGTCACATGTCCCGTCCCGGCACCCCGCTTTCATCCCCTCCGCAGGTCGTAGCCTTCGACTCAGCTCTTGCATGCCCGGTGGGGAGGATCCACACGAAGCGCCAAGGAAGGCTGCCTGGCTATCTGGGAAGTTCCTGCCATCGCCAGGCTGTCGTCTCTCCGTCAGCTACAACCAAGAAGACCAAATATCAATGCAGGATCTTAGTGGCACATCTGTGAAAATCCAGCACTTACCTTCTCTAGAGAATGCCCAGGTTCATGGGCTGCACAATTCACCCCACAGGGAGGCAGAGGCTTGCTTCACAGCAGTATTGGCTGACACAGCCAAATTACCACCACCTCAAGGAGGGGAGGAAGACTCTCCAGTCAGTGAGGGACAGGGAGCCCAGTGTACCCCAAGTATAGAAACCCCAGCTTATACGACAGCAGTAGGCCCGAGCACTCACTATCTCTTCCTGGCTGGCCCTAGCACCAGGAAACTGCCTGCACCTCTCGTGGGTTCTGGCACTCTGCTGCTTTAGGGTTCCTGCCTGCAGCTGTCTCAAGGAAACGGGAGCGCTGTTAGGGCTACTGTTTAGGGTTTGAATAGTTCTGTACTCTACCTTATATCCCAACCTGTACCCCTTTTATTTTCACTGTTTGTCTCCAGCCCTCGAGCCCTTGACCTCTGAAGCCCTCCCTCAGCCTCTCTGTGTCACTGCCAAGCTGCCCCGCTGAACCCTACAAACTTACAACCCTACGCTTGCAACCGGGGATGCTCCTTATCCATAGGCCCCAAGAGATGTCCCTTAGCCCGGACCAGGCAATCCACAGTTGCTCCCTACCCTACCTAAGTTTGGCCCTGAGACAGGGCAGAGGCTGACAGAGCCGAACTCTTTGCGGAGGCCAGGCACGAAGCCTTACCAACCGCCGCCTCGAGGAGGGGTGGGAGCAATCCCCGGCTGCGGAGGGACAGAGAGCCCAGGGTGGGGCGGGGCGGGAAACCCCCTGTTTCCCCAACCCTGCGGATCGTCCCCCCACTATCACTTCCTGGCTGGCCCTAGCACCAGGAAACTGCCTGCACCTCTCGTGGGTTCTGGCACTCTGCTGCTTTAGGGTTCCTGCCTGCAGCTGTCTCAAGGAAACGGGAGCGCTGTTAGGGCTGCTGTTTAGGGTTTGGGGTGGGGTACACCTGAACTCCACCTTACCTATACCCCTTTTTTTCACTGTTTGCTCAGCCTTTTTTTCTTGGAATTCTTGTGACAAATTGAGGGCACCGGGGAGGGACTGCCACGATGAAATCAAAAGGGAAAAGGACAAAGATCACCCCTGCAAATCCACACTGGCTCAGCTGTTCAGGTGCTGCTTCCTGGCAGAAAGCTTTGTCCATCACCACCTCCTTTAAGCAGTGCTCCAAGTCCAAGTGCATCCAGGTGCTCCCCCAGACCCTATGAGATGCTCTCACCGTCACTCCAGCAGATGCCACTGGGAGCCCACCAGAAACTCCTCTCCTCCAGCAGTTCCATGCCAACATTGTTTTGCCACTCGTATTTGGCCCTGTAATAACGGCAAAATTGTTGCCCTCCATCAGGTACGTGTTATTAGACGCAGGTTTTTCCATGGCCATCTTTTCAAGAACAGGGTGCCATCCCTGCTAGATTGCTAAATTATTGGTAAATTCTGGAAAACCTAAATAAGAAAAAAAAGTCTAAGACACTGACGAGTTAATATGGGAACCTTTACATCACTAAACTAGTATGTCTTGAAATAAAGTGAATTCTTCCAAGCCTACTACAAAAATCATATTCCTAAAAATAAAATAACCAAAAAACAAACAGCATCAAATTCCCACCAATGTCATCAATAAAATCACAATACCTCCACTAACCAAGGGAAAAAAATCTTAACCCCCTCAAAAAGACTCAACACTGAAACACAACTCATCCTAACATTTCAACTAACAATACTAAAATAAATTTTCATAACAAATATTCCCTCTATCCACACCACCAATACTACATAAAATAAATACAGTACTTTCATCACAGCACCCCCAAATCAAAAACCTAAATTGCCCTAAAATCTTTAAAATAATCACAAATTAACCCCAAAATAAAAACTTTAATCTCACTAACAAAAAAACCCAAAACAGGCAACACAAACAAAACCAACACCGTACAACCAACTACCAGCAAAAACAGATGCTATGCTCTTTCACTAACAGTTCTTATCACATCAGCAAAGTTAGACATAAATAAAAAACAACTCTATTGAACTCCACACAACAAATCACACCAACTATTAAAAAATAATCAGACCAATTCACTAAACTCAAACCTGAACCTGCCTCTCCTCCACATGGCTCTGTCGCTCCCTGGCAAGAGGAAATCAAAAAGGAGAAAAGCCCCACTGCGAACTCACACTGGCTTACTTGCTCCAATGCTGCTTCCAGACACAAAGGTATCTGCCTTGACACCTCTAAGCAATGCTCCATATCCAAACACATCCAGCTGTTCTCCCAGATCCTATGAGATGGTCTCGGTATCATTCCACGAGATACCCCCAGGGAGCCCACCATAAACACCTCTTCTCCAACTGCTCCATGCCCAAGCAAAGTGAGCTAAACCCTCCCCCTAAAATAGCCCTGGGCAGGACCCACCCATTCTTTACCATAATTGCTCACACCTGGGGCTGCTCTGAGCACTCATCAACCTCACTGCTCACACCTGGAGCTACTCTGAGCACTCATCAACCTCACAGTTCAGTTTGTGCTGTTGCCATCCTACGGGTGAGGGGAGAGGCAGAAGGAACTTGTTGCTCATTCCCTGGACAGCTCATTGTCCGCACCTGACACACTGGGGCACCAGGCTTTCCTTGCTATGGATGAGGACACCTCTCCTCCTCCTGGTGCCCAAGGCTGAAAATGGAATTCCACCTCCACAATTCCATGTGTTTGAGTTTCATAATTCCCAATGTAATTCCCCAGGGATCATAAGCCATCACCTCTAATTTTTCCTCGAGAATCACTGCTGACTTGCCTTTCTGTGGAAGTGCTTGACACATGGATGCAGAGTTCAGGGGCTTGTTTATGGCTTATCCTGATGAGCACAAATGAAATCCAAACACCCAGAATTACACGGAAATATGGATAAAGTTTATAAATACTCCTCTTCCCTGCAAATCCCTGGCAACCTCCCATTGACCTTTTACTCTTAACCTCTGAATTTTGACCTTTGACTCTTGACTTTAGCTCTCTGAAGTTTGATTCCCTGATAATTGTCCTTGAACCACATAACCTTGGAAAATTAACCTATAACATTGGACCTTGGACACTTTACTCTTGATCTTTGAACACTGACCATTCACATGTGACCCTTGAAGTTTGAATCCCTGACTTTTCAATTTAACAACTGACCCCTGACCTTTTGCCCTTCACCTCAGCCCTTTGACACTGTCACAATATCAATATTACTGACCTACAGTGATTTCAGCATATGAATGCTACCACAGTTATCTCACCCAGCCGTGTCAATACCACTATCAGTCTCTATCCCAGCCCCCCAGTGATTATAGCTCCAGATCTAGCGACCCTTTCCCTGCCCCAGTGATTTCACCTCTTGGCCCACAAGCTTTATTTCACTGCATGCTCTCTTCTTCCAGCTCCAGATGCGTATTTCTCCAATGCTGCTGGCTGATACTTCCCCAGGTTGAAGGAGCAGGATCTTCCTCCTGTCTCCAGCTCGGCAACATTTCAGCTCCCACCCTAGGGCCTAGAAACCCACCCCACAGTCAATGTCCTAGCCCCACAGTGGTTTCCTCTCCAGCCCTACAGTGGCTATCACAGACGCAGGCAAAATCCCAGCACTGCCAGAGTTTCAGGTCCCATGTTAGTCCCATTATTTTGCCCCTACCCATCTTGTTCTATTTCCAATCACAGGACCCAGCCCCAACATCCATCATCACAGGCCTACAGTGATTCCAGCACACAGATCCTACAGTGGCAATCCCATTATCAGTCCCTATCCCAACCCCACAGTGATTTCAGCTGTTGGCCCACAAGCTTTATTTCACTGCAAGCTCTCTTCTTCCAGCTCCAGATGCATGTGTGTCTTCAATGCTGCTGGCTGATACTTCCCCAGGTTGAAGGAGCAGGATCTTCCTCCTGTCTCCAGCTCGGCAACATTTCAGCTCCCACCCTAGGGCCTAGAAGCCCACCCCAGAGTCAATGTCCCAGCCCCACTGTGAATTCAGCACCAGCGCTACAGTGGCTATCAAAGACGCAGGCAAAATCCCAGCTCTGCCAGCATTTCAGCTCCCATGTTACGGTCCCATTATTTTGCCCCTACCCATCTTGTTCTATTTCCAGTCACAGGACCCAGCCACAACATCCATCATCACAGGCCTACAGTGATTCCAGCACGCAGATCCTACAGTGGCAATCGCATTATCAGTCCCTATCCCAGCCCACAGTGTTTTCAGCTCTTGCCCTGGAGAGCCCTTCCCAGTCCCAGTGATTTCAGCTCTTGGCCCACAAGCTTTATTTCACTGCAAGCTCTCTTCTTCCAGCTCCACATCCGCTTCTTTTTCCCCCTCTCTGGTAGGTGAAGCTGCTCCAGGTTGAGACAAAGGGTCTTTGTTCTTGGTTCCAGCTCTGAGGTTTCACCTCTAGGCCGAGAAATGCCACTCCAACCCCATCCCAACCCCAAAGCAATCTTTACTGTATTTACAGCCTGCCCCGTTGTGTAGCATTCTATGCTTGCTTCCCACATGTACAGTCACTATGCCCTCAGAACAGTGTTTGCAGCAGTCCCCATCCCAGCCCCAGTGATTTCAGCTTCAGTCCCACAAGCTTTATTTGACTGCCAGCTCTTGTGCTGCGGCGCTTCTGCCTCCTCATCTTCCCAGCATTGCCACATCATGCTGCTTTCTGGCTCTCCAGGCAGGATCTCTGTTTTAGCTCTAGCTCTCTGTGGTTTGAGCTTAGCTCTTGAACCCACATTCCAGCCCCAACCTGACCATCCTTACTGCAGGAACAGCTCTGCAAGGCCCTATCCCAGCCGTTACACTGATTTCAGCTCCAGCCACGCAGTTCGCATCCCAGCTCCATATTCCTTATCCCAGCCCCACAACAGTTTTACCCTAAACCCTACCATGTTTCTGTCTGCTCCAGCTCTGCTTCCTCAGCTTCCCACTACTGGTGGCTGAAAGCTGCTCCTGCTTCTCACTGCAACCTAGGGCTGTTGATAAGACCACAAGTCAGTTATTATCACTTCAATGTCTCTAGATATTGTCCTACCCACCCTAATGTCAGCACAACTTTGGGGACACTTGAGGCCTCTAGCCCAGCACTTGCCCAAAGGTCCCCTCACCTCCTCCAGGTAGTATCAGGGGCTGGGAATAGGAGAGGGATCAATAATAGTAAGTAATTGATAATAAGAGTAATATGTATTAAATAAATATTGAGTATTTATTTCTTGAAAGAAAAACAAGAACAAGAGAGACTGAAGTAGCAAAAGGGAATGCCAGGGGGATGGCACAGGACAAAAAAGGAACACAAAAGACACACAAAGAGAAGGGGTGGAAAGGTGGATATAAAGTTGAAAGAAAAACAGGAATAAACCCCAGGACTTACTCGACAGTGTGGCTAATGAAAGTGTCAAAAAACCACCAGCTCAAACAGAACTGGTTACTGTCACAGCTCAGCTTGGGACTCACTAATTAACATCCCTCTCTTGGCAGGGCCATAAACGCTCTGATAAAACATGAGGTGAAAGCTAAATGGTTGATGTGCTCCATCTTTCTTGGGCTTGTTAAACTATTTTTGTTATCGGGTTGGACCAGATATACACCAACACTAGAGTATGTTTAAATGCAGTCTAAACACCAGCAAGTTTATGTATTTCCTTCCAAGAGAACTGCAGAAAAGTTATACTCAGTGACATAGCCATTCCAAATACTAGGAGTGTCCTTCATGAGAAAAAAGATCTAAGCTGAAAGAACTGCCTCAGTGTAGATCTAACAGTTCATGTAAACTCTGAACGGTTACGTGAGCAAGCAGGCCAACTTGAAATTTGCAGGAGATACGTTCCTTAAAAAAAAGTTAAGAGAAAAACTGAGGGAACAGCTGAAGCAAATTAATTTAAAGGTCAGATTATATTTTTTAAGAGTCTCTGCATTTTTATTGGATATAGCAGAACAACCAGCACCACCACCACTGTGAAAAAGCGCAGACAAAACCCCCATGAAATAATAAAAGAAACAGAAACTTAAGTGTAGCTAGAAAAAATTAACTTTTTAAAAGCTAATCTATTTGAGATGGGCTCCACCTGCAGTCTTGTCCAAGGCAGAAAACATCTATTGCGTCAGAGACAGATATACACAACATTGCTCTGAATTGGAAAAAAAAAGAGTGAATTTTACATTTCAAATGCTTTGCAAGCAACACTAAAAGTTAATGTGTCACAAGACATTTTTTCAGCTACCCTCCCCTTCCACAAAAATTTTTTCATCTATAAGCCCTAGTAAATACATTCCACGGTCCCTCCATTTAAGGGGGGCACGTGTAAATTACTACAGTGTGATAAACAGAAGCAAATCAAGAAAAATGAGACACTAAATCTGCTATATGTGGCTGTAGTACATAATCACAAATAGTTCAGCAACTATATACGATGCTTACTGATTACCCTGACTGCAGTAGTTCTAATCCTAGCAACTGGCCTCTGCCACCACAACCAATGCAAGTTTGCAAGCAAACAGGTAACCTGGACCTTGACCATGTTTTATATTGGTCGTCACTGCTTGAGAATAACTGGAGTCCAAATAACACCTGCAACCCTTTATTGGCTCTTAAGAAGAGGCTAACAGACCTCTCTACATTGCCAGCGTCCTCTTTGCAAAGGCAACAATAATTCAAGCCTCACAAAGCACACGATTAGGTAAATTAAGCATTCAGATGACCTAAGTATACTCTAAATTAGTTTAACTCCCAAACCCACACAAACATACATTGTAAATTAACGTCTTTAAAGGGGATCTTCAAAGCTGAAGATTATAAATAAAAAAAGTAACCAACTCCCTGCACACTCAATCAGGGCTGTCAAGTCCCAGGAGGTTTTTAGTCCTCCTTCACAATACATTTGATACAATTAGCACAGGGTGGGAATATACTGATACATCACTACATTATGAAAAGTTGTAGGCGCAGGTTTCTATCCATCTCCCCTTTCACAGACTTGCTGGCAGAGGTCCGTTACTTCCCATAGAATTTCTTATTCAGAAGAAAGATCAGAAGATTGACGTTCACTTTTGCTCTGTCAAACAACTTCATGACAGCAACACCTTCATACTGCAGCTGCAAGAGATCCTGCCAAGAAGCGTATCTTAATGAGTGAGGAGTCCTCAAGAGCTTACAGACAATATAAAAGACCCCGTAGTACAGTAGGATCTTAAGGAATATCAATGAAAAAGCACATAGCATAAGATGGAAAAGCAAGAGGCTCATTAAAGAGCTGCTCTTACTGTATAAGAAACAGTCATTTTAAGATCTTTATTATTTTAAGCAGCGGGTTAAAAAAAAATAAAATACGAAAGAGAGCAGAAATAGAAGACCATTCTAAGTAATCCAAATTTCAGATCTAGCCATCTCCAGCCTTGTCATTTGCACAGTAGCCAAAAAGTTGCTGTAACTTTTAGAACATTTAGGTTTCCTATCTGACTAATTCTGTCATGTACCCATGAAACCTGGTAACATGGTGTCCCTTTCTGAAATCTTTAGTTGCCACACATCTCAGGGGAGCAGCTTACAGCAGTTCAGTCTAGGGCCGCAAAACAAACGGCATCTCATTATCACAATGCATACGATGTCAATTTAATCTCTGAGGTGTTTACATAGGCAGTATTTCTAGTTATACTTTGCTTTGTCAGCAATGCACCTGCACTGATTTTATCTCACTGATTACATTCTTTCAGCAATCCCACTCCTGCAGGTAACAAGGTGGGTAGGTGTGGGAATGTGGGTGGATGTGTGTGATGTTGCGTCCCTTGTTGCTGTCCTCTGACAACATCTGCTTTATATGCAAAGCACTGCTACAAAAGCACAGTGGTATAGCAGACCACGTGCCTTGGAAATGAGTGGCTGTGGGTAGCCCCATGAACCAACAAGTTCAGAACCAGCTCTGACGGATTAGGACCGAAACAAACTCGGGGAGTCCTCAAAGCAAACAAAAGGTGTGAGGCAGCTGTCCATCCAGGCAGCCAGTTAGGCGGCGCGGGCTAACTGCAATGCAAGGAGCTCCTGCACACAATCTGTTTTGAGAGGCCTGAGGCTTCCACGACTAACAAACCTAACAAAGACCAAGATGGACAGGGGGTGGGTGAAGAAGTGGAAGAAAGGTACAGAGACACCAGCTGCAACATTAGTGGCCCTGAAAAAAGAACAGGGAACCATTTGGGAGAAGGTCAGTCAGCACACCTGTTCTGGTGGCCTAAGTAAAGCCTGACACCTAAGGAGGGCACCTAAGAACTGGAAAGAAACGGGTAAGCATAGGGTAGCAAAAAGAATATCAATAGATAATGACTGGCTGAAGCCATCACACGCAAGCCCAGGTGCCTGCTGTCACAGACTCCAAAGCTCTCTACACTTTCTCTGAGGAAATTTCTCTGAGGAAATTCTCTGAGCAGGAAAATATTGAAAACCCAAGTATTTGTTTTGTGTATGTGTAAATGTAATTAAGTACACAGACTGACACCAGGCTTTATTTGGGAAGAAACAAAAAGCAGTTTGGATCCCCTGTACGTCTTGCATCTATTTCACCTGCAACAAATGGGTTATTTTTGAGAGCATTTTTCAGACTGTCTAGCCAAAAAACATGTCATTGCCGTTTTGATGAAGAGTCTGGCAAGGGCCAGACACAAATAGGTCACCTCTTACCTGATAATGTAACATAAAGGTTTCCATCTGTACACCCATGAATTTTGCTTTAACCTCAAAATCTCCTACTTCTTCTGTTGGACTGATTTCAAAAATCACGTTTTTAAACCTATGAAATTTGAGAAATTAAAAATCACAGGGAGGGAACGTATGAGATGAAATGTAAAGATAAATTTCTAAGAATTCTATTCTTAACCCTTTATTCTATTACCCCCATTTGAAATGAGCCCGTAAAAGCCAACCAGACTCAATACAACGATGAACGGAAGCCTAACAGATTCTATGTCCAGTAAATCACATCGTCACACAAGTGCAGCAGGAAACAGGGTCATTTAATTTAGTTCGTACAGTCTAAGCAGTCTACTTTAGTTCTACACATTCGTGCCTCATTTAGTGCACTGAGTACAAAGTATGATTCAGAATTGAACAAGTTCTAGTAACAGCCAGCTTCTCAAGGCTAGCAAACTACAGCTGGAGAAACTCAGACTAGCATTAGGCTCATTTTTCAACAATGAAAGCTATTAACCATAATAATTCACCCAAGGAGGTACCCTTCCACAACTGTGGGGGTAGCAGAGAAGGATTTGGGGGAAAGATGATGTCATGTTTAAGTCATGTTACACTTCTCAAAGAATTGCTTTGCTTCAACCAGAAAAAAAGAACTGAAGAGTGATCACTATGCAAGGTTTCTTGGCCCTAGGGACGCCAGCCTAGGTCATCAAAACAACCTTTTCAGCTTCAACAGCTAAGTCTACCCACAACATTACAATTCCAAGAACAAAACTGCAAGACAGTGTGACACAACCTCAAACAGGTCTCAAAATTTCTGGTCCTCAACTATCAGCACCTAGACTAGTTCTAAGAAAAAGACAATAATTCAGCATACCTATTTTCCTTTTCCTCCAAAAAGATTATTTAGCCCTAAAGAGTTTTAAAAAGATACTCACTGGTTACCTTGCAGGTCCTCAATCTCTAAAAGCACTCCCTTCTCATGAAGTCGAGCTGCTGTGTATTTCAGAGAAATCTTTTTACTGGTTCTGCCTTTCATCTCTCGAGGTTTCTTGGAGACTCTGGGGAAAAAAGACAAATGAAACAAATTAGAAGGTCACTCAAACAAGTAAAAACATTTTGAGCAGTAAAAATTCATCCTATATGAAAGAGGGGATAGAATCAGTACAGCTAATGAACTATGACTAATGATAGATAATGAGGTACTTCTACTAGTCAGTTTACCTACAAAGCACTTGCAGCCCAGTTCAAATCTTTAATTTTCTACTATTTACCAATAACATTTAAGCAGGAAAATGTTATTATTGCTATTATTAATAATCATATAATAAAAAAATCATCATCATCATCACAAAAAACAACCAAACAAAAAAATCCCACCCAAAATATAATCGTATGGTATTTCATAAAACGCAATATCATCTCTCATTAGGCAAAATGGGGTCTAATGACAAATGACATGGAGAAAGCTGAGACTACTCAAAAACTTGCTTGTCTTTTTATTCCGCAAATGAAAAGGGTTCGTATTCTCACATGTAACTGGAGAAGGTAACAATTTATTTTTTTGCCCAGAAAATCTGAGTTGTCTAACACTATAACAATTGATTTCATTTGGCACAAAAATGGGGACAATTTGTGATCAAGTGTTTCTTTGTAGGTAACTATGTTATTTTCATTCTCTACTCCTAAGAAGGATGACGGGACAGACTGACTGAGCAGCAAGTGCATATGTGGACAACAAGCTTCATACCACTGCACTCTCTGCACTCTTCTCCCAGAGGGATCAGAAAGTGTTTCAAGTTTGTCTTTTTGACCCCATTCATGGCAAGGACCTCTCCCTGTATTTTTTTACTGCTGCTGAGACCCCTTCTCTAAAGCTGTCTCTGTGGGGAAGAGCTTGGATGAGGAGCTTTGAGTAGACAACATTATGGTTCTTCTCAGCAACACATGCTTGTATGTATACAACATGTATGAGGTACTTCTAGGGCCATGGAACCCCTCACTTCAGGTCATCAGCTTCAAGACCATCTAAGGAACCTAAAGGTGTGCAAGTCTATGGACCCTGATGAGATGTGTTGGGTGGAGGAAGTGGCTAAGCCACTATCCATCATATATGAGAAAATGTGGCAGTCCAGTGAAGCTCCTACAAACTGGAAAAGGAAAATAAGGAAGACGCAGTCTGTCTCACCTCCGTGACTGGCAAGAATGACCTGGAAACTATGCAAAGATACATTGAAAACAAGGAGGTAATCAGTGACAGCCAATATACCTTCACTCAGGCGCCTGGCCAGTTTGGTGACCTGCTACAATGGGGTTAACACACCGTTTCTGGATGAGGGAAAAGTATCTGACAATCATAATCTACCTGTATTGGTGAAAAGCATTCAACAACGTTCCACGAAACATTCCTATATCTAAATTGAAGAGACATGGATTTGATAGATGGACCACTCAATGGATAAGGACTCAACTTCACCCAAAGAATTGTGGTCAACAGCTTCCCTGTGAGGGTGGTGAGGCCCAGGGACAAGCTGCCCTGGGGAGCTGTGGCTGCCCTATCCCAGAACTGTTCCACCCCAGGTTGGATGGGGCTTGGAGCAACCCGGCCTGTGGGAGGGTGTCCCTGCCCATGACAGAGCGGTGGGAACTAGATGACTTTTAAAGGTACCCTCAAACCCAAACCATTCTATGGTTCTATGGTTCCAAGACACTTACTTGCCCTTGCTGGCCAAGTTATCCAAGCAGGTCTTTATGTAACTTTTGTAATAATCCACTTGTTCTCCATAAAAAGTAGCTTTGGAGTTCAAGGCACTGTATGTCTGCTGCAGCTTCACTAGCTCTGCCTTTCTTCTCTGACGGTATCTACGCTGATTTCTGATATCCTACACCAAAGAGAAAGACAGGCAGAGACTTAACAGTCATTTGAGCTCTGCAGGTGTTCGGTCCCAGAGCCATTGTGTACTTGAAACACACCATTTGATTTTGCTTAGTCTTGCTTCATGCTACAGGCTTGAGCACTCAGTTGTACTTGCCCCAGTTCAAGTGTCACAGCTTTTTCTCTGTGATGACTATTTGTGGAACTAACCAATGCTACACAGCAGTACACTTGCACCTTTTGTGGCTTTCTCAAACTTTAGTTCTGTCCTAGTTGCGATGACTAGAGTGGGCACTGAAAGCCCATGATATGAAAGCAGCAATTTTGCCAGCACTGGGTAGGGAAAGTATCATACGAACCAAGCACTACAACCATAGCAGCACACAGACTTCATTCTTTTTCTTTGTTAGTCAGCCTTTAAGCATCACTTGCCTTAATATCTCAACAAGAAAACACTACAGTCATTGACTGCTAGCTACTTTAATTTGTGACGCATGATCCCTAAAGGCGATTATTTAGTTGGTTTAATTACGTCCCATTTCCCGAATAGTTTTTCAGTAAACGACGTGATATAAAATATATTGTCACTGCAGCAATGTACAACAGTACTGGATCTTTTTTGTAAGCTTTCCACAGGAACTCCCCCTATCGTTTAGGTATTCTTTAACAGGCACATTTAAATAAAAGTAACAGAGTTAGGATGTCTTAGAGTTATGACCAAAACTTCCTTGTGTGAATCAGCTTCTAGAGGCACTACTTAAATTAGTGAAATGGAACAGAAAAACACATCACACATCAGGACTTCCCTTCCAAGATATTAAATTTTTTCTTAAAGTACCCGAGAACCTGGCAATGCACACAATTTGAGAGACCAGAAACATTGTATAAAAATAAAGGACTACCCAAGGATGCCAAGAGGTGGAAATGCTGCAAGAAAAGGTATGATTTTTATCTATAAATTAGCTACTAAAAACCTTACTCTCCTTCTCAAAATTCATGCCAGTTTCACAAAGCCACAAACTGGGAAAACCCCACTGTGATTACTAGGAAACCACCTAATTGTATACCTTTGCAATGTCATTGATTAGTTCCTGGTATTTATTTTTGGCATTCACCGGCCCAAGTTCTGTCAACTTCTTCAGGCCTGCCTTGATTTTTTCTTTTTTATCTTGGAGATTCAAGTTGCCATCTTCCTTTACAGAGACAGATTTCTTCATCTTATCAGGAGTTTTAGCATCACGAATGGCCCGTTTCTGCATAGCTCTGTGATGCTCTGCTTCCTAGAAGAAGAAAAAAAAACAAACTACAAGTTCATAAACAGATCAATTTTAAGGAGACAAAAAGAAGCAGAAACAGATTGTCTGATCATCTCTGGCATAACACAAGATAAAGAGTTTTGACTGGCAATTCCCCTACTGACTCGAATGAATGCATTTTGATGAACACATTCTACACACGGGAACCAACAGAAGCCTACCTACCATCTAAAATGGTCTTCTACATAAATAGTTTCTAGCAACTACTGCAGGAATAACATTCACACATACAATTTACTTCCACTGTACACCCTCTAAAACCAGCAGATATAAACAGCATCATACTTGCTCTGAGGTAGCTGAAGTTTCCAAAATTTCAGTCAGCGTCTCCCCTGGCTGGAAGCGGATTACATCAACAATTAAACGTTTTGTGCTGCAAAGAAATCGAGGAGAATAGGAGGGAAAATTTTAAAGAGAAAGACCTTTAATACTTTTCTATTCTGAAACAATACCAATGTTATTGATTTATTTAAAGCCAGATTATTACTGGATGAGCACTCAGGTAGTCATAGGCTAAACCAGAACAGAAGCCTGAGAAGCACTTTACTTTTTGGACAGTTATTGGAAACCAGTTCCCCGAAAGGTTCCTCTCTGTAATATGCACAATTTGCTCTCCAGAACTCCCTCAAACAGCAAGGATGCTATCCCATATATTACAAGGTAGCCCCAGTACTGCCACGTGGACCACAGAAGTTGCATTCAAGGTGAAAGATCAAGCAGTTAGAAGTCACAGCTCATTTGTGCAACCAGAAAAGCTCTATAACATTATCCATCGATAAGCATGCTTCAGTGATCTATATATATAACAGGTATCAAAAGCTCCAAATGACTATTTTCTTATGTGCATGGGAGACAACGTAGATCTCAACTCCAGTCCAGCGATAGACAGGGTTGCTCCTTGATTTGAGCTGGGATTTAACCACAGTTGGTATCCACTCTGAAGCACTTCTATCCTTAAGCCACACAATGAAACCAAATAGCATCTCTGCAGTCAGGCTGGAATTGTTTTTGGAATCACACAAACTGCATCACATATTCACCTTCCTCACCATCCCCAACTTAAAAGACTATCAGTGCAGCTGGTAAATCTTTACTTTTGAAATCAATGTCACTTTTGTCTGGTGGGTAGGAAAACACTGATGTATCTTTTAAGAAGCCTGGTTAAAGTTATTTTTTGGAGACATAATTTTTTTGTGGGAGATTTCTTGTCTGCCTAGGTCAAGTACATGCTGACCAAAGATTTTTCAATTAAATTATCTAGAATCTGAGAAGGAATGCATCAGGAGGAGGTAAAAATGCATTTGAATGTCAGGTCACTGTTCTATACATCTCGTCAATAGGGATTTGCTTAAAATTAGCAAAGAGTCACTATCAGTAAAAAGTTTTCCAGAATAAAGATTCTGGCAGCAATAAAATCCCTGACAGTCCATTGCTCTCTTTCCTCTTTTCTTCTCAAAAAGGTTATTAGCCTTCATCAATTAAAAGTCACACTACAGCATGGAAAAGGACATGGCTACAATCTCAGTGTATTTGGAGTAACAGTCCTTCCACATTTCTTTAAATGACGTCTCAATTCTCTTATTTTCACACGCAGACTAACTGTTAAAGTTCTACTTGCTCCTTCTTTCGAGTAACATACCAGGCAGTTACACCCTACTTACTTCAACAGAATTGTCCTTGCATCCATCTCTGCATTCTCATCATCGCGAACGTCAAATTTATTAGTGAGTGTGAGAGAAACCTCAGTCTTTGCTAGCATTTCCCTGTTGGGGTCATTAACATTGCCAGAACCTTCCCCTGCCAAGCGGAGAGAGTTTATAGATTAAATCACATCCTTTACTTTCTTGACTGTTAGGACTTTGTAATTTTTCCCTACATAACAGATCACAGAAAAACTAGACTGTTTTCTATACTGTCAAAAGGACACTTCAAAACCCAAACCAACTCTTAAAGACATCATCCTGAATATATTACAGACTTTTTCAAAACAAATCTAAGAAAATGCACTGTCCAGAAAAGCACCACAAAATCGTCACTTCGTATGCCTTAGAGATTTACATGTATTCCACACTGTATCTCAGTATCTCACTGAGAAGAGTGGCTGAACTGCCAAAACAAAAATGTGATGATGTCCATATGTCCGTGTCCTGATCAAAATGAATGTTTCAATCTAAGAGCAAAGCCCTTGTAAACAACCAAGCTTGTAATCATCTCCTGAACAAAGTAAGCCATCCCATCAAAAAGAGGTTTTCTTACTCTAATTGCATATGAACTTTCACCAGAACAATTGTTGGTACCTTTTCCCCCATTTTTCAAAGGGCTGCAGAAAGATTTAACTCTGACATATTAGCCCCAGTGACACAATGCACACAGGAGAAATGAAATGGGGAAGGAGGGCAAGTTCTAGCTAAACCCATGGCCTATGCTCGTTCAGATAATGTTTCTTACATTCTGTTCTTTGCCAGCACTTGGAAGAAAATGTGCTTACAATCCCTCCTTTAGAAGGTTCCAACCTTTCTCATCAAGCAACTTCAAGGGAAGTGCTTGGGTTGCTGTCAGAGCATCCTCTCCAACAACTGCGCCTGGTTCGCGTCCCTCCCCACCCCAGACTAAAAACTTCAAATAATTGCAACATAGAAACCAATGAAGGAGAAAAACTTGTGCATCTTTCCAGTATGTGTTATATCCTGAAGCAGTGAACCGTGGCTCGGGTTTCCAGAAGACTTTCACAGACTGGTAGCATTAGTTCCTTCTTCACCCAATCAGAAGAACATAAAATTCTATTTTTCTTATGGAAAAAACTCTAAAGGAGGGGAAAAATGTTACTTGTCCACATGCCAAAGACTTTTGAAGGAGCAAGTGCTCTTTAATGCGCTTATTACTGCACTCTGAAAGGAACACCTACAAATCTCCAGAAAGGAGGACAGATCTTTGCAAACAAGCTGGAACAGGGACACAAGCAAAGAGAAATGGCTCCAGCGTAATGGAACAAAGAAAATACATCAATATCCATCTGTCTTCTAGAAACTTCTAGAGTGGGATGACGTGGGGTGGGTGGGGAGAAGAGAAAGAACCCCTGTTTCTTTCAGGGCTGTAAGTTATGCAGAGGAAATGTACTGCAACAAATCTGCTGCTGCTTTTTAGAGAACGTCCTCCCAAACAGGCTGTCATGACTTCTTACTGTTTCTTTACTGCACTTTAGGTCGTTTAAGGTAATATCACATTTTACTTTAGCAGAACAAACTAGATCACCTATTAAGGACTCAATTGTAGGAACCTCTCCAAGATCATCCAGTAGCTCGTGAATTGGATCATTGTGCTCAGGAGCAATTGCATCTTGATGGTCTAAGAGTAACTAGATGAACAGAGAAATTGCATTTTAACACTACATCCTTTTCCAAACAGTAAAATTATTTAGACTAGTATCTTTTAGAAAAAATAACTGAATTCCAAAGTAGCAATGTCAACATTCAGAGTTATGCCAATATCACATACTCAAATGCTTTCCACAGAAACTTACTAAAGCCATTACTAAATTACTTGATTCTATAAATCAACAAGCTCTCACAAACTACAATCGTGACAGCTTTCAGCCTTGTATTTGGTACATTCGCGTTTTAGACAGAACCAGTGTTTTCTTTGCAAGCACTGCTTATAAGGAGCAACTGTGACTAATGTATACTTACAGTGTGTGTATTGATGATTTCACCAATAGAAATATAAATGACTGGTTTAGTGAGAGTCACCACGTCTGAATATTCATCAATATTGAATTTATCCTGCAATTCAGGAACCTCACAGGCAGCCTGAAAAAAACGTCTTCAGAGCAAAGGAGAGAACAGTCAGTATGACTCCCTGAGAGTCACATGATATATCAAGAGTATTACCTCCCCATGACAGTCTCAAGCACAGACTCGCCTCTTTCAACTGTGGTACACTGTGGCATACTACAGTTTGTCAGCTTTAGGTTAACACATCAGAAGCAGCCTAGTAAAATAGTGGCCACGTTGACATTTGCTCATTTTCAGAATTGACAGAACTAGCTTCGGTGACCTCATTCTCCTGTCCCACTGCATTATCGGCCTGTGCCCCCAACTTATCTCTGGTTCCCTATTTCCCAAAATACAGGAGATATAAGATGACAATTCTTGAAGGAAAGCTTTAACGAATGAATAGCTACATGCCAACCTGCTTTACTCCTGATCACCACTAGATTTTCACGTGGAACCAGGGTTCACATAGGACTAAATAATGTATGTCCATTCTGGTTGTTCACATCAAACTACCATGGTACGTATGTGCAAAAGCAACCTTTATTCTGGACACTTGAAACTCCTGACTTTGCAATCTCATTAACACACAACGTACTGTTCATAAATTCTAGGTACACATTTTATCTGCCACTGTCACTGATGCTTGTGGCAGTCTGGAGTGAAATCTCTCCTTTTTAACAGATTGCGTATTTGACAGGGACAGAATTTTCCATATTCTAAATTCACTATTTTCCCTTTTTACTTGCAATGTTACCCTCTGCCAAACTCCCCAGCTTAATTAGCTAAGTCTTCTACCTGAATTTCTGGTATGATTGCAATAGGTACTCATTAATGATGCTTAGATGAGCATTGTCTCCCATGAACATCTTATTGGATGCAGCATGCTGTAACATCTTCGCAATGGAACCGAGGTTTCTGCGTTGATCTGTCGTCAGCTGACCTCCAGCTGAAAGGTCGATGATGTCAAATGCGTCTGGTGCGACAATGGCTGGATTCATGTAGCGATAATAGAGTATGTTGCCAACAATCTGGGAAAGAGAGAAGAAATGCATCAATAAACAACAGTACAGGACCCAGCTGAATTTTATTGCAACTACTGTGTGTTTTGATAAATTATTTCCTTGCAAGTCTCTTTCCAAGACAAAGGTTCTGCTGTATAGAAACACATACCATCCCAAAAAATCTATGGTGAAAAAAAAAAAAAAAGAAAAAAAAAAAAATCATAAGGATGTGATAGGGCGGTCAATAAAGAGGAAAGCCTGAGCACTTCCAGTCACGGGACAATACAGCAGGAGATATTCCTATCCGTAAAGATTCAGAACTCCAACTTACAAAAATTTAATGACAAAAATGACAAGTGATACAAATTACCAATGAGCTACTGATGTGAACATGAGACAGAGGCTGTCAGGAGAATTAAGTGCAATTGAGTAAGTCTGAGCAAGGGCAGAATGACCACGGTATAGAGGAATCTAGTAATGAAGTTTCAGTATGGAACAAGAGCTGATTTTTAAATAAGCATGCAGCATTGGCTACCATCTCTGACAAAGCAAAAAAAAGGGAGGAAGAATGGCACACCAAAAAGTTAAACTGAGGAAATTTGTCCAAAGACCTTTTTTCTTTCAGAATAAAAGCTTTCTTCTGTAAACCAGCAACATATTCAGGCACAGACCCCTAGTTTGTGAGAAACCATTTAAGTTCCAGAAGTAAGAAAATCAGAAGTACAGCAAACTAATGCTATTTGATGCTTCAAAAATCCAATTTACCTAGTCAAATGTGAGCAGCAGTATATTTCAAAGAACTACAAATAGAGAATATCACATTATATCCATACGCTCATGATATTCTTCTACCCTGTATTGGATATTTTGCCAAAAGTAACTCTAGCAATGAAAAGGTGTTAACCCACCATGCTGATTTAAAACAAAAGCTCTCTCACCACATACTCATTTGCAGAAGGCCAGGTCAGTGAATCTTGGCTTCACCTGCTTGCCATGTGACTTAAATGCATGGAAGAGACCGGGGTCTGAACAAACAGTTGAAAACACAGAGGAAAAAAACTAGCCATTGCTAAGCAGACCCAGAAATTAGTAACTGGTTTCAGCGAGGTCAAGTTTTGACAAGTGTTTTATGCAAGCCTCTGCTGTACTCTCACAAATTATGCCACTGGATGTTAACAGTCTGCTGACCATTAACAGTCAAACTGTTTACTGCCAGTAAAAGAAAAAAAAAAAAAAATCCATGGAAGAAATTGAAAGACATTTGAACTTGCAGGGCAAAAAGGACAGTATATTATATGGGTTTATTCGGCTGCTAAAAAAAAAAATCTACAAGTAGCTATTGCGCACAACTGCAGTTTTGACATTCATGTGGACAGTTACATTGCTTCCTTTTGTTAATCCTTTGAGGATTAACAAAACCTGCAGTTTTCCACCTAAATTTACAGATGGAAGAAATTAATTCACCTGCATAGAAAGAACCGATGTCTCAGAATGGGAAAGCACAGAACTAGAAGAGAGAAGAAAACAGCATTCAGATTGGTAATTATTTTGTAATGAAGCAGAGGCAGAGAAGCTTAAAGAGACGTTGTCAAGTATTCTAATAACCAAACTATATTGCATTAAAAAGTAAAGCATTCATGGGCATAAATTCACAATTTACCAAAAGCCACAAAACCAAAGAAATTTCAACAAAAACCCCAATGCTGTAGTAATCTAAGAGCAACTAATATTAGCATCCTATTAGTTCTCCAAACCAACTGAAATGCAAAATACAAAACTGACTAGGCATCATGCAAAGTGCCTCTATATACTGCTGTCAAAATATCCTAGTGTGCTACAGATGAGGCATTAGGAATATCAGAATTTTGCATACAGACTTTCTAACTTATCTCTTTAAGGAAGGAGCAGTGGGCTGTGATCACACTAGTTAACTCAAGGTTTACCATCTAGGAGCAACAGTAACTCCAGGTTAGGAAACCTAAAAAGCCAAATGACCAAGATACTAAAAGAAAAACAGAAGTATCAGGATACCTCCTTCTAAACAATAGTTAGAAAACATTTCAAGTGATGTGTGTGAACCTAACATTAATAACCTGATGTGAAATATTTTCTATCCAGAGAGGAAAATTAATAGGCTTACATGCGCTCTTCTCCACACATAGACCTAACAAGAGAGAAGAATGAGATGTGCTTTCCATGGCCAATTTGGCCGACAATTATTCACAAAGGTGCATAGATCCTCACCTTCAGAAGCTCATCCTCGCCAGCATCAGGAAACTTCTCGTGCAGGGAGTCTTTTAGGACCTTGGCAATGAAACGCATTCCATAACTGAGAGAAAGAAAAAGTCAAATAAGACTGCTGCAAGAAGATGATAAGATGAAGATAATAAGATGCTGCATGAAGACACCAGCAACTTCTCAGGGATAACACTGGTGCATCAGACTCACGGGATTTTGTCCACCGAACTAGTAATGGCAGACAGGAACTTGTCTGTCACCGTCCTCATGTTTCTGATTGAGGCATCCAGGCGTGTCCTCACCTCTTCATGACTTAGGGCCTGCTCAGGCGTAACATCATATGGCAGTTTGCTATTTGAACAAGTCAGACATATAGAGGAGAATATTACTCAGGATGGTACACTTCAGGAATGTCAGGAATAGTCTGACACAGAAACATGCTTATATTCACTTCACTGCCAAAAGCTATGAACTGCCTTTAATTAACCTGTTTGGCATCATCAGAGCTGAAATTCTTTTGCTTTTACTTCCTTTACTTTCCCTTGCAATGGCCACTGAGAGAAAGACCCAGCTAACTCAAAATGGAATCTTTTTTACAGCATGCACACTAGGCAAAAAAAGCATCATCCGCAGCACATAGTGGTACTTCAGACTGCAAATTGGTGAAAATGAAAAGTATGCATTTGGGTATTAAGATGATGAAAACTCGGACACGAGCAGAAGCTAGAGCAGCATCCATAAAATCAATATAACATGCTGCTGAAGGAATAGTTATCTTTCTTTCAATCAGCTGAAACTATTGCACAGTATTCCAGTGAACACAGACAGGTGAAGCTGGTAATTCATAAAGGTGTAGCCTAAATCTCATGTACAGAGAAGAATCTGAACACACATCTTCACTTGCGTTTTTAACATGTCCAGAATTTTGCATGAAGTACGCACAGGTATATGACTGCAGATTGCTTTAGATATGAAGGAACTCCTTCATCTGTATGGCTTTTGCTTCTTTTTTGAAGTACGTTAAAATACCCCAATAACACAACAGAATCCTCAAGTTCTTGCAAATCACAACCACCAAAGAAGAAGAAACCAGAATGACACAAGATCACATAGCTCAATATAATTGTCATCAGTGGCTAATATTAATTAGAAAGATGTTAGAACCAAGAGAACTGCAATGTGATGCTTTCTGCCAGCAAGAGCAGCTTTGTGTGCTTGCGAATACTACCTGTTTGCGTGGGCCACGCATGACATGAACATGGACTGACATGGAAGCGACTCCCAAATGCATTTTCTTACAATACATTCTTTTAAGTTAGAGTGCATCTCATCGCTAACTATCAGGTTAACACAAGAAAACACCAAAGAGCATTTCTTCTTCCATCAGCTAATGACATTCCTGTCCAATACTCTCAGCACCATAATCAGAATGTGAACTTTAGAACTTCGAGATGAAAGCTGTCTTGACGAGACAATCAGATGGACAAATGCATTGATGATGATTAACTGAGCAATGCAAAGCAGCTAAGCAATGTTTAGAAAAATACACTATTAACGGGTCTCATACCTGGCCTCTCCCGTTTGAGATTCCATCTGGTTAACCCAAGACTTGTAAATATCCACAGGATCAGTTTTGATATTAAGTGACTTGTCATCGATGATTTCCTTCACAACTGGTGCAAGGATCTGCCTCAGGGCATTCTGACCACGGGCACCACGATTGAAACTTACCACCATTTTAATAACAGTAGGATTCCCAGTCACTATTTCATGTATCTGGTCTACTTTTGATCTGAAGAAGAAAGAATCTATATGAAATCTGAGGTATGCATAACTCTACCACCTGCCTACACTTCCCTAGACTACTGATCCAAGCATGACTTTGGGGGTGGGGGGTACGACACACATGTATTTTAAAAGCTGTTATTTGTTACCAGTCATAACATCTTCATGCTTGAAAAGCATTCCCAAAAATGCTTAAGGGCAGTTCCTCAAAAATTTCATTGCATATTCTTCCTCAAAGCGACTTGTGCCACTGCATTGTAAAGTGCAAACACCGAGCTCCTAAAGCCCAACCAATCCAACAAAACATGTCTGAGGATAGCCAAAGTTTCTAACACACGCAGGAAACAGAAATGCCAAACAATAGAGATTTCAGACTCCTCATTAGCTTTTGGAAATCCAGAGAGCTTAGATTTAGCCCTCTTCCTGGCTCATAATGCCTAAGTTTGCAGTTTGTTGGACATATTTTTAATCAGACACCAGAGAATTGAGATTAGACTGAATTTTAGCATGACTTTGCATCAGATCAAAAGTAGCTGCCATGTAGAGCAGTGAAATCCTGACTGAAGTGAAAAGACCTCATCTTCAATAGACATACTTGATTCTTCTTTTATAGACTACATTAACAGATATGAAAGGGGAAGAGGACAATGAAGAGACAGTTTAGCATTATCTGCAAGTAAGAATTAGACTTTACATGAAAACGGCCTCAATCTCAAGAACTGCCAAAACTGATTCAACAGCAAGAATGTGCCGTATGCTACCACATACTTGATCTCTTCCTGCAGTGCTGTTTGGAAAAGTCGCAACAACAGATATTCCTCTCTTTGATTGGATGCATAGTTATACAGCGTGAAGATGACAGAATCCATGAATTTTGTGGATTTGTTTTGAGGCATCTGAAAAATCAGCTTGGCCAAGTAGGTTGGGTTAGTCTACAACAACAAGAAAAATTACTTAGTGTGCATGTCCCCGCTGGTGTCGCTAAAAACTAAGGTGGCTCAAGAGTTGCTGGCTGGACTTGATCTTAAAGGTCTTTTCCAACTTTACTGCTTGTATGACAACTACAGTGCATAAGCAAAGACTGTGTTAAGACATATAACCTTCTACGACAAAAGGTTACCGAGCAGCGTAAGAAGTTGCTTACCTGAAGTAGGTAGAACAAATGCTGATAGGCTTCCAACTTCTCTCTCTTTTCTTTACTCAGTGCTTTCAAACCTCCCCTTTGTTTGTTCAACATCATCATGTCAGAGAGCTGTTCCTTGTTCTTCTTGGTAAGTTTTTTGCTATGAGAAACAACATCCTGGAAAGAAAAAACAGGTATAGATTTCACTCTGAGAAGTTTCTAACAGGCAGTACTGGAGAACACTTGCATCTGAGAGCCACTTCTTTTGGACGTGGAAATACAGGGTCAAGGAATGCCTGGGTCTATTAAAGTAAAGCATTATTTGCTATGGCAGCAGTTTCTCCAACTGGAAATACATGTTCTGCTTTGTTCCTGTTTGTGAATTTGTCTGAAACCCTAGAAGGGTTAGTCACTCTTGGTAGTAATTACTATCAGAGCTAGTAGCATTATGAAGATGCTTGGAAATGTTTTCCTTTTTTAAACTGGGCCTACGGTTTAAAAATACTGTTCCATATTCAGCTAGCTCACTACCTTCCACATACTCTGACAGCAATGCCACTTTTCACCGCAAGCACCAGACCAACCACTGCAGTTTCCTTCCAAGACAAATTCCACTACACCAATTGAATTTGCACTCAGAGAAGCCTATTGTAATGAATCCAGGACCACATGAAAAGCTGACCAATACTTCAGCTTGAAGAAAAGACAGTGCTGCATCAGCAAGAGCCTTTTTTTTTTTTTTTTTTTTAATTTATCACACCAGCCAAGCTTAGATAGAGGGGGCTTTCTTTAACCAACAAGCAACCGAGCGGCATAAGCACGTCTCCTGCCTCCAAAATCAGCCCCCTGCCTGCAAGCTTGTGGCATGTGACTCGTTCAACAAAAGAGTCACAAAGCCCTTAAATACAAAACTTTTTGCATTCATTAGATCAAGATAGTCTTGTTGCCTTTTTTAGCTTCAGGGCTTTTTTCTTCTCCTCCTACAGTTTTCTTTCTAGGGATACAGACTAAATTAGTGGAATAGACTAAGAACATGGAGTAAAAACTAAGTCTGGGGAAACGTTTTCCACTGAGCCTGAGCAACTGACATCTGAGGCCAGGAGCTCTCCATGCTAACTACCACTGGGCTCAATTCAATATGTAGCTGGTCTCTCAACAAACACATTTCTTACCTGCAATGTGATTTTGTTTTTCACGAGCAAACCAATTTTGATATCCATGAGATTGAGGTCATTTTCCAGTTGCTGATTGGATCGGATCAAGGTTACAACTTCTTCACGTAGTTTCATTAGCTCAAGCTCCTCCTGAAAATCTTGGTCACTCTGATCGAGCAAGTGGACAAATTTCCGAACCACGGCCATAGGTGGGTTTTCAGCACTAACTAAAAATAGGCAAGAAAACAGACAACACTAGAGGATGGCAAACAGAAGTAAATATGTGCCTTATCTCTTTAAACAGCATATCAAGGAGCACCCAGAGGCAAATTAATACCATCATGTCTAGACAGCTTCAGATATTTTGATTTTCCTGTTTTGAGAAAAATGTAAGAGAAGTAAATCAAAAACGAAGTCAGTATTAGTATAGGGCAGTCACACTGTCAGAGCTAACTGCAAAGCTATAGTTCTATTTTTCAGCAGAAAAAAAAAAAAAAAAAAAGACAGCTAGAATAAAGTACTCCTTTAGCCTCAGGAGCTACCTATTCCCTGTGCTGCCCTATCAAATTCATGCCAATTGTTCCTCCAAGCTGTCTTGCTGTTATAGATCACACAGCCATATAAGTCAACATCATATTATTGGTTGGAGAAAAAGCTTGACATGACGCAGCAATGTGCACTTGCAGCACAGAAAGCCAACTGCATCCTGGGCTGCATCAAAAGCAGTGTAGTCAGGAGATCAAGGCAGGTGATTCTCCTCCCCCACTCCACTCTCATGAGAGCCCACCTGGAGTACTGTGTTCAGCTCTGGGGACCCCAACATAATAAGGAAGATGTGGAGCTGCAGGACTGGGTCCAGAGGAGGGCTAAAAATATGATCAGGGGGCTGGAGCATCTCTCCTATGGAGACAGGCAGAGAGAGTTGGGTAATCTCTTCTATGAATCTATGATCCCTCACAGAGATTTGAGGCACATCAGTTTTTATCCTCTTGACAATACTTACTGAGGGTTTTGTAGTCCTCTCGTGCTTTGTTTGCTCGGATAAAGGCTTGAATTTTTACAACATCATTTATCTAGGATTTAAGAAAAAAAAAGCACTTGACATCACTCCAGAAACAGTACCAAAGTCAGGTACAGAATACATTTAACAAGATAGCCTCTTACATGGTTTCTGAAATACTGCAGACGATCTCTATAACGTCTTCTGGCTTGATACATCCTGGTCATTGACTGAATCTATTGAAAGGCAACAAAAACATCAGACAGAAACCTTATCTACAAAGTTCACTACCCCAAAGGTTTACCAAAAAAGTCAGCGGGGAACTGCACTACCTTTATTACTTGGTCCTTTTGTGCGCGTAGGTAATCCAATCGGATTTGATATGCTTTCCTTTGCTTGTAGCCACGCCACTGAGACTGAAATCAAAACAGGCACGCTCACTTTACTTTTCTAATTAAACGGACATAATTACAAATCTGAGTTTTGTGTTCCTCAGCTTCCACCTGCCCTTTTGACTAAATGAAGCATGAAGGAGATGTGCTTGTCTTACCAAGAGATACACTGTGTGAAACATTAACTATTTCCCAACAGTAATCATGAGAGACTTGAAACGACCCCATGAAGAGCCTTCTGAAGCACAGTTAGGGGTCAAGGACACAGTGAAACAGTCAAGTTGACAGAAGCTGTTCTACCTGAGGATCATGTGTTAGCTGCTGCTGCTGGTGAGAACAATGATGTAACATTTAAGCCTTCCAAGACACACTGCCATGGACACTTGGGAAGAGAAGTCAGGCAAGGGGTTGGACTACACTTAAAGGGAGAGAGCGCTATTTTAATGAGCTGGGAGTGGGTGTGAAGGTATATTTTGTTAAATATATGGTCAGAGTATGTGCTACTTAGGCAGAAACAGACAGACACATACTGCTGAAATAATAAAATGGTAATAGGGTGCAAAGCAGTTATTTAACTTGCAAGCATTTCAGTTACAACACCACAGAAAGAGTTTTGTTGTTGTTGTCCTGTAAATGCACCCAATTTCATGCTGAATTATCCTACCATCTCTTTCAGGTTCTCAATCCTCCAAATCCCTGAACAAATCTGAAGAGAAGCATCTTACTCAAGAATACTGAAAATTTTGTTGCTCCTCTTGAATTCATGACAAATCACAGCAGCACAGTCTTATGGTATTATCCCCATCAACACATACAACACAGTTCACATTGCCTTACTCCCAAAACACTGAAACATGCAAAAAAATAATTGGTAAAGCGTCCTCAAATAAGTTTTTCTGTCTCCCATTCCATGTGATTATTGGATTGATTATATATGACACCCAAAAGCAAATAATATACCAAAACTCACTGGGAGAAGGAAACATTTTTAGATAATTTACAATACAAGGCAAAGACAGTTGTGTGCTGTAGCTATTGTTTTGCTGTAGCAACTGTTTTGAACTGAATAAAAATCGTCAAATACAGAAAACAACTGCAGAATACAAATTCCAAACAGAACTAATTCATTACCTGAATGCAAGTGATTGCTGGGACTTGCTTCTTCAAAAAATTCATTCTTGAGTTGAATTCCTGGCGAACTAGATACCCTCGACAGCAAGCCTGAAGTTTCATAATCAGGTTCTCATTAGCAAGCCACAACTGCTCTCGGTTGTATGCTGCAGTGACTCCGGATATGGTGCTCTGATTTAATGTTATGATAGGAAGAGGTGCCAGAAAAAGAAAATGGAAATACAAGAAAAAGGATGTTACATCAGCTTTCCACATTATGCTTACAAGAAACTCCAAATCTGTCGTTCAAAAAACAGTGACATGATGGTCCGGTACTCTTTTAGTGACAGGATAAATTTTTCTGAAACAGGACAAGGAGTTGTGACACACACAATCTGATGATGCCTAGCAAATCAAATGAGTTACTAAGCTTTTTAACATGACTATAGCATTGAAGCATTCTATCTTAGAGCTGCATTAAGGGTGGGAATGGTACGAAATCCACTTTTGAGAAAAAGGGCATGCGTTAATCTACTCTACCTGTATCTCTTCCCGTGACAGCTGAGTGTCATTCTGTACAAATCCTGCTGGTTCATCCCATCCTCCCTCTTTGGTCCGTAGGTTATGATAATAATGATAGCCTCCTCTCACCCAGTGTTTCACCCACTCACTGCCATTGCCCCCTAAGAGTAGAAACTGCAGTTAGAAGTCTGAAAATCTGACAAGTGTCCTACTTTTCACACATACAAATGTTACAGCCAGGAAATCTACTTTACAGATTCTTCTTCCTCCAAGTGAGGAAAGGAATGTTTCCAAGTCCCTAATGACATCATAAGAGAGCTATCTAAACACAACACATTTTAGACATGGAGAACATCATACTGCTCACACACTTTCTTTGAAAAAGAAACCCCTTATTTCACAAAGTATCCACAGCTACCATTTACAACACAAGATTTCTTCTCAGGGGCTTTTTTACCTCTGGTTCCAATTCCATGTACAATAACCTTGCATTTATTTCGCTAACGGTTAGCTACTTAAGGTGTACCTGCTGCCCTTTTCTTGACTTCTGACAGTTCTTGTTGGTACGTCTCAGCACATTCTGGAGTGACTCCGTACAGCCCAACATCAGGTGAACGCAAGGCACTCAGGGTCTGGCTAACATCACCATGATCTACTGCTTCATTAATGGCCAGAATTCCTAAGGAGACTTGGGTAACACCAGGAAGCAGGTTAGCTCAGGGGCTCAGTAGCTCACAGCAAGCACAGAATAGCAGAACAGAGCAAGGCAACATGAACATACCCTCAGAGCTGGGGTGTGTGTAAGACAATGCAAATTTTAAGTGTACATTTTAAGCATGAAATATAAATAAAAAACAAACTGGACAATTTGCAGTATAGAGGCCTCTTCAGTACAGACTGTCCAACCATGTGTGGAACCGCACCTGACAGCATGTCATTCGTGTGCCCATAAGTCCCAGCATGGTGCTGATTTACCACCAGAATATTTTCAACACACAAAGTTACAGCTCTCCTCTGACATCTGTTTCAGTGTGGTGGTTTGACCACACTAAATCTAAACCACTACATTCAGTTAACACAGTTTCCTCTGGCAGAGTCCAGTCACAACTCAAAAGAGGTCTTTCCAACAAGAGCAGTAATTATTTAATTGTTTCTGCAGACAGAAACAACATTGTTATAAAGACTGGGATGCAACAACGGGTGGATCAGTCCGCCTGCAAACTACGTTAAGGAGAAAAGGTGAGTATAGTGTAGATGTATAGCACCCTCTGTATCTGAAAAACATGTGAGTGCTTGTCTGGTAATACCTAAGAGAGCCAAGAAAAGACAACAGTCACATATGCAAGAGAACCAAGACAAGACAACAATACCTTATGCAAATAAAAGGTCATTCATTCATTCATTCATTCATTCTCACCAGAATTCTCACCATTTCAATTGTGCATGTGAACACTCTCACATCTAACTAACCATACACAGACATGCACAATTAGTCACAAATGACAAACAACTTGATAGAGATTTGTCCAATGAGGTAATGTCTGCCTAATGCCCACATGCAAAACTGGGAAAAAAATTGCATATCGCGCCACAATAGAAGACATCTAGTATTTGAAGAATCTGAATTTCACTTCTCAAAAAAACACACCTGCACCATAAGCCTGTAGATTCATGTGGTTTCCTTTGCCACGTGTACATGACATTTCTAGCCCCCAGCCTTTCCTTAAATAACTGGTATTTGGCTGGTAGTGGGGATTACTTGCAATACTGTGCGATAATACTTACATCTCTGGGACTCCTCTGTGTCCTTGTTAGCCTTATGAATCCCATCCTGAATTTCATCTAGCCACAGAACAGCTGTTTCATCCTGTGTGTCCTGAAGAGAATACAACAAGAAAAATACATGGTATCAGGAGAAAAGTATCACTATTTTTGCAAAGTAAGATAACCTATATTCAGAAATAGCCAATAGAGGACTTTTCCATATCAGAGAGAATAAGAAGTATTTCAGTCTTCCTAACTGACTCCAGCACATGGACATCATCTGGATTTGTGACTGGCAGAGACTACTACTATGGCATTACCAAACTCAATTCTTTCTCCTAGACAAAAAAAATCTTTTCAGGAAACAGAACAAACAAGAAATCCTGCCAGTGGGAATCACTCTAATAATTGAGTGAACACAAGGCCAGGGACTTGGTACCAGTTAGTCCTAAAGCCATACTAGCTAAAAGGATACTATTTTCCAGGAAGTTGGTCCTTCACCAGAAGATGACTACACAGAACTGCCGATGCACACCTGTGTGCAGAAATTAATAAACCTTTGGGTAACTAACATCACAATAGGCTGCTCATTTCCATGACCACAACACTTCACAAACCTGTACAAACTAGCAAAGCAAAAAGCATCATACATACTGTGGACGGGTGTACACACACAGCAGTCAAAGCCATGTTTTAAATCTTTATTTTAACAGATTGCTTGCAAAGGATCAGTGATCACACAGTATTCTGTATTTTGGCTGGGAAATCCAGACAAATGAGCTCATGTTACATGCAGAAATTTGAGACGAGGAAAGGGACAAGTGTTTTGCAAGTCCCAAAATATACATAAAGAACAATGAGCCAGCAGTTGCCAAGCATAAGCTTTTCCCCACCTACTGGTGCTTCCTGTAGGTAACTACTGAAAGAAATGCCAAGATGCAACAGCCATCCCTCTGACAACTTTCCTCATACAAACGGAACACAGGAAACGTTTAGTTCTGGAATGGAATAGTAATCACACTGCACAAAAGAACCACTATTTACAACATTCAAGAGCTTTAAGGCCAGACTTAAAATGAACGTTTCCTTCCATGCTTTTGGCAGATCTGAAACTAACTGGCTAAATGACACTTCATTCCAGAGCTTAACATGACCTTCACAGGCAGATTTCATCTGAAAGCCAGACAGTCCCACAAGAGTACCAGCAACAGCTAAATTCCTGTCCAGGGTATGGGGGACACTGTAACTCTACTGTACTATCTACCCACAGAACTCAACCCAAAGACTACCAAAACCATTCTGTGCTTCTCTACAGTCTTGCTGCTGCAAGGCTTTCTGCAAGGTACACACAATGTAACACACTACAGAGTCTATTGTTTTCTTCTCTTTCACCTCATCACATCAGAAACACGCATGATACAGCACTTCGCATTCAAATAAGCAACAGAGCAACATCTTCAGGTGAACTATAATCCCTCTCAGCCCCAACACTAGTTCGTAACAGTTGGCTTCAGCTTGTGTTTATTTTCCCCACATTGTTACTTTATAATATGATCCTTCCATTTCTGGAATTACTCCCATGCTTCTGCGAGAAGCCCTTTATTTATCTTATGCCTAAATAAGGTAATTTCATACCCACTCAGAAGTTACCAGCACAGTCTGGCACAAATTTAAGCACAGGATAAAAAGATGTCATTGTTTCATTCTGACTCAGAGAGAGGAAATGCTTCAGCACAAAATGGATCCTGAGGAACATTAACCCTGTCAAGACCCTTGGGAAAGCTGCTTAGCAATTTTCATCAGAATTGCATACAGTGTTCAGCTATTGTTATCACACCGGTTTACCTTTGGTCAAAAACAAAACATTCAACAAAATCTAGACCTTAGCCACTCTACAAAATTGTGCATTGCTACTTAGAGCAATGAGCTCCACAGCAGAAAAAAGAAAACCGAACACTCTGAAGCCCCTGAACACAGACATCTGCTACTTCTCTGTAAATAGATGAGGGGGGGAAAAAAAAAAATCTGTGTCCTATCCCTACTACCCAAAAACCACTTGCGTACACACACGTGCACTCTTCATCCTTTCTTATACCTGTAAGATGAAACTTGCTCTTCCTCTCTTCATCTCACCTTTCAGTTAGTGAAAGCTGCAACTATGTACAAATAGGTAGAAGTCCTTGGCTAAGGACAACTTCTGCCGCAAAAGTCATAAGCTATGAAAATGTCATCAGATGAGAAATACCATATGCTGGTAGCATGTATGTTGCTTCACATCTTTTTTCTAATTTATCACTTTACAGATTTTTCTGCTTTCAGAAACTTTCTTTTTTGCCATATATAACTACACCTAAGACTATATTTAATAAAGAACATTAGAAGAAAATACTTAAACTTGCAGAAAACTTGCAATCGAAAGTTCAGTACTCCTGGAATGAACATGGTCTCCTTACAAAAACAGGTGATGAATATTATTTTTCCACAAAAAAAGATACATATCTCACTTGGGACCCAAGTTGCAGCAAGCCACAACGTACACTTGATATCCTTATACCCATCTCCACAGTTCATGGTTTCACACTGTTTGCTGAAATCTCTTTCTCTAGTACCAAAGGATCCAAACTGATTAGTTAAGACCTGCTGAAGGTATGCAGAATGTCCACCTCTCTCACCATTGCCAATTTTGATTCCAGTCTTTCAAGACCAGTAAGAATCCAGTAACACTAATGCACTGGTCTTTCAAGAGATGCATTTAACTGCACTTACCTGTGCTTTCTCTCTCTTGGCTCGAAGTAGTGTATCCTGATAATGCTGCGCTACCTTCGGGGCTACACCCTCCAATTTTGCTGCAGGAGTCTGTAAGGCTTGGAGAGTCTTCTTGGTGACCCCTTCATCCAAAGCTTCGTTAATAAGACCAATCGCCAAAATCCCTAGGGAGGAAGGCAAAGGGGGAGAAAAACAAACTTCCATTCTTGGTCAACAATAATCATAAGCTTCACTTCAGAAGTGAAGTGCGGTTAGTCCTTCCTAAATCAAGCAACAGCTCAGAACCACTACATTTTTAACAGAAAACATTATTTACTAGTAGAGAAACCAAGGCTACTTCTTCCACTTAAAGCAGTCATGATTCTTGAGCATTGCAATTAAAAAAATAAAGTTTAAAAGAAAAAAAACAAAACCTCAGGGAGATCACATGTAGGGACAAAACTGAATCCTCAGACACCCAGCTCAGAGCTTTTAGAAGAGAATTATCAAAGCCCGAGTAACCAGAGTTCACAATATTCCAAGGTTCTGGCTTCTCCAGAAAGAAATCCTCACATGAAACTAAAGATTGCATGGAATACCATTTAAAAATACAGTAACTTTTTATTTTAGAAAACTCTTTTATTAAGGACATACGTAGTATCAGCTGTATTATCAGAAAAGTGGATGCTATCCAAGTACAGTAAAATTTGCCATTCAGCAATATTAAGACCCTACCGTCAGCTAAATGCAAACAGAGTCTACATCTATAGCAACTGTGTCCCGAAAACCATTAAATAATTCAGGTAGAGACGAATCCCAGAGTTCATCCAATTCAATTCCTGCTTAAAGAAGTATACAACCATGGTTTGTTCAGTGCAGAACAAACAAGTCTTTTAGAGAAAAGAAAGGAGCTCAGTGTGGGAATCTCCTGCTTTGGTTATTGTATTCAAAGACTGTGACTCTTCAACACAAGGCTCACAAAACAGAAGTTCATACAAAGAATAGAACACCTTGGGTTAGAGATTATATTTGGATTGAGTAGAGATCGGGGAAAAATATATGTTGAGGATGTTTCAAGAACTGCATCACTAAAATGATGGCATGGTTTCTATCAAAAAACAGTTACGATAACTTAAGAGAAATATATATATATATATATATACACACACACACATATATATATATATACATATATATATACATACACACACACATATATATAGTGCCACAAAGCTTGAGGACCTTCTCTGACTAATTTAACTTACTCATAGAGAGACAATAAAACTTTGCATAAGGGCATATACAAAGCAGACCAAAGAATTAGGAAATTCCCCAGGAGAACAATTTACCTCATTACAGGATTTTCTGCACCTTTTCTTACAGGATAAGAAGCATTAAAAGAACCAAGGACATTGGGATTACACAGACTTCTAGAATTCCCCTGTGACCACCTATTATTAGACTAACACCGTTGTGTGCACCCCCAGTGTGGTGCCCTGTTTGTGTGGTTTCAACAAATCTGCTTATGTGACCCAAATAGGAAACACAGTGTCTATCTGGAGATGCAGGAAACAAGTTAACCAAGACAGCAAGCTTTTAATTTAAAAGTTAACCCTCCCTAGAGTAGAAGCTTTGCGCAGTGAAAGACAACACACCAAGCTCACAAAAGAACTCGGCAGAAGACATTAGCTTGCCTCGGTGTACAACATAAACTTCAGGATCACCTCCAGACTTGTGGCAAATCTCTCCCGCCTTATGATGCAAGGCTCTGAGCCTTGCTGAGATATTAAATATTACAAAATTATCAAAGATGGCTTGAAAGTTAGTATCAAACCCAGGAGGTTTTCAGTATAGGTCATAAACAAAAATTAAAAACTCTTACTGAAAGTGAGAAAAAAAAAATATTCAACTATCTGAAACAGAACATCACAAGGGTCTATTGAAGAATAAGTTTATTTAATTTTACTATTTTCAAGGACTCCTCTATCTTCACTCTGGATTTAAAGTCAACGAATGCTGTCTTAGCACAAGAACAATTACTCCAATTTTCTGTTCTCATGAAGTTTTCATAATTACACTCAGGGTCAGTTTTTTATCACTGCTAAAGGACTCGTATTAACAAATACTACTGAGAAATAGAAAGTAAAAAACATGCAGAGCTAGAAATATAGAAAATACATTATTAACACTCATTCACCATTCTCAGTTTCCATCAGTGATTTTTTTCCTTTGTAAGTACATTATTTTCAGCACTCACACTTGCTGCGCAGAGTGGTTTGGGTTGGAAGGGACATTAAAGATCACCTAGCTCCAAGCCTCCCTGCCACAGGTAAGGCACACCTTCCACTAGACCAAGAAGAGTGTAGACCAGGCTGCTCTAAGCCCCATTGAACCTGGCACTGTATATGTATATCCTATACATCTTCCCGTTCTCTTCAATATAGGGCTACTGACCAAACGCCCATAAGTCAGTGCAATGTATTACTGGTGATTCCTCAATCACACCTTTTATATAACTGCAAAGAAACAGGTTTCCATGCTCCAGATCAGTAAGCCCTCTAGGGAAACACTGAGCAGTGTGATTGCAGGGCATGACACACACAGTACAGTTGAAGGATTAACTCCAGAAACATAGTCATGGTGAGAGCTCAAATACCACCGTCCCTGCACCCAGAGAGCTGGAGTCTTACCAGTAATCTGGCGTTAGACACTTTTAACTTCAGAGGGTTTTTGCACATCTTCCAATTAGGGAGCTAAGCTGGGAACTAAATTGGGGAATGGAATACTGAGAAAGTAAAAAGACCAATGCAGATGAAAAAAAAAAAAAAGGAATAAAAGGAATAAAAGGAAAACTGAACAGGGGAAAAAGTTGCTGTCAAAGAAAGGATAAGACTTCAAGAAAAATATCTTCTACTGAAAGCAGCAAATTAGGAAGAAGGATGGAGCACTCCAAGACAAGGCTACAACTGAGAGATTTTGATAATATTACCTTAAATTTGGGGGATTGAAGCAAAATGAGAAGATTCTAGACTAATCCTAGACACTGACACCAGACAATGCATTTTCAATCCAAAAAGGGTTAAAATTTACATTGGAAGGACTAAAAATCAGTTTTGAAATACTGATGTCAATACCACAAACACAACAAACTGTCTGATCACTCCAACAAGCAGTCCTGCAATCAAGACTTTCATGTTACAGATCACCAAGTCTTGTTCACAACTAAGATCTTCCTAGACATCTAGCATACAACACAACTACAAGTCAATCAGTAACTTTTTGTATTGACACACACCTAATTTTAGCACTCCTTATAAGCTACAATCGGTCTAGCATGAATTGAACAGAAAAACTTACTTTCATGTTCTTCATGCACAACTTTATTCACATGATCAACACATGATTGGATATCATTCCACGTGATAAATTCATTTCCTTCTGCACTTCTTTCAGCTTTCAGCTTCACCAAATCATCAATGTATCTGTCAGAAAACAAAACCCAAACCCAGTAAACATCACATTGCAACAAGCTGCTTAGGGAGAACACAACCCAGCACTGAGAACTGCACACGAAGTGGGAGAGGTAACATGAGGGTTGAAACTGAAAACGGGGAGAAAAGAGAAATGCTTGCATGTGTGGAGCATGTCAGCACAAATGTGAAGTACATTCAAACAGACAAAAATGCACTGAAACACTGAATAAGGGTCCAGGGCAAAGAAAACAGTGGGTGAGCTGGCATTAAATACTAGTGACAACCTAACGGTATTATAGCATATCTTTAATGTGAAATCCATGAGAAAGCATTGAGAGACAGCACGAGAATCAGACCAGTAAGAAACGGTAATAGCAAAAACAAGATGCAAGAGACAGCACAGATTAAATCCATACTGTAACAAATAATGTAGAAATAATGTAAAATTTAAGAGAAGGAAAAGAAAATTCATGGAGTCACGGAATGTAAGCAACATCAAGGACAGGCACGATTCCTTGAATCACTCACCTCTGAGAGTTCTCCTCCTCAATATTTGTAAGGCCTGTGACAGGACTGCTCAGTTGTTTCCACACTGTATTCATATCCCCTGAATCCAAAGCCCTGTTAATCAGGGCCACGGAAGACAGCATCTCTACAGCGACAGATAGTTCTGGATGGGTGAGGTGGCCCTGCACACAAAGAGGGCAACAAATTAATTCCATTCGCTCTACACAAATTTGCTGCACATAAAAAACAGTGGAGTAGCTGTTAGAAGAGACATGTAACAAGGCAAAGGGACACCCTTTAAGATAACAAAGTAGGAAGGTGGGTATCTTCAAAAAAGCTAGAGCATCAAGTAAGAAACTGAGGTACAGTCTTACAAGGCCAAGCAGATCAAGATTTAAGGATTAAACCACATCAGAACAGACTGAATACCAAAGCAGCTCTGTGAAGACTCAAAAAAGGTTTGCTCCAGAAAATACAGTTAAGAAAACAGACAAGGTAGACCCAGTGACCCATGCAAACTTCTGGAAAAAACAGAGAAGGTGATTCTTACTTCAGGACTCTGTTGCTGTAAGGTGGCCAGCTCCCTTTGGTAAAGATCTGCAGCAAATGCATAAACCTCTGGTAACTGGGCCTCTGGATTCATCATTTCAGCCACAGTCTTCTCAGCATCACCCATTTGAATTGCTGAATTAATTCTGGCTACTGCTGCCAGTCCTAGAAATAATCAAAGAGCATAAAGAATAAGGAAGGCAGACAGTTGAGGCTCCCATAATAACAGCACTTTTATTTTGCTCAAATGCTTAACTAGAGAAAGAATAACACCCAAATTACAGGGAAAGAGCAAAACTCAGATCCATACATCCCCAGTTAGTCTTCCAGTACTGAAGACAATTAAAACACACAATGCTCATATTTAGTATTAGTTCACCTTTTTTGTCTGGTTATCAAGGGATCGTTTTAACATTTCAGTATTCTGATAGTAAGAAGCCTCATTGCAAATTTTTGGATGGGTGAACCATACCAATTTTCTCTTCCTTTCTACCTCTATCCTGCTCAAGGCAGTCATACAGGCACTCCATAGTGGGCACATGCTAGCTAACTTAAAACACTGCAAGCAGGTAAGCAAACTTTTTAGGCCTTCCATGCCTAACAAGTAAGGTACTTCAAAGGCAGCTGCCTACTTAATTCAGCATTCACTATTTTCCTCTCGTATTCTAAATCCTCTCTCCTCAAATATCTGGAAGCCTCCTTTCTACCTATCACAAAGTGAATTGCTCCTGCACAGTAAGAGAGCTCTGAGTGGTCTCAGAAGCATCTATCAAAAAACAATCAGCAAATTACCTGCATTTTATTTGCTACATGATATTCAGAAACAGTCACGGTTCTGTAGCTCAATGTGAATGATCAGCAGATAAACCTATCCTTCACATCTCTTGGAGCAATCCAGATTTTATATGCAGAGCTACGGATGCTAAACGCGAGCAGCAAGCAGGGAGCACAGTGCCTGTGGAAAAGCAGGCCACGTAACTTTCTCAGACTCGCCTGAGAAAGCGGCCTGGGAAATCATCAGGAGGAATCAAAACAATCCCCAGAGATAGAAGACAGCCTTGCAGGTGTTGTTTGTCAGTTTCTTGTTTTCTTGCAAGAGAAGGTCGAGGGGTGGTGTACACCACCGACCAATGACGATGATGTGCTAGTTCACTGACCAATAAGAGTTTTACCTTTCTGGACTTTCGCGTATCGGTCTATAAAAGAAGGTCTGAGGTAATAAACCTCACTCTCCTGTTCAACTCACAAGAGTGTCTGTGCCGTTCGTACTGTCTCACCACTCCCAATAGTGTGACACAGAGCCGCAGCACAAAAATTCATAAAAGCATTCTATAAAAAGAGGTTATTTAAGTTTGATGCAAAAATTCTGTATTTCTTAATTCAAATTATATGCTGTTATCTCCAGCCACATTGTAAGAGCTGGATAAAAGACACTGCAAATAATCAGGGCAACCAACTCTCTTTCATGTTCTTAGCAGCTGTAAAGTACTTAAAGAACATTCATAATGACCATTCATAATAGACCCAAATATGGTGCTGCCTCATTTTCTTGATCACATCCATGGTGACTTTGCTGCTCTGCTGATCCTTACTTTGCTGGTACTGTTGTGCTGCCCTGTTAGCAGCATCCACTCCCAACTGCAACTCTTCCCTCTGCAGAGGACCTGTAAGGCCAGCCTAAAGAGAAAACAGAAACTGTAAGAGTGAAACAGTGCCATGTTATTAATTTCAATTACCTCAATAAAAATATTCCACTTGAACTTAAAACAGAAAGACTGCCATATACATAAGGAAATCAGAAATTACTCAGCAGATTCTCGGTTCAGGTGCTGAAAGACCGTATGTGTACAACCTGATCTTATTTATATCAGAACTGCAGTCTCATGAGCATAGCAATTTAAAGACAAGACTGCTTCCAAAATGATAAAATATTTAAGATAAAAGGCACGATTTTGTAGGAAAGGACTCCCTGTACATGAGCTGCGTGCTGGAGTGAGATTAGCAACTGTGCAGTTTGGCATGCACATACATAATCCATTATGTAATGTTGCGTTTTACCTCTGAGCAACTAAAGGGTTAGCAAACATCAAAATGGACAACATGTGGCTTTGACTTATACATACACGCTTCTTGGACTATATGATACCACACAAATACAAACAGAAAACGAGACTGAGTAACTAGGGAGGCAGAAGGGCTTTAATATTTTGGGTAGCATCACAGAATCACTGAAGCTGAGAAAAGATCCTTAGGATCACTGAGTTCAACCACACATCTAATATTGCCAAGTCCACCACTAAACCATGTCCCTAAGCACCATGCCCACAAGTGGCATATGATGGTATTCTTACAAGTGAAAGTAGTTCACACTTACCTGATAGGTGTTTATAAAATCCATATATCCACATTATTTGGGCACTGACAATAGTAAAATGAGGGAGGACACACCTTAATTTTAATAGTTCTATATACATACAAGTTGGTAGTTTAAGGTTTGGTCAATTATACGCACACCTACATACAAACATTATACCGGCCTTTCACATGCAGAGATAAAACCTAAGTAATAGACAGGCTTACTGAACACTTCCATCTCTTAACATCTCTCTAACTTTTTCTAGCCAACATGAAATTGTAATGCAGGTATACACCAAGTGATTAGTACACAGTTGTATAGTGAAAGGCAGGAGCAAGGGAAAAATCTCACAAATCAGGGTAATCTACACTTTTCCATACCTCCTGTTTCTGTTGCCTATCACTCATAAACTGCTTGAAATACCAGTCACAATTTTCTCGTAGCAATCCTCGGAGTCCCAGTGCTGGTGTTGCCAAAGCTTCATACAGTGCTAATGCATCTCCTTGCTCCAAAGCCAGGTCAATCTTTGATACGGCTGCATGCGCTATTAACAGTAAAACAGTTTTGAGAAAGTTCCATGGTTTACATAACCTACCGCTCAGCAAGAAATACTCTCAGACCTGACAGATATCAAGTTAGGTATGTAATCCAAAAGGAACACTTCCAGAGTCAATTATGAAGTCAATTATGAATTATTAGTCTGAAAAACAGGCTAATGCCTGGAAATGGCATGCAGTATACAAGATGAAGAACTGAAGGCCCCAGCAACACGGACAATCCATTTCCAAAAGGTAGGGTAACAGAAGTCATAGTGAATTAAGCTTACAACTACGTATTAATACTGACTACAAAAACAAAACAAGACCAAAACCAACTAACAACAACAAAACCACACGACTGAACAAAACCAAAACACCCCACCACTAAAACCCACAAAAACAGAGGAGCTGCCTTTAATTTTTTTCAGCATTACAGAAAAAGAGGAGCACAGCTATCATTTTGAAGTACCCTTTTAATTAAGACTATTACTATAACATGATACTTACTGTTCACTTTATTGATGTTTCCCTGAATCTCAGCTTGAGTCAGAAGTTCTTCATACACATCTCTCTCTCTATCTGAACTTTCTGAGGCAATCTGAAGATGAAATGAAAACTAATCAGGGTTTCTGTGGCTTCCTTCTCCTTTACAAACCTTTTAATTGAAAAGGTCACAAAGTGTAACTTTACCCATATTGAGCTGTGATAGGCCATACATACACTACCTCTACACATGCAAAAAGAAGCCCTAGACATAAATACATTTAGAGCAACTACAGTCAAACTCTTGATACAGATAGCTTAGAAACATCTTATTTCAATGTAATGGCTCAACTGAACACACAGCAGAGCTCCAGAACATAGAAAGTTCAGAGTACACCAGAGCTAGGCATGTGTTATACAGTGTTCTAAAGCAACATGGACCTCTTCCAGCATCAAGTCAGTTTTGCTCATCATTTCATTGTTAGGAAAATATATCTATGAAAACAGAGGGATGCATTCCAAACATAAAAAATGGTGACAGGAATTCTGTATCTTTGTGGCCCATATTTCAGACAGCTAAACAGACTAATGCAGCTAACTATTGCCTGTTTTCTGCAGGAAGACAGGGGAACATAATAGAAGGCCACAAGGTGTAAATCTGCCTAAGACTACACATACAGGACCTTAACACACATTCGGCAAACTCCCCACAGTTTGCCCCACACTGCACTACAAAATAGTAATGCATGCAAACGGTTTGAAAGAAGAACTGAGCTACCCTATTTTTAGCGTTCTCCATCTTGTCTTGCTTTGCTCTGTAGAGTGTGGCTTGGTAAGTGGATTCAAGTTGATCATCCAAATTTATTAGCATGGCATTAGGGTTCTTCATTGCTGTAAGAGTGTCAGCTGGAACCTGACGGTCAATTGCTTCATTAATGGCAATGACAGCAGCGTGCACTGAAAAACAAGCCACAGTCTGCCAGTTAGTCCCAAACAAAACAGCACTGTTAAAAATCAAGAAATCAATAAACCCTTATTTGAAATGAGCAGAAAAATTATCTGAAAATTAACTGGAAAGAAAAAGAGTTATCCAAGTATCTCTCATTTCCTCATGGCTTTGTGTTGCTGAAAAAAATAGCACCCTACTCTGTAGTTAAAATATTTTAAGCAGTTGAATCATCATGCTCCAAAAAAAAGAAAAATACAAAGGGGAAGAATAAAAACATCTTCCCAGTCTTCCAAAAGGCCTATCAGAAAGACTGTACTAGGCTTAAAACATGCAGCATTAAAATCAACACTTAACTGATCTGCTGATTTGAATAAGCAAACAAAATGCCATTTTTCCTTACATGCAGCTTCATCCACAGAAAGTTCATTTGCAAGAATTCCTCCAATCTTGCTGAAGGCAGGCATCTGAATACCATACTTCTCCAGTTCAAGTCTCATATTACTGATTTCCTCCTCTGAAATGCACATTAAAATAGTGTTACGTGTGTTTAAATGCATTAGCACTGCTATACTAACTGCTGCTGAAAAAAAATAAAGGACAGCTACAATAGATGACAATTATTATTTAAATAATTCTTTGAATATAACTCAGTAAGTGAAACAAAAGACATGAAAATGCTAAGACATTTTGCACACTTTTCTAAAATATACATTTCTCCCAGAAACTCACGTGGGAGTATTCTGTTGTTTTTCTTACTAGGAAACAATGCCAGAACTCTCATGAGGAGCTAGAAACAGACTCCATTCTGAGGTACCTCAACTATTGTTGCCAACAGGTCAGGAAAATGCACACAAGTAGTTTAACATTTTCTTTCTCCCCACAAACAGACTACACCTAGAGGAGCGAATGGAATGCATCAACACATGTGGTTGCTAAATACCATACAACTCTAAAAGAGTGTTAGTAGATAAGCATTTTAAAAGTATAATCAACAACCAATTTGCAGGGAAATAAAGTTTATACACCTTTTAAACCAGATGTATGCCCTCAGGCAAGAGCCTCACTAATGCAAAATGGAATTTGACACTTGTGCAAAATTAAGGAAGTGAACACACAACTTTGTGCTGGCATCTCCTGCAGCAGATCAGTTGTCAAACACCTCTTCAGCTGATGGCACCTCTAAACTGCCACAAGAGGTCAGAACCACATAGTAAGTTCCAAACTGAAAACTCTCCCAAGGAGATGGATGCAAGGCTTAAGCATCTTAAAACAGTGACAAAAGAGTTAAGACATTGTTATTTGTGAAAGTAAATGATTAGTGAACTGATGACTGTCTAACTGCCTGGTTTAGAAGCTGGCAGATGAAGCCTCTTTTTCTTAAATTACTAAAACTCCTCACAGCCATTATTTATAATTTTATTTGCATTTAGTATATCGACCGTAACAATCCTTTAATTGATGCTCCACAACTGATCTAGAAGGGTATGAGATAAAGGCAGCATACATGAGTGTTGTGTTTTGTTTACCTGTGAAGTCTACCTTGCCATATAAATCCTGAATCTGGGGGGCAAGACCCAATTTAAAAAGGTACAGGCTAGAAAAGAAAAGAAGCAAAGAATTAGAACTAGTCATTTTCCCTTGTGGTTCTGACAATGACACAATTTTAGGAGATACAGATTCAAGGACAGGTAAACCAGTATAACACCCGATAATCACCAAAAGAGTGAGCTGACTACTCTCTTTCCCCCTCAGCTGAACGTAACTGGCCCACCACTATGAAGTCTTCACAGAATTACAGAATGGTTGAGGCTGGAAGGGTGCTCTCACGTTTGTCTTGTCAAGCTCCCTTTTCAAACTAGGTCACACAGGATCAAGTTCCACAGGATCACATCCAGATGGCTTTTGAGTATCAAAACAGTGGGGACCACACACTTCAGAGTAACCCGTGCCACTCCCTGGTCACTCTCTCAGGTAAATGAAGCACTTCCTGATGCTAAGAGGGACCCTCCTGTGGTTTAGATTGTGCTGTTTGACTCTTGTCACATCATGGGACATCACTGAGAAGAGCCTGGCTTCACATCTCTGCATCCTCCCTTCAGACAGGTGCACATATTGTTGAGATTCCCATGGCACTATATGTTATATAGGCTGAATAGTCCAAACTGTCTCAGCCTGTCCTGACAGGAGAGATCCTCTAGTCCTTTAATCATCTTAGAGACCCTTCCTTCAACTCTCTCCAGCATGTTTGTGTCCCTCTAATGCTGGAGAGCCCAGAACTGGACTCAGGACTGCAGATGTGGTATCTCCAATAGTTTAGTATTCACTAGGCTGATTTGGCCTACTAAAAATGGGGTTAACGTATTCACTTGCAGCCTGAGAAATAGAATTGCTACAAAGGAGGGATGGACCCATACAGCTGTGTACAGATGGGTCTGGGAATAGAAATGCAACTCCTAGTTTTCGACTGTCATGCTAGCTCAACACAGATCACAGAATGGCTTGGGTTGGAAGGGACCTTCAAGATGATCTAGTTTCTACTCACCCCATTACCACAGGCAGGGACACCTTCCACTACCCCAGGCTACTCCAAGCCCCGTCCAACCTGGCCTTGAACACTTCCAGGGATGGGACAGCCAAAGCTTCTCTGGGCAATCTGTGCCACTGCCTTACTATCTTCTTGGTTAAAGAATGTCTAGCTCTGCCTCAGACAGCAGAAAGGGTGGGAATTGGAATGAAAAGGTACTTTTCATTCACTCAACATACTTCACTGTTTTTTTCCTTCAGAATCTGATTTGGCCGCTGCCCAAGGCAAAATATTGGCTTCATAAGATCTTTGCTCTGACCTGTTAAGATTGTTCGGCTAGAAAATTTGCCCTCATCCAGACTTCAGTTCAGGTCTCTCTCTTCTGTCACCTTTCAGCTTTGCAGAAAGATTTCAGAAGCAATCAGATTACTGTCTAGTATTCCTTACCTGAGTGCATGAATACAATAGATACAGCGTGGCATGTTCTTGCGATCATAGATATCTGTTGTTTCTGGGTAGAATATCTAAAGATAAAACGAAGTTAGCAGTCTGAATTATATTCACTCTATACAACCAAATCACATCAGCTCAATTCTTCTGCATTACACTAGAGAAACAGGTCATGGAACAGAACTCTTCAAGCTTCTCTGCCCTGGACCAATGACCAATGACCCTAGCTGAAGTGTCAATATTTCCTTTTGTTTCTAATAGGCAAATCAGAGCTCCCCTTTTCCTGCCAAGTTCTACATATGTGAATGGGTAGAACCTTTCTTTTGTGCGTACACCAAGATACCGGGTCATGAGGTATTACGGAGAACTTTGGTGAAAGCCAAAGGATGAAAAAACCGCAGGAGAAGAGAGAAAAGATAATTCTGTTTGGATTGAATGCGGTTGAGAAACAAGAGGAGAGACAGTTTCAAAGGGAAACACAGACCAGCACTGAGGTGCTCTGCATACTGTATTTTCAGTTAGCTGGACCCAAAAATTTTCAGTCAGTCTCCAACACAAAGCTCTTCAACGTTTAACAAAAGGGGTTGTTATTGAAGATTCAACTATTTTAGAAGTCCTGATTTATTATAACACAATAAAGTATGTTATTTTCCAGTTATTTGAAGGTTCCTTGCTGTTCCTGTGAGCACAAAACAGTGTTGCTCTTTCTGTAAAGGCAAGAGCAACTGAATGACCCTCAGTTCCACAGCATCAGTTTCCTGGCTGTTCTGCATAGGAAAAAACCTAAAGCATCAGTATCTCGTGTAAATGTACTGAATCCCAGCCCGTTTCTTTAACATATTCTCACACATTTACTTCCACCCAAACCCTACTTGCATTTGAAAATATTACCTCATACCTGGCACTTAACGTCCCTCTGTCTAAATCACTCCTCATTTCTTTTCACCTAACCACCCCAACAGCATATTTCAGTATTTCCTAATCCCGAATGTGTTTCTGTATGATCATCACAGATCCCAGGAAAGCTCAACTAGTAAATCACAACAAGGTATTTAAAGCTCTTTGCCAAAACTGAAGTGTTCAATTGGCAAGCACACACATGCAAAGAAAACATACATCGGATTAAACTACACAATGCCAGTTTTGGTGAGACTATGCATAACATGGCTACAAGAAAGCTTGACTATCAGCCCAGTGCTACCACAGTTCCACATATTTTCAGGCAACTGTGTTTATTAGCTCCGAGAAGCTTATCTGGCCATTTCTTTAGTCAAGTTGGTAATTTATATTTGATTGAGCTACAATGGCAAGATTTCAACTCAACGTGAAAATTTCATAGGAAAATCTGAAGAAACAGAGAATGTAGTATTTTGTGTTGTGCTGCTACATTTAGCATTGATTTCTAAAAAAATTCCACAATCAAACTGTAGCCTGGATACTGCTCAAAAGAACGCATGGCAAGAATGATGTAATGCAGATATTATGCAAGATAAATAATATCAGAGATGTGGTACACAAGGATAAATTTTTTGCTTCTAGTCATTCTCACACATGTAGGAGAATGAAATCTTTCAGCAAGTTTTAGGGGAGAGTTTCAACAGGGACACAAATCTAGAAATCAAAGAATAACTAGAGTAAGTGTGCTGATTTTTTAATAACAGCAAATGCTTCCACAGAATGCAAAGCTTTTCTGAGATTATTTATTTATTTGGATGTACGAGACAGAAGTTACCTTGGGGAGACCGATCTCAGACATAGCATTCAGCCACTGGATTACATTATCCGTGTGTCGGAAGTGGAGACCAGTTGCCTGAAATAAAAACCAGAAGGAGCAAGAGGGAGGGCAGTAAGAAATAAAATCACACCTGTCAAGAACAGCAGTTAGGTTCACTAACACAGATAGTGAAAACAGCACTTTTGCAGGAAAGTCTGAAGTCTTTCATATATGCTTATATTGACTGCTTATGACAAAATACTTAATCTAAGTGCAAGCTTAGATATAAAACTAAGAGTCCACCCACCCCCTCATTTAACCACTGTTCTAGAGTGAAGGCAGAGTTTCTCAGGTAAGACTAATACAAATTAACTTTCTGCTTATTTTCTCACAGTACCTCCACGTGTGCATATTCCCATTTTAGATGTCCATGGTCAACAGCACTCACCTTATACCTAGTCTGTTCCCTGTCATAGATTTTCTTCACAGAAACTACTTTAGGGGAGAAAAAGTTTCCAAGTTTTGCCAGGTAGACTCCATTTCTCAATCCTTCTTCCAGCTCTGTTGTGGCAGGCAGCTCCTCATTCAAACAGGCCTCCATCCATCTGGAAGTGCAAGAACAACAAAGCTGGTCATATGAGTATATTTCCAATTTGTGAACACAACCCCATGCCAAATAAGTCTCCTGTGGCTGCTGCTGTCATACTCAAGCATACTATTCACTCAGCACTAGGGGTTGAAAATGGATATAACACTAACACAGGATCTGCATCATTAAAATGCTAGTCGGTAACACGTCGGACAAAATATTAAGGAGAAATACAGAATTCATCAGCCAGACTTCCAAAAGTCATCATCTCCATGTTTCTCCTTCAGCCCACAACTCTGTCTACACAGAGGGGCCATCCCATCCTTTTAACTAACTTAAATCTTCTACAGGTTTATCTCAAGCATTTCTTTACTTTTATTAAGTATTTGCTAGTTATTGCGTGACTTACCCTACAATGTTCACAGAATCGTAGAATGGTTTGAGTCAGAAAGGTCCTCAAAGCCTATCTCATTTCAACCCTCTGCCATGAGTAGGGACACCTTCCACTAGACCAAGAACTCAGAACTCCATCCAAGACTGGTCCTGAACACTTACAGGGATAGGGCAAGCCACAGTTTCTCTGGGCAAGCTGCTCCAGGTGCCTCAACACCCACATGGTAAAGAATTTTTCCCTAATATCTAATCTAAAACTACCCTCTTTCAGTATGAGGATGATGTTCTCAGTCTAATCTTCCTATATATCTTTTCCCGCCCTACTATACATTTCAAGAACAGGGGAAAAAGCATGGAGCAGGCATTCTTCTCCTCATAACTCACTTTCCTTTATACTGTTGCCTTCCATCTCATTTAATGGTATCATGGATTTCACGACAAAAATAAAAACTACAGCAAAACATTTTGAAAAATCACTGTTCTCAAAACAGAAGTGCACCTTGATATTTCTTCTTTACAAACTATTGGAGGCTGCAAATTGCAAGCTCAGCTACAGTTTCTCCTGAAGATGACATGCTACCTGACTGCTCTGGTCTCTAAAAAAGGGACCTACATAACCACAGACCTCTTTTCTAAAGCGTCTTACTTAGATCATGCCTCACTTGGAGCTGAACTCTAAAAGCTCTTACAGGACAGATGAGCCTTGGATCAATAAACATCACAGAAAGGTGGCTTTCAAGACAACAGGGGTCCAAAACAGCAATAGTCCATACAATAAAACAGAGCTGATAGTATAACGTAAACAAGGTTAATAATTTGGCTCACAAGGATGATAAGCCCACATTACTGGCACTGATCTGAAACACAAGCAAGCAGATGATCATGCTTCCACCCAGTGTACTTTCAATCCCAAATGAGATACCACTGCACTATGGACTGCAGCCTGAGCCCAGGAGAAGGGGGGGCGTGGGGATTGCAACCCAAAGCAGGACCTGGAAAAGCACCAAGTAGTAGTGTTTACCAGGAAGAAAAGGTTTCTGGGAACACCTGACCAAAACCTGTCCATAAGCTACAAAAAGAAACTCAGTTCCTTTTAAAACTACTGTTTTCTCAGGCTTCGCTACTTTCCTCTCAAAACTCAGTTGCTCTTGAATATTGAGTTCTAGAAAGATGCACATACTAACCGAATATGTGACAAACATGACATAAGTTTAAAAATTCTGGACCATTACCAAAAAGATACTGTCACTTGTATGCCACAGACCATTACAACCAAAGATTCCTGAGAGGACACAAAGCTACTCAGATGCTGGAAGAGTCCAAATCATAGCAACAGTTTTCACAGTACCTTCCCAACTACTTTACTTGGAAAACAACAAAAAAAAAAACAATTAAAAACACCCACTTCCTTCAGACTAGAAGACCTAAAATGGAAGCAGAAGGGACATGTGACTAAGCCATTTAATTAGTACCTTATGGAAGGACACAGAGGCAACTAGTCACTCCATAATGAAAGATAAATGGCCCATAATTAGAACATAAGCCATCTCAATGTACTCATACCTGTTTCAACAGGTTCTTAAGTGGGTGTTAATATAACTGCAAAACTAGAGCAATTTGCATACAGTAATGCTCCTGCTTGGTGTGGCATTGCTTAACCATTTGCTAAGCCAGAGGACAAAGCTATGTTTTCAGAAAACATCATCCAGCACATTTATATTTAAAAGCTCACATACTTGGATTAAAATTAACACATGTCATTCTTAAAAGGCAGAAATACTTGTGGAATTTACAGACAAACAAGACAAATACATTTCCCAATGAGCAGGGAACCTGGTTGATGGACAACAACCTCTACTCCTTTTCAACATTAGGCATTAGAACAATATGTCATCAATAAGCTTTTCACAGAAACTTTTCAACTCTTTTCTACTACTTTGGTTGTTTCTACTATGCTCCCTCCCTCTCATCAGTACAGAAAACAATGTTTAACCCAGAATTATTTTTTCAATCAAGTTTTATCACATGACTGCATAGATAACATTGGACTTAAAATTTTACTGAAGCTAGTTCTAATTAAAGTAGTAAGTGCACATTTCCAATCAGCTAATCATGATGTTACAAAATCCCCCTCCTAGAAAAAGATTCTTGAATACCTTCATGCAGCTTCTATCATCACCTGCAATTTAGAGCCAGGATTTCCTGACAAGACATGACAGTAAAAATGTAGCATCAGGTATTGTTGGGCATCCAGTCTCCCACGTAAGGTTGTGTTCAAACTTTCAAAGGCAACACTGCTCCATTACCAAGGACTGGAGAAAAATAACATCAGTCATCTCAACTAACAACTTTTTTATTCTCCCACAATACAGCGTTATTGAGGATAGTGACAAGTTACACAAACGTATCCTATGTTTGAAAAGTATCATAGGCATATTTCAACCAGAACTGGAGTTTAGACACAGCAAAAACCTAATACTGATCATACGGAATACCTTTCACTCTTTCACTTGTGAAAATGTTGAGTTTGAGTTTGTGAAAATGTCTAAGCCTGAGACAATGGAAATAGTGTGGAAAAGAAATAAGTCACTCTTTTGCTCTCAGACTGATTATAGACAAGCCTGAGGAAGCAGAGCTAGCAAACTGCTAGTTTCTCCAGGAACTGCTGCAAGAGTATCAAATTGAATAAACAAACATACTAGAGCAGAAAATTTTAAAAATGGACAAAGCCTCTAAGGAAGGCTGCTCACTTTATGACAGGACTACCATGTAGTATGTTCCAGCACAAAAAGAAAACTGACCATGGCACACAGAATACAGAAGGCACCAATAGTTGGAAAAAAGTGATTTTATCCACCAATGAGGAAAGCTCACCTCTTGGTCATCATTAAGTAGCAATAATTTCTAAATAAAAATAATTATTTGAAGGGACTGGAAATATAAGTAACATTTTCTAACCTTCAGTTGTCCTACAGTTCCAAAACAATGGACTTTCCTTTTTTACACAGACCAAGCCAGCGACATTTTTCAATTCTGAGATCACACAGCAGCCCAACACACCATCTGAGTCTGCACCTGGTGGTCACTTCCGCTGTGCAGGGCGCAAGAGTGACATTACAACACTTCTAGCAAATAAGAACTCTAAGATGATAAAATATGTAACCTTGACACATACACATCATGCTGAAGAATAACTGGTACAATTCGTATCTGGGTCTGGCATCAACAGTGTCGGTTGAAGCTCAGTTCCACATCACATTCTGCTTACTGCATACCTCACCAGTTTCATTAGCAGGAAAGCTGCAAACAGAACCTCCATGTAAATTTCTGAGCCGCCAGTTTGAGAGCACTGGCCACAGAGTTCTTGATCATTGGTCAGAATCATGCTTCTCTTTGTAAGCATATCAGTGCCACAGCAGTACCTCTTTGCTTCTAGCATTCCCCTACCAACTACATTTCAGAAGGCTGTTGTCTTCTTCTTCAAGAAGCATATGCTCTGTTTCCTCCTGAATGAGGCCTGGAAATAGACTAGAGGAGCACAGAGCTTAACTCTCTTTCCAGGTGCATATGACTCTTAGTCTCCAATATTTGTAACACCGTATACCATACCAAGCCTACCCAAACCTGTGCTTTACCAACATGGTTAGACTGCCTTAAATATCTCCTTCTTACAACCATTACATACGCAGGCTGTTTGCCCAAAATCACATTCTTCAAACATATCTTCAACATGTGATTTCCATGTGTGTGTTCACAAATTCTTGAAATTAGGTCATTTTTGTGCACTTTTAAAGTGCCTGGAGCATCAAGAAAATCAGCACTGGATACTTTTGTAATGTAACTCTCAAATGTCAGTGCTAATGCAAAAGTTCCTAAAGTTGTCTAATACAAAAAAAAACTCCAAAAACCAAAAAACAAAAACAAACCAAAAAAACCCCAAACCCACAAAACATATGATAATAGTTTTGTTCACAAGAAAATTCATGAAAAATTTGCTCTTGATCTGCCAAAGTCAGTATGAAAGCCTGCAGCAGTAAAGACCTGAAAATATTCCCATGCTTCAGTGTTTGGTAGTTAATTTGCCAGTTTCACAATTCCAGTACAACTACATTTTGAACAAGAAGGACCTGTAACACAATCAACCTGTCCCTGTGTTGAAAACGACATTTATTTAGGTGGAAAGTAGTTTGTTTCACAGGATTTCTGACAAACAGTAAACAATATAAACCTCATTAGGTAACAGTTTGTGATAGCATCTTATTCATGTGCCTGCTGTAACAGGAGAATTTGGCAAGAATCTTATAGATGACAGAAAACACTCAAGAGGTCAGAACCCTCTGACAAATGGAGTTTCAGTGATCACAGTATAACCATCAGTCAGAAGCTGGAAATGAGACAGTGAATGACACTAGCCTGACATTTAATACCTACTACAAAAATGACAAATTATGTCACATGATGACTTACAGAATACTAAGCATTCCTCTCAACAACAAAACCTCGAGAAAGAAAAACTGTCTCCCTGTCCCTAAATCCCCAACAGATTTGCTCACCCTCAGGGTCCATATTTGCATAACACATCCATTTTTTTTACCCATCTTGTCTAGCACCCGGCACTGACGCAGTTTAAAGCGTTATCATCTTTTGCCCTAGAACTCACCCTACAGACACAAGGCTCACAAAAAAAGACTAAGAGAAACCAGCACATTCCAGACAGCAGGTGTCCAATCTAAAGGAAGGTACCAACAATACTTATTTAGAATTCCACTCTTCAAAGATCATAATCACATCCCAGGGAAGGGTGGGGGGAAGAGAAGCACAGGAAGGCTTTCATAGTGGTGTAACAATTAACATCCTGGGAAACGAGATCACCATCAAGAGATACAATGCTCAAGAACAGTCCTTTAAAGTCTTCTGATGCAGGTAAATCTGAAATCACATCTGTTAACACTCAGGACTTTGCTCGTATCAGTATGACACATGGTCAGGTACCTTTACAACCATTAAAATTACACCAGTAATTACCATAAAACTATCAGGATTATAATTTGAATTATTCTATTGAGAAAGATGTGTTTGCTAAAACACATTTTGACTGCTTGTTGATCTACAACCCTCTATTTCTCTACCAAAAGCATCATTCTTAATTTCACTTTCAACTCAAATAGTTTTCAAAAATCTAACAAGCTGAAATAGGAATTTAATCTTTGTCACTTGCCCCAGAAAAGAAAAACCTCTTGCCTTCAACTTAAGTCTAAAGCCAGTTTCTATTTAACCCATGTGGCAGACAGTCAGGAAATGCAGTTACACTCCTGTACCAACACCATAGCAAAATCTGCCAGACCTTGTTGAAAAGGGAAGCTGATTCGCATTTGGATGTAAAAACTGAAACACCCACCCCCATGTTTCATTCAACTTTATACTCAAAAGCATCAGAAAGTAACTGGTGCCCACAAAGTCTGTCCTGCAATCACTTAAGCAAGAAAAGGATGTTCAAGCTATCCACCCAGGAGAGAGCCATTACACCTCGTCCAACAAGCATCAGGAGGTCCAGGACCTGTTGCCCTGACAAGGTGGGTGACCAGTCATCAAGCTCTCCTCACATCTCCTGGGCACTTTCTCAGCTGGCAACCACATGCAGAATTTACAGGTTACAGATAAGGATAAGCCTTTGCATACCCTTTGATAATAAACAGCGATGACTATCTCTGTCCGGCACCACCTCCAGGATTCACCAGTGTTTGCTCACGATGTTCTGCCTCCAAAGGGGATCTAGTGAAACCAAACGCGAACATGCTGGGATCTGGATGACAAGCAGCTAATCCAGGCATTTTGAAAGACAAGTCATTCCAACTGTTGTACTTGGTGCCTTCACATCTAGATGCTTCTGCTCATGACCATTTAGCCCTCCTACTGCAATTCCCCAGAGGTGTACTGAGGAAAAGATGCATGGCTGCTGCAGCACCACAGCAGAGGAAAAAGAAGTGAGAGCAAAAGGGCAGCACCTTTTTTTCTCCCCACCCAAGTCTCTACATAAACCATCCAAAAGAATGTATGAAATTATGGCTTAAAAGCTTTTTCACTGCTCATTACTGCTGGCACCATAGGTATGCCATTTTTTGGACTAATGATACTACACATTTTATTGAAAGATGAGGATTCTCACACTCCAGCAGATCATCCATATGTGTCTCAAATATTTTTAGTGCTGTTACAGATGTAGACTTGGCAGGCATACTCACAGACGTTAAGAAAAGAAAACCTGGAAGACAACCTCAGCTCTTCATCCAGTTCACCTGAACAAGAGCATTAGACAGCCATGGAAAACACACTAACAAAAACATCTCTTCAAAATAACATATTCTAACAATTAACAAAAACAACTTATTCTAACTCTAAACAAACCAAGGAACCACCTCTGAAGATGAAAGATCTCTTGGAGAGTTAACAGCAAAGTAAAATAAATTTATCACATCAGGAGTGTTCTCCTCTAGAAAAGTGGGTGGATATTTAAATGCACTTCAGTAAGGTTTGTACAGATGGAGAGCTAGGAAAGCAAGTACTGCCCACAGCTAAAAGGTCTCACAACGTTCTCATTATCCACACAGGCATTTTCAGTTCAAAGATAAAAAAGAACAAGAAATTAATAAGTAACATAGGCCAGATTTTTCCCAGCAATTGATGTACTCTTCCTGGCAACATGCTGAATCAAAGACAAAACTGATACTCTGGCATTGAAATACTTACTACTCCCCACCTCCTTACAATTTCCTCTCTGCTCACTTGCAATCACTGCCATCAACCTGTAAAAATTCCCTTAGCTGCTCTTGCTGATGAGGATACTACTGCATTTGCCATGTTTGCCAGAAAGATTTGTCATTTGTCCTGGAGAGCTTTCAGCCGAGTACCAAGCCCACAGTCAACAGGAACATAATTATCAAATACACAGCAGTCTTTTTCAAGTTAATAGCCTTGATCACATAGCATTAGCAATTAAATAGACCTAAATACTTGGAAGCTACAGCATCACTGAAGTTATCATGCCCCAAGACCAACTTGATTTCATGTAAATAAGGGTTATTACAAAGCACTCCACAGTACTCACAGCCAAGAACTGCTAGTGGCATCTATTTGTTTTGGTTGTTTTGGGCTGCTCTTCTTATATTACACACAGTATTCCTTCAGAAAGCACCTTCCAAAAAGAAAAATCCTGATCTCTGAACAAACGGTTGTTTCTTTCCTCCTGGCCTGCCTTTCATTACTATTTCCAGTGAGTCATAAAAGAAATATCCAGTGAGGCAAAGATGGTGGTACTTCACCACTATCCTTTCTGTATTTCTCTCCACCCACTTCTCAGAAAAATACAGTTCTGAATGTGCATTCCAAGCCACTTCCAGTCCAGACAGCCACTCCCTGCCAACTGCATGAGGTCATACAAAACAGTACAGGATTTGTAAATTAGTATCTCCAGTTCAAAAAGGAGCTGATAAAAGCCCAAATAAAGTGGTAAGAACTGAGTACAAGTTACTCCAACTTCCAACTAGTGATAATAAAATATTATTTATGAATACTCCTGGATTACAATCTATCACGGCACTTGCATTATATCTGAGAAGAAAACAAAAAAAAAAAAAAACCACCACAAAACAACACATATGAAAAACTAATCCAAACAACCAACCCAAAACCAGTACCTGACCAAATCTGCAAGTAGAAACACCAATGAAGGATATTACAGTAAAATACCCTGACTTCTGGATAAGGACCGCAAAAATCAGGTCTCAGGCTACTTCTATTCGAGATAAATACACCCCCTACCCTACCCTTCTGTGAGCATGAGCTGCCAACAGAACACAGTATATTCTTACAGTTTTATCTGCACTGCCACAGCTATTTTATTAGACTACTGTGATTTGGAGACAGGAAAAAAAAAAAAAAGAAAGAAAAGCAATCCAAAGAAACAAACAAAACAAACAAAAAAGAATGTGAAAAAGAAAACTTCAAGTATTAAATAATACTTATTAATAAGCAAATTTTCTTCAAGAATGAGGCATCTGGTCCACAAATAGTAGAGGAATCAGTCATTCACAGTCTTCATTTTAACTCCAAATTTCATTTCAGTCCTTCACAATCCTGAACAACTTAGTTACACTCCGTTTCCCTTTCTCCAACTAGCAAGAACTAATTCCTGTTTCACAAGACTGTTGCACATTATTAACTGAAATAAAAAACTACTAAATAACAATAGAACAGTGACAGTGAAAAAAACCCAACCAAACAACATACTGGAATATCATTAAGTACAAATTATTCCTCTGACAATGCTTCTGATGTATGCTCATTAGCAGACGGATCTGCAAATTGCTGTAAATTGAGTACAGAAGTACCCAAAGTTACTGCATGTGGGCTGTCACATCAAGCAGTTCAGAAATTCAAACTTTTCTAAACTTTTTATTTCAGTATGAAATTATGTGCTAGCCAATTTTCATTTTACTTTCTTCTAATATTTAAAAAAACCCCACTTTGCTTCTATATTCCCTATCTGTTGCTCAGTTAAAGGGATAGCAAGCCTCTGACAATGCTGATGCAATGCAAATCAGTGTGTTGTTAATCACATTACTTTAGGTGTCTTTATGTCATAGAAAAAAAAAATAAGAAGTACAGTGTTTGAATGCAATATTATACTGTAATAATATAATGTGATTATGGGGAAGAGGAGAGGAGTCAGCAAGTATTGTTCTTCATCTGCCTCCCACCCTGCCTTGGCTATCATCAACTTTATGATGTTTTATATTTATTTATGTTCACCTTTTCAGCTTCTGTGCGTGACACAGAGTACACCAGCTACCTTCCTCTGCTCTTAGGTCCTCCTCTTCCTGTTAGAGATGTAACTTCCAATCTGACATTCTCTCACTGTGAAGAAAGACTATTAGCCCTCTCACAGCTCAGAGGGTCTGTAATCAATAGCACAAGCAAAATGCCACAGTATCTAATTCAGATGCTACGCTCAAGTTACATTACTGGCAAAGTCAAATATAGGAAATCTCATATCGAGGGCATTCATTTCAAACACACTGATCTCTTACAGCTCTTACTTGTTTCTGCTAAATAAACTCCTTACCAACAAAGCAGCCAAGAGCCCTCTTCTAGACTGTATTAGTGGTAATAAAAGTCAAAGGGCAATTTAAAAAATAACTTCTCAGGAAGGAAAAAAATCCTGGAAGCAGACAGTGAACTCAAGCCTTTGCTCTCCTTCATATATCTTAATTATTAAACTCAGAAGTCTGCTCCTCTCCTGGTCATTTAATCTTTAACTCTTATGTTAAGTGATTCGGCCTTAACTATAGGAATAAGGAACTCCCACTCACATATACATGAATAGTTTGTATGCCACTAAGCAAATGTGGGTTACAGGTTGGATAACGGTTGAGGTTCTCCAAGCAGACCTTCCACTTGAAAAATAAGTGCTCCAACTGCCAAGGTGGATACAAGGAAGGCTGCACACTACTACTTGCATTTTGAGCAACACAGGTGTTGCTTCATAATTTACAGAACATACTGGCAACCCCTAGGCATTATTTGAAACATCTCAAGGCTCACCCAGAGACAAGTGTGAAAACTGCTGTTTTTCTGACAAGGTGTGTGGCAAAAATCAAATGCCCAGCTGCTCAATCTCATCCACATCAAGACACTCAGAAGCAGAGTGAAGATCACTAAGAACTTCAGAGTCAAAGCTGATTTATTTAGAGTAAATTTACAATTAAGCAAGAGCTTGATGAAAATATTAAAGCCATTACTGTGGAACATATCTTTGCCTGAGGTTTGTTTTCTGTTTTTTTGGGGTTTTTTTTTTCAGATCTGGGCATGGAATTCAAGAGAGAATCAGCACCTCCTCAAGCATTTACTCAAAGGTTGATGACAGGAAGAGTCCACAAGTGAAGGATCTGGGGCTCCTTCAAGCTTGGACAGTTACTACAGTAAGACTCATCTCTGCCTGTTTGCCCAGACTTTGGACTCAAAGGGAGTTATTTTGAAACATGGTCAGATCTTACTACTTCAAACTTCATTCAAGTCCACATGGAAGGAAAATTATTACCTTCTAGTAACTAAGCACTCTCTGTGAACTTACAGTAGTGATAATTCTCATAAAGCGCTTAAAGGACTACAGCATAAACTGAGTGCTCCCCACCCCTTCAAAAATATACTACATGTTCTTGGTAAAATTAAAGTCCTGGAATTAAATTCTTTATATTCTGCCAGCAGTGAACTTGTACCAACTCAATACTTCCTCCCCAGTAAAGTCACTACAGCTGAACGTGTCTGCCTTGCTAAGAAAGAATTGCACAGATTTATACAAAATTCACCATGCAGCCAAGAAAAATTTTCTGGCTCATAACCCGTATCATCTTTTGAAGAACAAAGGGAGACTCAAGTGTTCAATAAGCCATGACAAAACACACTCTCGGCTATGTCGAATGTGTTTATGTATGTCACATTCCTACTCTTCACATAGGGCATATAGGATCTAATCTCTGCAAAATATTTTTTAAAATAGCAACAATAGGACTTCATGCATCCATTTTCGATACCGGTCCTTTTTCCTTCACAGTATCTACTGTGTTCTGATCACACTTTCAATTAATTGTCTGAATGAACATATACAGTATGTTTATATGCTTATTAAACGTGGAGATTACACACAGTCTGGAAGACAAAATTAAGATAAAAGTTATTTCAATATTTTGAACAAAAATCAGGAAAAATCTACTTCAGCAGGATCAAGTGAAGGGTAACACACTTGGGAAAACACAACAGACCATATAAACACCATATAAACACAACACAAGAAACAGATTTCAGCAGCACAAGGTGACAACTCAGCAAAACTCTACTATACCATAACATGATGAAAAAGCAGATAGCATGCAATAATGTATGATACTATCAAATCTATTGGGGTATACAAAATAATCGGTGCACTCTTTTTAAGTATGCCCACTAACACCCTGTTGAAAAAGTTTTCTCTCTTTTGGCAGTGGACTTCCAGAAAGACACTGAGCACCTGAAGAGAAGTCCGAGCAACCCAGGATAAAGTACTACAGATCTATTAAATAGATGGATGCATGGAAAAATATGCAAGAATTGAGTTCTCAGTGTGCAAGGGATATACACTGCAACAATTTAAATTTGTAAAATGTTTCAGTTAAAAGGAAGGGAATAACTGTTTTTCATGTGCGCTGCTAAGCCAGGAGGCAATACTGCACCAGACATATACAAGTTACACAACAGGGAGTGATTTTTCTTGGGTTTAGAATTAAGAGTTAGACATGGTTAAGGGATAAAGAGCTTTTTATCTCAGTATCTAATAAGAATTTTTATGGTGCAATAATTCACTAAGATGGAATATACCGAATGTACACACACAGTAGATCGCATATACAGTTTTATAGAATTTGTTAATTAGTATATTTAACGTTGATGCTCCAGTGAAGCTTAAATGAACAGTGTGACATTTTCTTATCTTAAAGTATTTTTCCCCAGATGGGCTTAATTTTAATTTACAGGATATGTTATAGAGGAGGTCTTGGATTTTCAATATAGCGTAAGGTTTTTTGGCCTCCCAGCTGCGAGGCCTTTAGGATATTTGGTCTTCTGGCTTAATAGAATACCAGGACTCTGCTAAGATACTAGACTTGAAGGATTTCAAGTATGCATGGTAAGGGTATTGAGGATATATAAGAGGTATATAAAAAGAAAAGGTAAAAAATCATCATGGCATCAGGAGAATCCATCCAGTGCTAGGAACAAGGGAGCAATACAGAGCTCCTTGCTATTAAGTCTTTGAGAACATCAGATACGCATATAAGAAGTCAGTTGGTTTTTTCAGGGAGGGAGTTTCTTTGGTATTTTTAATTGCTTACTTTTTCTAGTGAAACCATATAGCCACTGAGAAACTGAGACAAGAGGTAAGATGCATCCAAATTATTTCCCGTACCAAAGGTCATGTCTTTTTTTAAAGCACCAGCAGCTGAAAAATCAATTATTCTCACCTCTTTGCTTCCTCCAGATGACAAAGGTATTCATAGGCTACATTCTGGCGTCGCCTTTCATCCATTTCCTCTGCTGTTAACCTCTCATTATCCAAGACAGCTGAAAATAAACAAAACATGGCCCTCAGATGGTTGAAGATCAAATGTAATGGAACAGGCACATTAAAAAAATCAGATCCAACCTCTCCCACAGAAATTCATCACAGTTTTTTTTATTCAGAAAACTAAGGATTTGATGATTTGTTCTTTGCTAGCAACAGAAGACGCCCCATTTCCTTATCCTTTTCACATAAATCTGCCAGTTTCCTTCTTCCTGATTTCTTAATTTGAGTGCATCCCTCATACAATTTCTTAGAAACAATCCTTTATTTTCTTATTTTCTTCTAGCTTTCCCTTTGTCTTCTTCAAAAGCACATCAGTGAGCACTTGTCCCCTCACCTATCCTCTGATTTTGATAGCAAAAGATTAAGGAAGGACACAAATACATATTCACATTATATAATCCCTTCTGTATCTTTATAGTCCACCTTTAAAACAAGGTAGAAATGATAATACACACTCCCTATATGGGAGTTCATATAGGGCTTCCCTACATGGAGCGAAATCATTCGGATTTACAACCTGCATGCCATCTTCGGACCAAGCTGAAGACCTACATAGGGGTAATATGCTAAATCTTCCAGATTCTGTGTTTTCAAAGCCTCAGTGAAAAAGTCTCCTCTTCCCATACTTACAGCTTTTTGACATCTCATGTCAAAAAAGGAAGAAAAACCCACAGCTTTTCTAGGTTTTATGGACCAATTTGACAAATAGAAAATGTCTCATACTGTTATTAGGCAAAGGTTAACTTGTATCTAAAACACCATCAACAACCATCTACTGTGCACCTGTGATACCCCAGCAGGAACACTGCGTCCAGGTCTGGCATCCTCAGCACAAAAAACTGTTAGAGCAAGTCCAGAGATGGGCAACAAAGATGGAACACCTCTCTCACCAAAAAAGCAGGCTGAGACAGCTGGGGTTGTTCAGCCTGCAGAAGAGAAAGCTCCAAGGATACTTCATTGTGGTCTTTCAGTACTTAAAAGGGAGCTTATAACAAGAAGAGGGAGATACCGATGGGACAAGGGGAAACAGATTTAAACTAGAAGTGGAGAGATTCAGACCAGTTGATAGGGAGAAATTCTTTAACCAAGAAGATAGTGAGGCATTGGAACGGGTTGCCCAGAGAAGCTGTGGCGGCCCCATGCCTGGAAGTGTTAAACGCCAGGTCGCACCGACTGCCGCTTATACCATCGCCCCTTCACAGCACCACCTTTTTCTTCGCCGTTGATCATTCTGACGCGGTATCGTAGCACAGGCGAGCCCGCGCGTCGAACACCAAGACCCAAAGCCTCCCTCTCCACAGCAAGTCTATGACAAGGCAGTGAAGGTGTCTGGTGGGAGCGGCGTTTCGCCCGGCATATCGGGTGCGGTCGCCAAAATCGGCGGGAAGGCGGAAGGCAGGGCCGCCCCCGCCCCGCCCGCGGCGGACATCTTGGGCGAGGCGCGGGACCCGCCCGCGGTAGACGACGGCGGTACAGCCGTAGGACGTCTCGTCGCTGCCCATCCACTGTCTTCTCCCAGCACTCATCTCCCGCACTCAGGAGGACCGTCGAGCTTCGACGAACTGCCGCGCAGCACGGCGCCCGCCTCGCGGCTCACCGCGGCCCGAGAGGAGAGCCGGCGAGGCGCACTGCGCCCCCGGGCCAGTCCCGGAGCCCGGACCCCGCGGCTCCCCCCATGCTTGCGGCGGCCCAGCCTCCCCTCCCATCGCTGGACCCTGTAAGGCACGGGCAGCTGGTGCTGGGAGTCGCTTGGCGGCCACGCGGATTCCCGAACCCCCAGGGCCCCAGTACTCACAGCCATAGTGGGGCCGGGACGCGGCCAGCCCGTCCACGTCCTCCGCCGCCATGGCGCTGCGCTGGGTCGGCGTTGGCGGGAGCTGGGCGCGGCTGTTCCTCTTCCTGCTGCACCGGGTGTGGCGGGGGAGGAGTCGCCCCTCCGCGCTCTCTCTCCCCGCCCCGGCTGCGCCCCGGACGCCCCCGCAACCTTCGGCCGCCGCTGGAGAGAAATGAGGAGTTGCGCAGCCCCACTCTGGCCGGACCCAGGCCCCAGTCTAGCTCGGCCCGTCCCGTAGACCTGAAGGAGCCGTTTTGGCCGCCCTGTCTCTCCCCGGCGTCCCTCCCCCTCACAGGGCCAGCGCCCTGGCCCTGAATCTTCCCGTTAGCCTCATTCGTAACACACCCAGCTAAGCTCTGATGTAAACTCTGCCAGCATATTGTGCGGAACACAGCCCAGCTCAACGTGGTCATGACCCACACCTTACCCTCCCAGCCCAGCCATGCTAGCCCCACTGTGTGCAGTGCAACCTCATCAGCTCAGCCTCCGCAGCCCGGCTGCCTCCCACGTGCTGCTTTGCCTTGGCCCTCTTGTCCTGCCAAGTTCCTCAGCTGCATTGCCCTTCACAGTAGCAAAGCCTGGCCTTGCTGGATGCAGCCATGTCCTTCCATCTGAACAGCTCTGCTGACCAAACCGCGGTAACTCAACTGTCAGCCTGAAGTTAAAGCAGGGTGCCCCAAAACAATAGCAACATCCAGCAGTGCTGCCACAGGAGAATCATGTCCTGAAAGCTTCCTTCCCCTCAGTACTACTGTTGGCTTTGCCTATTTCTTGTTCAAGGGTCAGAGCACGACAATGCCAGCCACCACGTGTCCATTTCAATTAGTCCCATGAATTTCACTGCCAGGACATAAATTTACTACCTAAGCACAAATTAAGTAATTTGGAAGACCAATAGCCCCTGTTAGGAAAAGCATCACCAGCAGGTAAGGGAGTAAATCATTCTCATCCTCCCAGCAGTGGATTCAGTTTCAGCTTCCCCAATACAAGGAAGACATGGACATAATGGAACAAGTACAATGAAATTGATTAAGGGCTTGGAGCATCTGACGCATGAGGAGAGCATGAGAGAACATGCCAAGAAGCAGTGGGCAATGGACTGAAAAACAAAAGTCTCACTTCAACAAAATAAGAAATATTTGTATTCTGAAGGTGATTAACACTAGATCAAGTTATCTGGAGAAGTTGTGGAGTCTCTGCCCTTGGAGATAGTTCAAGCCTAATTAGGCATGGTCCTTGACAAACCCGCTTGAATTCGCCTGGCATTGAGGAAACAAGGTTGGACTAGAGACTTACAGAGATCACTTCCAAATTCAGTGAATTTGAAGCCCATCAGAAAGTATGTTTATTTGCAACATGCACTAGGACAAGAAGACACAGTCTTAAGCTGTGCCAGGACAGGTATAGGTTGGACATTAGGAAGAATTTCTTCACAGGAGGACTGATTAGATATTGGAATGGGTTGCCCAGGAGCGTGGTGGAGACATCATCCCTGCAAGTGTTTGGATGTCGCACCCAGTGCTTTGGTCTAGTTGACAAGGTTGGTGCTCAGTCATTGGTTGGACTCAACAGTCTTAGAGAACCTAACTGATTAAAGGAAGACATAATTGAATGATTACAGAAATAACTACATTGGGGAATGCCAAACATAAATTACAAAACAAAAGGTCTTATAATGCAGTTAAGATTCTAATTGTTAATATTTGCATTACTTCACATGTGGCCACTTGGAAGTTACACAATGAGAAGACGTTTAGAATAATGTTTATATGAAGACTGTGGAGTCCAGAACTCATTTTGTTCCACCTAAAAATCTCATAACATTTTTTGCACAGTGCCATAACCCTCCATCAAAAACATCTCATTCTGAAAAGAAAAATAAAACACAATTATTGCTTATCATCAAAGAACCTGTTTGAACCTCTTCAAGGTTGTATTCAAGGGTATCTATAACAGCTTCCCTGATTTAAGATTTCTGGTGTTTGTTATTGACTCTGCAAAATGTTTTTGTTAGGAGTCATGTATCTATGTGTCTAATTTATTGTCTTTCCTGTTTCTTGTCTTTCTTTTCCCTTAATGTTGAATGAGCACTAGTCAGATGGTCTTGCAAATATTACAGAGATACCTATTTTTCTCTCGTTTCAAAATTTGAGCAATTGATTCTGGAAAAAAAAATTCTTTTAAGTTTTTTGCCTTAATGACTAATCACAAGGCTTCCTAGAGAAAATGAACACCAAAATCCTTTAAACAAACTACTATTATTTGTTCTTTTGCATGGGTTTCCAGACCAACTGTATACTGTGATATTTATGTCAAGGATGCATAACAAATGTCTAGCCAAACTCTCAGTCTTTATTATGACACTAGAAATTTTGTCCATAGAAAGAGGATAGTTTTATTATACTCATACATGATAAACAATAATGTCAGGGCTCCCGAGTTGTGAATAAAGCTCTATAGCTATAGATACTCTATAGCTATAGACAGTACATGCCCATATTCTCAGACCTTATTGTGGCAAGCTGAACCAAATACACATTACATGACCCTTAACACTAAACACTAATTTCTTCTAAATGAAAAAGTAAAAATGCACATAGAGAAAAACACGGTGAAAAACAGGGGGGGGGGAAATGAAAAAGAGGCTGCTAAAATCCACTTTATTAAATAACATTATAGTTTTCAAGATAGACAGTTTTTAAAAGACTACCCGTATTATGAAAGGAAGTGAAGGAAAGCAATATATAATAAATGAAGAAAGGTAAAAATGGGATTGATAAAACACTGACAGATAACACGAGAAACCGATAAAGAAACCTACTGAGGCATACCGAACCCAAGTCTACCTAGAAACCTGCGCATTTGCGGTTGTCCTGGATGGGACCTCCCGAACGGACTCTTGCCATCACAGCCACCCACGTTCCTGCACCGTCCTCCTCCTGCCGCGAGCCAAGGCCAACGCGCCTCTCGAGCGGTCGGGACGTGAGCGGGGGCCACTCCCGCGGCCTCTTCCGGAGTGCTCGCCTTCGCGCGGCCCGGGCCGCCGGCCGTGCCCCTCCTCCTCGCCCGTCTCCTCTGCGCCCCCCGCGTTCCTCCGTGCGGACCCCGCGTTCCTCCCGGCGGGCTCCGCGTTCCTCCCGGCGGGCCCCGCGTTCCTCCCGGCAGCCCGCGCGGCCTCGCGCGGCAGGATGATCCACGAGCTGCTGCTGGCGCTGAGCGGGTACCCGGGGGCGGCCTTCACCTGGAGCAAGCGGGGCGGCCTCCAGGTGCGGCAGGACCCCGAACAAAGCCCACCCCACCCCGGTCCCCGCCCCGTCTGGTCCCCGCCTCCGCCCTGTGCGGTCCGTCCGTCCATCCGTCGTCACCTCTGTTTCCCCTTCTAGGTGTCTCAGGAGCTGCCGTTTCTGCACCCCAGCGAGACCAGCGTCCTGAATCGGCTTTGCCGCCTGGGCACCGACTACATTCGCTTCGCCGAATTCGTGGAGCAGTACACAGGACACGTACAGCAGCAGGTGGGGCAGCCGGCCCGTGCTATTTCCCGGGAATAGCGCGGCAGATAGCAGTAAGACCAAGCTGCCCAGGACACAGGAGTGGCCCGTGGCCCACACACGCACTCGCGCTAGCACCGAGCAGACCGCCAGAAAGCTCTCTGCGATGCACGTAAGGGAGGGCAGAGAGCAGTGAAAGATGCATCGAATATAAAATCTTATTCTTGGGGAAGTCTTGTAATAATTTCTGACTACAGCAGACTGCCCAGGGTTTGTGAGCTCAGCAGGATGCTCATGACTATCTCCTCCTGACTTGCAAAGAGCCTTGATATCCAAGAGGCATGCTTAAGTGAAAAGAAGCACTGGTACCAGTGGCTCCCAGCACTTGTATAGGTCCACGAAAGAGCTCAGTGTAAATCTGCTCAAGTGATTCTCATTATGACAATGTTGTATTTGTTTTTCTGGTCACTTTATGGTGAGCTAAGGTGCATTTTGGCATGTTCAGAGCACTGACTACTGCTGTGACACTGCACGGATATTACATTACTATTCAGGCTTGCACTAGGATGCTGATGCAGATTTTATTGTTTGGTTTCAGGATCACCATCTGTCTCAGCAAAACCAGAGTGGATTGCATGGCATTTATTTGAGAGCCTTCTGCACAGGTCTTGATTCAGTGCTGCAACCTTATCGACAGGCACTACTTGACCTAGAACAAGAGGTAAAGGAGAGAGATACAGAACAAGAGGCTGTAGTGCTGCTTACAGATTGTGGAAATTTGTCATTTCTACAATAAACATGCTAGTAAATAGCTTCTAAGATGAAACAAGGTATTTTCCTTTCCATGTTAGGGATGCTTTCCAAATTATTCCTGTGAGATGCCATTGTAAATTACTTTTCATCCTGATAAGTATTGTCCCCTCTTCCTTCAGTTCAGCAAGGGCTCCATCTTTGTCAGAGCCCAGTGCTGTCTCAGGCTACTGGGGCTTCTGTTTTCAGTTTTAGAGGTTTTGATTAATCTGTGCTAGACAAGTAGTTGTCATATCTTGGGTAATGTCATCATCCAGTGGTTGTGATAATTAATCTTTATTAATTGCTTTATCTTTGTAGTTTCTGGCTGACCCACATCTTTCCATCTCACATGTTAATTACTCCTTGGACCAGGTATGTCATGTTATTAAAGAGGTAGTGTTCTTTGCTTGCTCTTATTCATCGATTAGTCTAATAAGAAAGGGGGCGGGATAAGCAAGGCTTACTTCATCATGTCATGCCATTTCTGTCTAATGCCTCTACATCTGTAGTCCCTTCATCATGCTCAGAGGATCACCTGCACTTCAACACAAGGCGAAGGTCCTCCACCTTGACCCTCACACATTCCTCACTGACTGTGTTTAGCCTGAACTACTGCTGGATCATAGTAACTTTGTGCATTTTGGTCCAGTGGAGGGAAGACATACTTCCTAGAGATTTGCATGTCATGTTTCTAATTTGTGGGGAAAGACAGAAAATGGTTTCATTAAATGATTGTGCTGTCCACAGTTACTCAGGTATAGTTTCTTTCTCTCTTCCTTACATAACAACTTAAATCAATATTTCACTTCTTGTTCTGCAGTTTCAGTTACTCTTTCCCTCTGTGATGGTCATGGTGGAACAGATCAAAACTCAGAAGGTATAGTAAAAATGCAGATAGTTTCTCTTAACAGGTTTCCCTCTTTAACTGATACAGTCATTTCTGCCTCCATCCCAGACTTCTAATACTAGAAAATAATGTAGTTTCAGTAATGGATGACCTATTCCAAGTTCTACTGTAAGTATTGAGAGACTATTTTACAAATTCATTTACACTGTATTTGACTTTCTCCCTTAGCCCATCATCTTTGGTGTCTTGAATTTTATAGGACAGGATGCTGGTGGTTGGAATTTTTTATTTTCTGAGTCTGTTCTCTCAGACTGTTGCCTGAGATAAAAAAGGCAGAGGGTAATGTTTTCAGAATGCAGAGACACTTATATTTTTTTAAGGGAAAGTACTGAGAGAAGCTTGAGTGTAGAGCCACACATAGACAGCTTTTTTCATTACTACACGGAGCCTGTTACACCTTCCTTCCTGTAAGTCCTGTTCAGTTTGTGAAGGCATTTTTTTCTTAGCTGAAAGTGTAATGTTTAAATGCATAAAAAGGTCAGTACAGATTCAAATAACAGATGTAGTCTAACCTTTTCTTTCTGTAGATTCATGGATGCCAGATATTGGAGACAGTCCACAAACATAGCTGTGGGGGGTTGCCTCCTGTTCGCAGTGCTCTTGAAAAGTATGTAGATACAGTAAAACTATTACTTCTTTCTTCTGGAGTTAGTGACAAAGTGTTTCTTACTTGTTGAAACAGTACATGCAAAACAGCCTTGCATGGTAAAAAGGGAGTAACATGCAAGGGAAAACGGTCACCCTCCCCATTATTTATCTAAAGCAGGCTTGTGGTGGGAATTAAGGGTTTCTCCATACTTTGGGTTAAGGGCTCATAAAACTTCAGACCAAATTTTTTTTTTTTTTTAAGTCTACGTGAATTGTTTTGCATATGGTAGACCTGTTACTGATCTTTGATCCTTCAAAATCATGAATGTGACTGTGTGAGTGTTGTGATGCTTGTATGTCATTGTGGAGAAAGTAAAACTACTTAAAATGTCATTTGAGTAGAAACAGCACCCATTGCAGATTTATACCTCTGGCATACTATACTCTCTTCCATGGAGAAGCCACATGTCCAGAGGAGACGTTTGCTTAGTTTCGCACCTTCTGGTTTTGTCCACCTTCCTCTGTTTACAAAAAAAAAAAAAAAAAAAAAAAAAAGGTATAAAATACCACATTAGTCATACTGCCTGGCTGACCAACTGGACCTTCTGGAATGACATCCAATGAGATTTTGATTATTGTGTGCAAAGGCCTGACTGACTGTTTCTCTTGACCTCAGGATTCTGGCTGTGTGCCACGGAGTCATGTATAAACAGCTCTCTGCCTGGATGCTGCATGGATTGCTACTAGACCAACATGAAGAGTTCTTTATCAAACAGGGCCCCTCTTCTGGAAATGTCCCTAGCCAACCTGAAGAAGATGACGATGACTTAGGAATTGGGGGACTTACAGGAAAACAGCTACGAGAACTGCAGGACCTGGTAAGATCTACGAGTCGTAACTTGGCATCTTTTGTCTCTAGGGAACTAAAGAAGTGTATTGTATTCTGCTTCAGTGTGAGCTATACTAGACTATACATACAGTGAAACCTACTAAGATAGTTAATTGAAGTAATACTGTAATAGGTTGCTGCTAGGCATAAGGGACAGAGACCTATTGTTTGGCACAGTTGGATAACCCCAGGGCAAAAAGCCCTATGGATGAAATCTGTGTATATGCTGATGTCAAGTAATGGGAACTTCTGCATGCCCGCTGTTCTTAACTGACTGTTTTCTCATTTCTTATGGTCAACAGTGTGATCTGTTTAACATAGACATTGCTGGTAGTGTGAGCAATTGCAAGGAACAGGGTGTGGGGAATTTGGCTGTTGACTTGATTTGCACACTTTCTTTGGGCAGCTGGGTCAGGTGCCTTTCTTGCACAACCATTAGTTGTGCGAATGTTGCCTAACAGGTTAATGCAACTGACATTACTGATACAAAATGTGTTATGTGAGAGTCAAGGGACTGCTAAGCAAGGAAGCAACCTGCCAGCACACTGGTGAAATGTGGTAGCTCTTCCTGTAGATGCTATACCATTAGAGTTCCCTTTTGCAAAGCAGTTTTCTCAGTGGAGTAGTCTTCCATGCTGAATATTTGAATAGTGCCTGACTAGAGAACAGTGTGGAACAGCTTCAACTCTAAACTCACCCTCTAGTTTGTGGAAAGAAAACATTCCATAGGCACCTACAGAGTTAGTGTGGTGCATGCAGCTTGGCTGTGACCACACAGAAACTCTGTGTTGCATACTAATTAAGTGCCCTGTGCCATCAGTCTCTACTGAAAACAGACTACACCCAGAGAAAAACAGGGGAAAACTTTTAAAAGGCAGTTAGTGGAAAAATTTGTTATTTCGCTATATTGGATAAAGAAAGTGAATATTGTTGAGTCTTCTGGGTCCATGGTGGAAACTGTAGACTAAGCAACTTCTTTCTTCAGTATTGACTTAACAGTGTTGGCAATTCTTCAGTCAAAGAGTAAAATAAGAACTCTTGAGTTTTAGTGGGATAGACCAATAAAATACTTGGATACTGCCTCATCTAAAAGTATTGCTAGAATCTTAAAATAATTGCCAACCTGTTAATATCAGTATTATACCAATTTGTACTCAACTCTTCTATTGAAATGAAGAATTTTGTAGATGGCATTCTCAAAACTTTGTTTGGGCAATTTTTTCTGGATTACGGACCACTGAAACTAATTCTCCAGCAAGAAGAAAGCCAGATGGAATTATCAATATTAAATTTGTGAAGGAAAATCTTGCCTCCATACTTGGGAGCTCCTTATTAAAATTCAGAAAAAAAATTAGTAACTCACTGTATTGTTCTAAAAAAGCTTTCACAGGTACTGAGAAAATTGTCTTATCTTTGCTAGCAAGCCCTTGGATCTTTATTCTATTTTCTCACTAGTGGAGGTGTTTATATTTGGCCTGTATCGCAAGTGTGAAAACATAGGAATGAGTGTAGGGGAGGATTATTTTTGGTAATGCTAGTTAACAGTGTTATGGCAGCCAAGAATTGATGTAATGCATTTGCAATAAAAATCCTTTTGCTTATGTAGCATAGTCCTTTAATACAGCTTATTTATCACTGTTCAACAAAGGCTTTGCTTCTTTTTCTCCTTCTGCTCCACTCTGATCTCTAGGGAGATCTGCTAGCATACCAGAAGCATAAGAAAGTTTACTGGCTTACTTAAATGATACAAATCAGTTCTGCTACCTTTCTGCTTACTTCCAATGTTCTTAGATGTCCCCTCACACACACACACACACCTTTATACACCTTTTCTGACTGGTTTTCTGACACTGTTTTGCACTTGATTTCTTTTCTCTGGTGTCTCTGGCAGCGCTTGATTGAGGAGGAGAACATGTTAGCTCCATCTCTAAAGCAGTTTTCTTTGAGAATAGAAATGCTGCCTTCATACATTCCTGTACGGGTTGCCGAGAAAATCCTCTTTGTGGGAGAATCTGTCCAGATGTTTGAGAATCAGAATGTTAACCTGACCAGAAAAGGTAAGGAATATCTTTCCTCACAGCCTTTGCTCAGTTATGAGTGACTGACATATAGTTTCCAAAATGCTACATTAATGAATTCCTCAACAGTCAGTGACTACTGGCTGTTATTCTTCAGACTATATGGATAGTTGTGCCAGGACAGAGCAGTAGTCCCAGTGTTCTGCTTCTGACTGGTTCCAAGGGAGAGGTGTAAGAACAGGATGTGTAAGTAACACTTTTCAAACATAGTCTCCAAGTTTCCAGCAGCAAGTCACCATGTGATTTGCTCTGGATAAAGCGATTGCAAAGGCCTTGTTTTCTTTTCAGTTTGCATCCCTCTCCCTAAAGGCTTCAGACAGACACAAAGTCACACACATCTTGCTCTAAGTGTGTATCTTGCAGAATGGTGTCATGGGATTAACTTGCATCCACAAACACGATATATTAACTTGCAAGATGGTCCCAAAGTTGTTGTGAAAGACAAATTATATGGAGCCTTAAAGACAGCAAGGGAGAGAAAATTCTAGATGATGGTTCACTTTGACAGCTTGGAAAGTTTACATTGCGGGAGGTTTGGGAAATATATTCCTATACCAATGGGAGAGGTATATGGCTGTGGTGGCTATACTTTGAGCATGTCTATGCAAAAGTACTTAAATTACTTGAGCGACATTATAGAGAACAAAGGACCAATTCAGTTGGACTGTTTTCTTGCAGTAGCAGAAGCAAGGGGAAAAGAAATTGGTCTTCTAGCTCAGTTGAAAGAAACGAAGCCCCCAAGTTCAAGCAGTAGGAAAAAATTGAAAGGGGCAGTGGTATGTGGAGACCCAAACCAACTGGTTAATGTGGCAGAAAAGTTTGTGGGTTCTAAGATCTAGCTCTGTCCTAGAAAAAGGGCTTTAAGCAGCAACCGTTTATGTAGAAAATATTGGTGGGGAATTTACTGATACCACAGCACTGCCCTGGCAAGTGTCTATATCGCAACTGTACTTGCAGTAGAAATCTTATAGCTTGATAGTTGTACTTTGAAGACTCCTCTTCGTGCTCCTTGCCAGACCTGAGATAGTGCTGCCTGGACAGCCTTTCTGTTCCATTGTGTTGGAAGAGGTCTGCACGTCTCCAAATGGCATCCCTTTTTACTCTCTGAAACTCTTCTCATTGCTGCACAGGCTCCATCCTAAAAAACCAGGAGGACACTTTTGCAGCAGAGCTACATCGACTCAAGCAGCAGCCACTTTTTAGTTTGGTGGACTTTGAATCAGTGGTTGACTGGATACGGAGCACTGTTGCTGAGGTGAGCATCCTATGAGGGGTAACTACTATGCAGGCTGAGGAGCTCTTAAGTTTTGTGAAGGACTTGGAAGAAGGGGGCTCATCAGTGCCAGTGATTGAACAAATGTGAACAGTGCATCTGTTCTAACTGGTCTCAGAGCTTCATGTAAACCCAACTTCTAATGACAAAAGGACATTAACGAATACTACCGTCTTCTATAAGGGAAAGAAGGGGAATTTTTGTATATTTTTTTTATTTCACTTGAAGTGACTTCAGAAGTTCTCATTTGCTTTCAGTATAGTAGATAGCATCTCACTGAGCACATGCTTTGGCAGTTTTTCATCTTTTTTTTTTTTACTTGGGGCAGGGAGGAAAACTTAAGAAAATGGGGAGGTTAGAGAACAAAATTGGGGTAGAACTGATTTCGTAGGAGTTTGCACTTTTTTTTTTGCTCCCAGGTCTTTAGATTTCTTAGGCAGAGTTTTTTGCCAGTACATATCAAGAATTTTAGCCGGTAGCATGGACTGCTACACAGGACTGTCACTGTGCACTGTGTTCTCTTGTACTTTATATAGCATTTTGTACAGATGCTCTTTTTGTATGTATCACAAATGTTTTAAGACAGCAGCTACTCTTCTCTCTGAATGGGTGAGATAATTCTGAGTGGAGGTTGCTGTTGTTTCATTTGATTTTTGTTTCTTCACTAGCATCTTTGGAAACTGATGGTGGAGGAATCAGATCTACTAGGACAACTGAAGGTAATGCAATTGCTAGTTCATTTTTGCTAAGGCAGCTCTTTCTTCCCTTTCTTCTCTTCTTTCTTTCTATAAAATACTTTATTGCCTTACTCTCTGGGCTTACTTCACTAAGGTAAATCTGTTTTCATTTTCCAATCTCAAGAATGAGCATACACTGATAGAACTTGTTCAGAGACAGAGTTAGAGGGGTATGTGTATGTGGTTTTGTAGTTTGCCTCTGGAAGCAAAGGCAGTGTAGACTTTTTGGTCAGTGAATGAGATTCAGAGCTTTCCAGCTGTTTAGAAACAGCAGTTGTCCAGGTAATAAAAATGTTCAGATAATAAAAACGGACACTTAAAATTTCTGCTCAGTTTTTGGTATGTTAGGTACAAAAAATTTTATCTCCACAGATTATAAAAGACTTTTACCTTTTGGGAAGAGGTGAGCTGTTTCAGGCCTTCATTGACACTGCACAGCACATGTTAAAGACACCACCTACAGCTGTAACTGAACATGGTGAGTGTTGCTTATTTGCTTACTAAACTGTCCTCATTGTGGTACAGCAGGGAAGTGGTAAGCCATGTCCAGTACAGAAGAGTTCTATCTTAACTCTCTACATTATGTCATTAGTTTTGAAACTACAGCACTTGTGAAAGAGAATGTCTCACAGAGTGAGTGAAAACAATCTGAGAAACCTTCTGATGGTAGGTACTTAAAAGTGGAATTAAAAGAGTGTCAATAATGGATCATTGTTGTCTTTTAGGACCAAGAGTAAGTAATTAATGGGTGCAAAATTAGTACTAGCTGCATCATCTTGTGCTGATATGGGTTCTCTTGTTGTCAGATGTCAACATTGCATTTCAGCAGTCTGCTCATAAGGTGCTGTTAGATGATGACAACCTTCTTCCTCTTCTTCACTTAACCATTGAGTATCATGGAAAGGAACATAAAGGTATCTACTTGCAATTTTAGAAGTAAATTAAGAGGGGAGTTGATGACCCTGTTTTCAAATCGATTACTTACCCCTCTCTCAAGTTAAATACTAATTTTGTTAACTTTACTGCCCTATGTGATGGCCTAGACTACTTTGGTTCTTCTTAATTCTCCCTTTTCTTTCTTGCCATGGTTGCACTGACTGAGAAGATAAAGTAATTCAGCACCTTACTTGTTTTTAGATACTTCTCAGACTCGTGAAGGGCCTTCCCGGGAATTATCCCCACGTGAAGCCCCCACATCTGGATGGGCAGCTCTGGGACTTTCTTATAAAGTTCAATGGCCACTGCACATTCTTTTTACTCCTGCTGTTCTCGAGAAGTAAGTACTAGGTATGGTCATTCTATATTCATCTGTATGTTCCCTGATATGAGGTATTCAACTAATGTGTTGGGGTGTTTTTCCTCTCTATGGAGAGAAAGGTAGAGCTATTTCTCCCTGAACATTAAAATCCCTCATTCCACTTACTCATATTGAAAGTACTTGTAATGACAGTAAGACCTGCAAGATGCTGGCAGGTATGCACTGATTTACAAACAGCACTGCTTTAACAAGCAGTGTTTTCATTGACAGCTCCCCTCCTTACACTGAAACTAACTTCGTATTTTTTACATCAGTAATCAATACAAGGAGAAATCTTACTCTGCAAAGAGGTGCCATGGGGCACCTGGGCCATGACCTCATTTGTCCTAACTATTGGCTGTCACCTCCTGTTTCTTTTTCCAGTCCTGCATAGTTACATTCTCCAGTAGCTGCAGCAGAGAAAGATTTTAGTCTTAACCAACTTTGTATTTTTTGATTGTAGGTACAATGTTGTGTTCAAATACCTGCTGAGTGTGCGACGAGTCCAGGCTGAGCTACAGCACTGCTGGGCTCTCCAGATGCAACGCAAACACCTGAAATCTAACAGAACAGATGCCATCAAGTGGCGTCTGAGGGATCACATGGCTTTCCTTGTGGACAATCTTCAGTATTATCTGCAGGTCAGTATTACAGAGAAAGATAAACTGTATCAGTTAATCAGAAACTGGCAGAAATGCACTGAAGACCCATCTCAGCTTTCTGATTCCTTGTACCTTAAGGAAATCAGGATTTCCTTCGCAAGTCTAGAGCTACCTACAAGTTCCCAGACTCCTGCTACAATTACAAAGCTTTTGGACTTGAGTATCAGTGAAACGGAGAAGTTCTGTAGTAGTTCTCTAATGCTACTAAATGTCTGTGAGAAACCAGCCATGTCTGAAGGATCATCATTACTATACCATCCTGGTTCCTTCTCTGGCCTCTTTAAGTAAACTCTGAGTTAAGTTTTAGGCTTTTTTGTTTGCTTTGTTTTTTAAAGAATTGAGAAGAGGTTGGATTTCTAAATTCTCCACAGTGATCTGGCTGAGCTTTTGTACTGCAGCCTTTGCCCTAAGATTCGAAATAGTATCTCTCCAAATAAAATTCAGAAATTACTACAATCAAATACCTTTGTTTACATGCTAGCTCTATACCTTTTCATAGTTAAAGAAAATTATAATTTCCCTTTCTACATAGATATTACTTAGGCATCAAAAATTGTTGCATACTGCACATTATGTAATATAAGTCCCCATTCATCAGCCAGAGAGAAGAGGATCCTCAGCCTCTAACATAAGAGTAGCAATAAGGAAAGTTTCTTATTCAAAACTTTTGGCTGGTCTGAATAATTCCCAAATCCTCCAATCACTAATGACATTTCTTCTCATATTCATCAGGTAGATGTACTGGAGTCTCAGTTCTCACAGCTTCTGCAGCAGATAAATGCCACAAGAGATTTTGAGAGTATACGATTGGCTCATGATCATTTCCTAAGTAATTTGTTGGCTCAATCTTTTATCCTCCTAAAACCCGTAAGTAGATCTTGTTTTCACCTTTTTCTACTAAGTCTCCAAGTGCTCTAAAAAACACACGTTTTTGAAAAGATACGACAAATCACATCTTTTAAAACAGATCAGTGATAATCTCCTGCAGACTACAATTCTAGGAGTAAGGCAGCTATAAATTATAACTGATAATTGAATTAAGAGCATCTAATTTACAGCTGGTGAGTGTGAATGCTGCATTCCTGGCAAATCTAAGTCAAGCTTATTTCAGTGTTCAGTTAACCTTAATAACTTGTATTTTATTGCTGTCTTTTTATCACAGGCTATTTTATTAAAGTACTAATGAGCATAGTGCTGGGAACTGTATTCCTGAGTGATTCATATTGATATGCTTTAGACTAGGGAAAATTCCCTCTTCTCCTTAAGAGAAAAAAAAATAGTTGAGATATTCCCAAGTGGACTTAGGGTCTTTCTAATTTTGTTAATTAAAAAAAACCAACTAAACAAAACATAAGTACTTTTATAAACAGCATCGCAAAAACATTTGCCAAGGTTAGTTTCAGTGAAACACAGTGTCTCTGTGCTCATTTATTTTGTAGAGTAAGGGTGTCAGAATAGTAATTATCCAGTCAGATCAACTGATACAAAAGAAATTCCAAGTTTAGTGAACAGTGAAACCAAAGCCTTGATGAACCATAGCTCTTATTGGTCTTTATCCTGCTTTCTTAATCCCAAAGCTGCAGTGATGACCTGCTGGTTGGATAGAGAAGCCAGTGTGTAACTCCTGTGCCTCTCTGGATGGTTCAGAAATGTCTGCTAAAGATTGTGGGAGGGGTAGAGGGGAGATACAGCATAACATTTAAATCCTTTTTCCTTAGAAAACATTTTAAAAAATGCTACATCAGTATCTTTGTTCCTGACTAAAAATACAGTATCAGCAACATCTTTGTTATGAATGCTACAATTTTTCAGGTACCTGCTTTCTCTCTTGTGTTTGAACTCTGTTTCAACTACTAATTTGTTCTTTTTATCCCATGTAGGTTTTCCATTGTTTAAATGAAATTCTGGATCTTTGTCATAGTTTTTGTTCTCTGGTCAGTCAGAATCTGGGCCCATTAGATGAACGGGGAGCTGCACAACTCAGTATTTTGGTGAAGGTGAATCTGTGTTTCTGTAGATCTGTTCTCCTCCCATGCAAACCTAAGCAGGTTTTAAACCTATTTGCCTAAGCAATTATCTTGGCTGTAACAGCTATAGAACAAGAGTGCAAGCCAAGACTTTCTATGTAAGTGCTTGTAATTCTTTTAACTAATGAACTCTTTATGAGTTGGAAATTCTTTGTGCACAGAAATAGAAAGGAGGCAGAGGCTGGTACCTCTACCCCTCCTTTTGGATAACTAACACCTAGGAATTCTTGTGGCTCACAGCTTACCTTATCCTGGACCACAAGCATCACATCTCTTGCAGTGATTCTTTTCTTCAGGCTCTTAAAGGACTGGGTTGTCAGAAACAGAGATGAGATGCTTGCTTTCCTTCTCTTCTGAGAAGGCCCAGAACTGACATCTTCAAATTTATAGGGATTCAGTCGTCAGTCATCGCTTCTCTTCAAGATTCTCTCTAGTGTTCGCAATCATCAGATAAACTCTGACTTAGCTCAACTGCTGCTACGCTTGGATTATAACAAATACTACACCCAGGCTGGAGGAACCTTGGGCAGGTAGGAATATCATGAGGGTTGCGTGTAGCATATCTTGAGGTACTTGAAGTATAAAGCCATTTTTTATTGATTGCTTCTAATTATTTTGGCTTACACCAAACATTATTATATGTTGATAAATAATATGACATAAAAGTAACAAATCAGCATACAGTAATTTTTGGGCTTCATATGCTTTCTCCCCATTGAGTTTCTTTTGGCAGAAAGTTGAACAAGCTGCTAGTTCATACTGGCAAACAACTGCTGCTGTGGGTTGGTAAAGAGAGTTACTTTCAACATGTAGTTAATATTGTACCATTCTCTTCCAGTTTTGGTGTTTAAGCGCTGAAGACCTTTCCTTCAGGCTGTAACTAGTGATGTGTCAAGCACTGGTGCTCTTGGACAGTTGGAGAGTTTACACTCACATGAATTTTTCTTTGTAGCTGGCTTTTGCCTGGTGAACTACTGTTTCAGAGGGAATGGGCAGGAATTGCCACTTAAGTGAGGCTGCCTAGTGATTACAGAAGGCTATTCCATTTCTTCTGAACTCATTAAAAATACGCTTTCTGCAGCCCTGCATATATTGATAAGTGTTTCCGGGGACAGGCAATCTGAACCTCTTCAGAAAGTGAAAAAAACAGAATTATGATGTCTGGACTCTTCAGCTGGATTATGTTCCACTTCAAGTTCAAGTATGGAGGAAGTAATCTTGTTTATGACTATGAAAGAAGTTTTGGCTGTATTCAGAAGTTCCACTTGTGTAGTAAGCTGATAAACAGTACACAATGTCTGCTAATCAAATACCACCAGGAAAATGAAACTGCGGTAGCAATTTTCTATTGAGGTGAAGGGGGAGAGAAGAAGAAATAGATTTTTTAAATCTCTTTTCATTCAATGCACTACTCTAGTATATGTGTATAGGTCATGGAGACACTATTGAAATCACATGCTTTCTCTATACAATTTAATACAGTTTATGTACTAAAATTACACTTGCCAAGACAGGAGCTTTGCCCTAGTTGAGTAAAAAGCAGCCTCTGCGGGCAGAAAAATGGTAAGGAGATGCTTACCTGGGATGTTCACCTGTGCTGTTCTCATTCCAGACTATTTAGAATGCTACTAGTGAGTATGCTACTGAAGCCAAATAAAAATATCTTGTCATGCAATTATATGGAGTATTGTCAATGTCTGCACCCTGCTGCAAAGGGAGGAGCATGGCATGGCCTTGTCTGTTACTGAAGAGTGGTATCTGGCAGGGACTTCTTGCCCATTACTAAGATTTCCTAGCCTTGCTGTAACAAACAGACCATCTTGATGCAAGTCCATTTGAATGACTGGCAATAGAGACATGCCAGTCCGTCACTGGGGTGTTGTATCAGGTTTCCCAATTTGAATAAAAATGCTGCCAGGAAACCAGCCTCCTGCTGAAAGGGTTGGTATTTGCACACAGCTCACACTGAAATTACATGTCCTTGGGGGGAAAAAATCATCTCTGCTCACTCAGAAAGACACAGTAACAACAGCCAGCAAGTACAAGACTGGGCACCTTCCACACATTTCAGCTGTTTATGGTAGGACTGTGCCTGATGCAAAGTTTAAAAGCCCTTGACCATGGAAAAAGCTAGAAAGTGTTGAAGTTTGGATGTGAGATTTACAGACCAACACAGTGAAATGCCTGAGCCATGAAATGATAGAGGAAAAAATACACATTGAGAAAAATTTCACACTTTTAAAGCAAGGGACTAAAGACTGTATGAGGATGGAGGAAGGCCTTCAGCCTAGAGCACTTTTTGAGTGAAGAGCTTTTGCCTTTATGCTATCTGAATACTAAGATGTGAATGCAGAAGCTCAGAAGCAGATGATTTATCCCATTACCATTTAAAGATAGACAGCACTTAACACACTCTTTGTACCTCAGTCTCCCAGCAGTTTAGTTGTCCAAGGCTGTGTCTATCTCTAGTTAGGTACAGCTTGTCTCCACTAACACAGGTTAATAGCTATATAGTTATGATAGAGAAAAAAAAGAGGTAGCCAAAACAAAATTACACTTGTCCAAGAAATTCAAAACACTGACTTCAGCAGCACCTTAATGAAATTAATTGAAATAACAGCAAACCGGAGGAATACACAACATGGTATTCTTCCAACAAACAGAAATACCACTGCCCTGAACTTCTGCCAATGGAAAACACCCCTTCCTCTGTAACTGACTTTGTGTTGAGCTCACGCTTTACTCACAGCCAAATATTAGTGCTATTCAGCTCAGAGAAATGAAAGCATTTATTTTTTTCTCTGCACTCCTTTCCTAAAGGCATTGCCCTGGAATAAGTTTATATAATGAGGAGTAGCAGCACATACCACAAGAGATCAAACATTTATTTAATCATAAAAGTCCAGCAGATAAAACTATATACAATAATCCATGCATACTGCCCAATTCACAAACATTTAAAACCTGTTTAAAACAGTCTGCATGACAGTTGAACAGCAGGACAGAGTTTCATTCAGTGAGAGACACAGTCATGTTTATATTTTGGATGCTGCTTGTAGCCTACTCTTTCCCCAGCAATAAGGCTCTGGATCACCCACTCTTGTGAGACAACAGGCAGCCGTAAAGCTTCTGCACACTTCAAGATGCCAGCTGGGCAGGAAAAATCAGTCACCACCACATCATAAACACCCAAAGCAAGATCTGTACAGGAGGAAAAACAGGCATCTGTCAGGTGAAGAAAGAGGATTCTGCTCTGCAGCAGAACACAGAAGCACGGAATGCTAAATTATTTGCTTTCAGAGGGACCTTAAAGCTCATCTCATTCCACCCCCTAACATGAATAGGGACACCTTCCACTGGACCAGGTTGCTCCAAGCCCCATCCAGCCTGGCAGATCAGTGTGTTTCACCACTATGAATCACTCTTAGGTCTTCTCATTCCTAGACGATGAATTCTCATTGTAAAAGTTAAGACACACCCTACAGCAACCCTGCAGCTCACAAGAAAATATGCCTTCTAGTCCAGATGAAAATTAGGAGAAAACCAGTAGCCAACAGTATAGGCATGACCCTGAGTCCTGACCTCAGGCTCTAAGTCCTAGGGCCTACATTGCATATGGAGAGGAAGAGACAGCCAAGTTCAGAAGGACAACGGAAACACAATTTGAGAGATCAATAGAAGGTGCAGGAGCAACTCTTGTCTATTTCCCCCTTTCAACATAGGCTGGAAACTGATGTCTTATGTTCTGAATTGCTGCAGCATCTCCTTTGCAAGATAGGTCTCCTAGATGCAATCTATATACAGATTACATTCAAGTACCAAGTGTCTGCCCTTGCCTTCCTTTTTGCTGAGAGAAACCTTGTAAATCATCCCACATGGTTTTAGACAATACTAAAGACCACAGTGGCATAGCATTCCCTGAGAAACGGGCCAATGAGTACCTTTGTTGTGATCATTTGAGTAATGCTGTTTAACAGATGCTGCTCCCCCTGTCATGAGAATTTCAGACCACAGATCCAGGAAGTTCTCTTGCTGGTCTGACACCAGGAGAACCTTCAGGTTATGGAATGGGTTTTCTCGTGGGTGCCTGTAGAGTTAAGAGAAATGCAGACTGGTAAGTATATCTAGTAGTCTAGTCACCTGATTTGCTCCCATGTATTGTTTTTTGAATATCTTGCATTCAATGACCCACTCTCTTACCACCCTCCCTGAAGTACTTGGAGTGACTATCCTTTGCTCATAGGGCATAAAATGTAGCTAGATAGTGTTGGTGAGGTGTGTGCACAGCAGCCTATATCCAAAGTTAAGCTGAACTCTTCCCTAATCCTGAACCACAACCACCTTTTTTGTGCACATCCAAATTGCTTCCACTTTGACAGAGCTGAGCAGAAGACATCAGTCTCCTGCCCAAAAGCCTACAACTATCTACAAATTTGTATCTGCCCCTCAGCTTGCCTAAGGAGTCTGACTTCCTCTGTCATCTCAAAACAGACTTTCTGGATTAGAAGTCCATAGAAAATGCAGAAACTAACTTCAAAATGTACCAAGGGAAAAGGAAATTAACATAGTATTGCTCTCCTTTATCCATTTCTGAGCAATTAGAGAATTTAGCCAAGGGTGTAGGAAGCCTTGTCTGAATTCTGTCTTCCTCATGAGAAGACTGATGCCTTCCTTACTCCCAAGAAGATTCTGTTTTTTGTGTATATGGCACTCAAATATACCTTGGCATTACAGGTCATTGTAAGTCCAAGGAAAGAGATGGAAGTGCTGTTCCTATATGGAAAGGAAAGTAAAGGGAGCAGTACTTGGGTCACCTTCAGTATTAGTAGCTATTCAAGGGCCTCCCACGTGTAACTGGTCTCTCCAAGAGTCTGTAGACTCAGATCATGATTATTTGGCACTCACCATTCTAGCAATTTCTGCTCCTGGAGGCTATATCCAGCTGGCAAAAGGTAATTCCGATAATTCTGAAGCTGGTTAGCATGACAGCTATCATGGACCCAGATATGAGACACACAAGGGATCCCTCTGGCAAGGCACAGCAAGTATTTCCGAGTTCGACAATGCTGGTCCGCAATTAGAAGACACTGGTATGCTGCATTACACTTCGGGGGAGAAAACAAGGCATGTAAACGGGAAACAATGCTTGCAAAAAAAAACCCGAAATTATCCTGCTGCTAAACAGTTTAAAGAAGAAAACAACTGAAACCCTGATTTTCACTGCCATATTATGTGAAAGGTGAATTAAATAAAGGTAGTACTGATTTCAGAATCTGTTTCATAATATCCTATTATATTCCAAGCTTTGCAGTTCGCAGGCAAAAACTGTGCCCAGTAGTTTTTGTATCACTGCTATCTCAGTCATTGTATAACTGCTCTCTTCCAGTTCAGACAAAAGAGATGATTTACCTGAGACTCGATAAATCACTAGACAAGATTGCTTCCTCAAGCAAGATGTTCCTAAAGCAATTTACCCTCTTTATTTAAAAAAAAAAAGAAAGAAAATTTAAGAAAAAGCCACACTAAATTACAGTGTTGTCCAAGTAGATCTGGTAAGTGAAGAGCTCTACCTCTAAGTGTTCCAAGGCACACGCCTGTGCCAAGACCACATCTGGAGTGCTTCATCCACTCCCAGGCTCTGTAGTATACCAAAAACACCAGACATGCTAGAGCCAAGGACCACTGTGTCAGCACCTGACATATCAGAAGAGGCTGAGAGAGCTGACTTTGTTAAGATCAAAAAGAGAAAAGCTTGTGTGGTCTTTTTAATGCATATTCATGGCTGAAACGAGGGTGTACAAAAGATGCAGCCAGGCTCTTCTCAGTGTTATCCACTCAAAGGACAAGAAGCAACAGTTACAAACTGAAATACAAGAAATTCCCTTTTTTTTTTTCCCTAACAGGATCAAGCTGCCCAGAGAGGCTCTGGTGTTTCCATCCTTGATGAAACTGGAAACAAAATTAAACAAGGAGCTAAGCAATCTGCTCTATTTGAACCCACTTTAAGCAGAGCAGTTGGACAAGATAAACTATAGAAATTCCTTCTAATCTCAACTATTCTGTGACTGTTTTTCTAGATTAGTAGGTGAACCCTTACCTGGGTTTCATTGAAGTCTTCCAGGATATAGCCAGCTCCTGCTCGCAGCTGTTTTGCTATGTAATGTTTATCATACGGAGTCATCTCTAAAAAATCTAGAAGAAAGTTCGATTTTCAACTATAATCTATCTGCTTATGTTCTTATACCACAGTCTACAAAGCCCTCATCCATTCCAATAAGGGATCCCAGCCAAGATATTCTCCCAGAAATATCTAGAGAAAATCACTGAAAGAGTAAAAAAATAAAAAAAGAAAAAGAAAAAAAGAAAGGGGTGTGGGGGACACCAGAGAGAGCAGCACACCATAAGCCAGGTGAGCACCTTGTCACTTCTTTGACTGCATGAAACATGACACCAGCACAGGCTAACTGGAGTAATCCATACATGCTTTCAAGTTCTAAGCTCACCAGCACTATCCCTTATCTCTCAAAACTTTCCTTCTTACATTATACTATTCTGACAATGCTGATCTCACTAATTTTCACACCTTTCTTAGCTTGCTGAACAGGCCTATGATCATCACTGAGGTTTGTCACATCTTAGGCCACAAGTTGGCTAAGTCAGACTGAGTCTTAGGTCCTTTCTGCAAAGGATTAAAGAGTAAAAGGGTAAACAAGTACTCACACAAATGTCTGATCAGACAGTATCCAGCATTTTTCCTAAAGACACAGCATTTCACTTGAAAATGCAATGGGTAAGATTTGCCTCACCTTCTTCCTCCTCACTGCTCCCAGTGGGACCATCTGATGGCTTCTGGTGATTGACCAATTTGTCACTTGGTGTTGCCATGGTGAGAAGAAAGGCATAGCCCAAAAAGAGGGTCTTATTGTGGGGTAAGGGTCCATGGTCGCCCTTCAGTACTGGGGGATCTGCAGAATCTACACCTTCACAGGTGCTTACAAACTCTCCACCTCTCAGAGCCCCTGCAGAGAGAGAGAAGCGCCATAAGTCTTCAAATGTATGTTGTACCTGGGGAATCTGTTCGACTCACTATTTTATTGCAGGAGACACAGAGGCAGGATTGGGCTAGGATGACACTAGGCTAGGTAGGGATCTTTTATTCTTTTGGTTGCAAAGAATCTTCAAATTAAAACATTAATGGGACAAGTTTGCAAGTCTTATCAACATCCTGAAACAACACTGACTGCTGAGGGGTCCCTTTAACAGCTTTCAGGACTGACTAAAGAGTTAAGAAAGGAGAGAGACAAATCACAATATTAAAGTCAAAACATTTCTAAAAAGCACAACTGGAAAGATGGCAAGTAAATACTTAGACTATACTAAAAATATCTCTGGCTGCTGAATGCATCCCAGGAGAATCAGTCTCAAATCATGCAGAACCAAAAAAAAAAAAAAACCAGCAATCTCATCTACCTTTAAGTTATGGAAAGTGGAAAGATCAATTACAGAAAAAGCAGGGAGGAAAAAACTAGATGAACTCAAGTTCTCACCAGGCTTTATTACTGCTGACTTGCGACCACGTTTAGCTGGGGATCGCTCATCTTCGGAAGCAATAAGTTTCCTTTTCCCAGACAGGGAGGCTGGTGGGACACGTGGACTCTCCTGCCCTTTACGAGTAGGAGTTGTGCTGCTGCTGGAAGTGCTGGGAGAACCAAGGTTACTACGTCGCTTCCTCTTCCCCTCCACCAGATTATCTGCAATATAACCATAATAATAATATATAATATATAATAATATATATAATAATATATATAATATCATGAGTTGTCACCAAATTCCACAAGCTTTCAACCTACCTATCTGTACAGTAGTGGCTGAACTCCATAGTACCTAGAAGATACACACCACCACCTCTGACAGAGGAAAGCAAGAAAAAAAAATGTATCTTTCTTCTCATGCCCTGTATCCTGCTTGTCTATTTTCCTCCCAGTACTGCTGGGACTTTGTATCAAAGCAGCTATCCACCAAGTGTATGGAAGTACAGCAAGCATCACTGTCCTTGAAGCACTTGACCACTTTCCACAAGCCAGTCAACACCACTAAGTCTCTGACGCTGAACAATAAAAGGATCTCAAAGATCTCACTATAAAGTATCAAAAACATTACTGAATATCCAGAAACATTTAAACACTGGCAATTCAGATTAGGTACTTGAGTTACCTCAAAGGCACAAGACACAGAACAGCAGTCAGCACTTTTCAGCTCAACAGCACCTTTCCTTACCAAGGCTGATGTCAGCTGCTTTGGTCAGGGGGGTGACAGGTTCATAAGGACCTAGCCCAAACTGCTCCCGGAGCTTATTTCCTTGTTCCAGAGACAGGATAACAGCCATTCGTTTGTACCACTTCCTCTGGCCTTCCTTTTCAATGCAATAGTATAGCTCCCCAGACTCCTTCCGGTGTCCCTTCACCACACCTGACAAGACAGCAAGTAATAGCTGTTAGCCAGCCATACTCAGGCTTCTCATCCTCCTGGAACAAGTACCCATTTCCCACTACATACAGCAACTCAGAAAACCAAGGATGAAACTCAAGCACTGCTCTTACCTGCACTGAAGTACTCGTCTTCAGAGAGTGCGGTTACCTCTGTCTCCAGTGGGATAGGATCACAGACCAAAATATCTTTTCCTAGCACATCACATTCATATCCATCATCAAAGAGTAGCTTGTACTTTCCAGCTCCAACATCTCGGGTAATCATCCCAGAATAAAAGTACCCATTTGAGGACCACTTTGCTACTACCCTGAGGCCCACAAAGCTGCTCCCAGTGGATGAGTCTGCACAGTCTGAAGGAGCAGTCACCCCTTGTAATGGGATTTCTGGAGAGTCACTTCGACGCAAGGCACAGAAGCGAGAAGTGTCAGATTTCTCTCCTCCATCTGGCAGTCGAACTGAACGAGTAAATGATTTCTCCTCAGGTGATGCTGTAGTTGAAAGATCCTCCAGACCCGGCAGTCCAGCTAAATCTCTGTAGAAAAAAGCAGTCCCAGATAGGGAAGGAAAAAAAAAAGACAAAAAGCATTCCCAGAAGAGGGATCTAAAAAAACAATTACTAAGTATAAAATACTTGGGTGAGGTGCTTGCAGCTGCTATATGATATCACTAAAAACTAACTTCTGAAATATTCAGTACTCCTTTTCCTCTAGGACATTAAGACAGAAGTTTCCCACTCTCTTTCTTGCAATAAATTAAAGTTACAGTCTCATTTTTCCAGGGTACCTTGTTCCTGTCGTTCGAGATGGCGGGCGTCCTCTTCTTCCTCGTCCACGAAGTGTCACAGGTGCCCTGCCACCCTGATGAGTGCCAGGCATACAGTCCTCCTCTTCCTCACAAAGCAGTGCTCCTGTCTGGCTAACTCTGAGTGGTGATGTAGGCTGCCCAGTTCCTTTCCTAGGGCTAGAGAATTTATGAGTTAACCATTTTGAGAAGAGAAGCCAGCTCACTAGGATACTCCCATTTTCTTGATGCTCTCACAACATACCCAGAAGTCTGCCTCTTTGCTGCTAAACTGCAAAGCAATGCCTCACAAGGAAACAAGCTACTCCTTTAGGAAGAATAGATGCAAAAGCAAATACAACCTTCCTTATTTTCTGTTCATCAAGCCAGATCTTTCTCAGAAAACCCTTGATTTAGGTCTACCCTGCTTCACACTTACAAGCCAGATGCTCATTCCTGCAAAACATCTCTTCCTCTTTTCCCAAGACTTTGCACTTACCTCAATTTTCCTAAGATGCCTCTACCAATGGGTAAAGCAAATTCTCTGCTTTTTGTCCCACACACTTTCCCTTTGACAGCTCCAGTTCCTCGCCCTGAGCTGCTGCTGCTGTGTGTGGCAGAGTGACCACTGCTCCCTCCACTGGATGTACGGTGGAGACTTGAGGCCTTAGATGAGAAGGAGCTGACATCACCAAGGTCCCCTGAGGTCAGCGATGAGCCTCCTGCAGTTCTAGAGGACATATCAGTCTCACATTCCTGGCACTCCACTACAGGCTCCTCAGTTTCCTTAAAAGAAACAAAAAGAGGTTTGTCTAAGATGATGCAAGTGCCAGATGCTTTAAAATCACCAGTCCAAAAAGCAGACAAGCTGAGACCACATTCATGAAGCTGATGACAGCCATACAGACTTCAGTCTGGGCTAATCCATGGTAGATAGTGCATCTCTCACTACAGGCCCGCAGCTGCTCTGTATCAAGAAGTCACATTAAGAACTCAGTCAGAAGTGTTGAGGAATATATTCAGTACAGGTAGTGCAGGGCTGCAAGTGGGAGCAGCATGTTGACTCCTGTGGGGCAAGAGCCCCGGGCAAAAGGCTATGGGACCTGGACACTTGGAGGCACAGCAGGAACAAAAGATCCTCAGACTTCCCCACACTTCTCCAGCTTAGATTGTAAGGGTATAAAAGCCTGGGGTGCCCTTTGTTCGAGGTCTCTCCTTGGAGGCACCAGCTCAAACTGTTATTTTGTTATTTAGTTATTGCAACCAGATTAAATTATTTTAAGGATCCAGATGTCTGAGACTCTGCCATGGGAAGCCTGGGGTCCAGCTGGTGAGAAAGGAGACCTGATCTGACTGTGCGACTGTGGGGGTGTGTAGGGACTCAAGCAGGGCACCCATCAGCTCACTGGAGCTGTCCACTGTGAAGGGGACAGTCCCAGCTCAGGCAGTACACTTGTGACTGCCAGCGTGGCTTCCTGGATGGTTGGACAGGGAAATTTCCTTAGCAACAGGGCAAAGCTTGGCTTGGTATCCAATTGGTCTGGCTTGGTGAATAATTCCCACCCTTCCAGAGTGTAAGACTGCAACAAATACATGAGACACTAGGAGCCTTTCATTACTCATAATCCAAGATCAATTTCAGACAGCTTGTCATCTGGAGCTATTAAAGCTTTATGGATATAAAAAGCATGTATCTACAAAACAGTGATATCAAGTGATGGATAAAATGGAAATGGTTATATGATTGTGATTACACAAACTACATAAGCCTATTTCAGGACTTCTCCATTTTTCTGTTACAATAAGGAATTTCATGTGTAGTATCAGCTGTAAAAGCATTGAACTAGTTTATCTTATTATGTCATTACTCACTGTGACTACACAGCACAAGACTCAGGTTATTTACCTTTATAGAACAGGGTAACATGTTATTGCTAGCAGGCTGATGTGATTACTGCGCCCGTCAAATCAGCATTTCTCAGCTATTCTTTGTGATTTCCTAAAGACCTTCCAATTAATGAATGTACATACTACAATACAGGTGTACTAATAAAAGGCTGCTGTGTTCCTCAGTTTTAAGTTGATTTTTGTAGACCTCTTACAGGATCTGGTACACAGAACTCAAAAGACTGTTAAAAATTACACTGAACTGCAAAACAGGCTAAACTATCTTACATAGTTCAACTTTTTAGGCAGAAGTGACTTCTGCTTACTAATAGAATTTCTGCTCATTCTAAAATATTTCTATTCTGCCAAAACTCCAAGACTTTTAAAATAATTGGATGCACATAGTTAAGTCTTTCGTTGAGCTCTTTGGGTCTTGAATGTGTCTTCAGAACACATGGCATGAAATATACAAGCATCAAAACCACAGCCTTTGCCATTCACTAAATGGCCTGCAAGTTTGCTCATTAAGAAAGCCTTGTCATCACAGCACACGGATTTGTTCATTCAACTTGTTTTCTGCAGCCAAAACACACTCTCACTTTAACTACTTGTATTTTTCAGCCAATATCTCATTCCATTTAACCACAAACAGGAACTTACCTCAACTACCTTTCGTTCCACCTCTGCACCATTGATGTAGTAAACATCTGTTATAACACGGGTAACAACAGTGCGCACTTCTCGAATGGTTCGCATGTGGCGATGCTGAACTCGGCCTTTGGGTGGGTGAAGAAGGTTAAACTCCTCCTCTCCCTGTAGTAGAGGGTACAGTAAAAACAAAACAGATCACAACAAAAAAGCAAACTATTTCTGAGTAGGGCTACCTCTGCAGTACAGTTTCTTCTTACCATGTTATAGTAGGGGAGTAGGGAACCTTTAAGCATCTTGTTACAAATTAATGCAACAACACAAGTGACTTAAACAAAGGAGAACTGAACACATTTTGCTGACAAGTAGAGGAAGGGAAATCACAGCAGCCCATGGAGGAAACAGCAAGTTTGTTTAGCATGGTTTCTGATACTCTTTGATCGAGTGGACTCTCAGACATATCACATCCCTCTTGCTGTATTTTTATGGCCCTGTTAATCTCCTATTTCCCACAGGACACATTAGTCTTAAACCAGATTTAGTAAAAAAATAATTTCTCTAGTCTTTCTGTTGCTAAAAAGTATATACAAACTGTAACAGCCAAGCAGTGAGGGTTTTTGAGTCTGCAGTACTTTACAAAGTACTAATTTGAAGTTATTCATCTTGTTAGAATGTTTCTCTGGAGGAGTTCCCCCTTCATATGTTTACCCATTGACAGCAGATGGAAGGAAAGAAAAAGCCATCAGAAGTTGGTTGATGCAAAACAGAAAGCATCAAACCCTTCATTCAAAATTTCGTGCAACTTCTATCTCCAGCCAGAAGAAAGTGAGAAAGTTTTTACAGTGTTAAGTATATCTGCACCCAAAAAAAACCCAACCCCAAACAAAAACAATCAATCAACCTACCAAAACTTGTCACATTTTTCCAGAAAATATACACGGGGACATTTACTTCCCAAATTTATGCTGCCCAGTGAACTACCAGATACTACTACTTTAGCAGTTGATTAAGGACAGCTTGTGATATTAACATTTTAAAGTGGTCCTTGGCCTTTTCTCAACAGAACCATCTGTTAATGAATTTACTGGCTGAAGGGAGACTTTACTGTCCTAAAACAGTTAAATACAGGCAGCCCTCATCCCACCTGACAATGCAAAGAGTCTGTGTCATCTCCAGAGGTGTTGACAAGCTTTTCCCCACTCTCATCGGTTTGAATGTTCACATCTTGTTGCCCAGGTCTTTGCCCAGACATACTGGTTCCCATTTCCACCTGTCTACAGATTTCTTCTGATGTTTGTGTTGATGTTGTAACAGTTGTTGGGGTAAAAAGACAACCTTCTGTAGTTTGGATCCCTTTATTCTTGATGTTTTTCCACCTCTCTTGACTCTGATCAATTTTAATAGCCTTACTTTGTTTTCTCTGCATTCTTCTCCCATCTTCTGCTTGAGTGCTTACAACATCAATCTCCAGAGACTCTCCATCCTCTGCACAAGAAGATCGCTGATGGCAGTCCTGCTGCATCCTCTGAGGAATTAGGATCTGTCCACCACTGCCATCTGCCTTCTGTTGCTGGTAATCACTGGGATTTGTACGTAATTCAGCATCTTCCTGTGTGCCAGGAAAAATGTACAGATCCCCCCTGCAAACCAGTTACACACAGATCAAAACTATTGATTAAGAAAACAAGACAACCTATATGCTGCCACTCAAGTGAAAGCAGTATTAAAGAACCCCCACCTTGGCAGTCAGTCAATTGCTTCTTACAATTGCACTGAACTCAGAGTTCAAATAATAAAAAAAAACTTTCAACACTTCTCAAGCGATACACAGGGTAGTAAAACGTATGGATGACACTGTACAGAACTAAGTGCTTTTTGAAATACAGAATTTCTTGCTACACTCCACATATTAGGCACCAACTATGCAACTTTCCAGAAGCATGTCAACTTGAAAGTTACTTCAGGCTGCTCCACTCCAGTGCTTGATTGGCTTGAAACTGATAATCACATGTAGCAGCATGAACACAAATGCTGTCTAATGTTTTCATTAGAATGTGTCTTCTCTGCCAAAAGTACTTCCTCTGCCAGGTACTACATGGGACACCATACTGAGCCCAACTAGAAGAACGTATTTGGCTTCCTTCGAGTGCTTGAGGACTTTGAGGATGGACTGTTTTCCCTTCTAGCTGTGCCTCACCCAGCGCTGGAACTCCCCGTTCATTATGGTCTTTAATGCAACTGTTGAAACTTAGGTTACTCTTTCTACATAGACCAAGACCTCACTGTCCCTATCAAAAGATGGAGTGGAAAACACTGAAGAAGCAGATTTTTACTTCTAGTTCTCCAGGCAGAACCCTGATCACTGTAACATAAGCAGCTGTACAGTCCTTTGGAAGGGGGACAATAGCAGCAGCAACAACAAACAAAACTGGTCAGAACATCTTAGAAGAGGAGACAGAAAAGGTATTTAAACAGCCTTAAAAATTATCTCAATTTTCTCAAACCCAAGACTTCACTGAAGCACATCAGTCTTCTGGAACCACATGGCTGCTCAGTCAAAAGGTAAGCCTGATAACCATGTGAGACACAAACATACAGATTTAGTATACTTACCCATTGTCCCCAACCTTCTAAGTCACCCAAAGAAAATGGCTTAGTGCAATTTCTTTGATGTAGAAAACACACATAGGGATATAAATCCAACTAGGACTGGCAGGCAAAGACTGTGAGGAGTTACCTAAATGAAGAAGTGGAAAGACCATGACCTCTGGTTTCATCCTCTCGATGAACTTCACAGACATGACTAAACACAGATGATGCTTTCTGGGAGCTAGCAGTGCAGATTTAAAACAAACAAACAAACAAACAAAAATGCATCAGGAAGTGAGAAAACCCTCATACAGCAAAACAAGAATTCTCTAGCTCCTTGTAAGAACAAAGAACATTGAGTTGATTAACCTACAGCCACACAATGAGTAAGATGATCTGTCTCAAAGATCAAGAAAGAAACTGCAATTGCACAGGTATTTCTGAATTTCTGCAGACAGCCTAATAGCCAAGAGCAATAGAACAATTCCGGAAAACGTTGTGTGGAAAACTGCAGCACCATCAGGAGTTTCAGCATCTACTGCCTCTGGTACCCACCAGGAGACACAGTTAGACCGCTTATGGCTTACTTCTCAGGAATTTCATGACACTGCAAAAATACTGGGAATGACAGTCATAAAGTAGACCCTGAGAGTTCATGTTCATGTACCTACAAAGGTAACCCATCCTCAACCAGTGAGAAATGACTATCACTCACCCTAAGCATTGAGGCATGATTACCATCTAGCAAGCAGTCCTGTAACAAGAAGATACTGACTTTATTCCTAAGTTTTCTCACCACTTCAAACCACTATCCTTCACTCAGGTGACTGTAAGTCACTGTCTTCCTACTGAGATTTCTGTTAGTACTTACAAACATTACTTCCCGCAAGCTAAATCAAGCAACACTAGACATTAAACGTGATGTAAGATAGATACGTACAAATCAAAAGACTAAGGGAATAACTCAATGTTTTGGTCAACATGTTAACCTGTGATTTCTGTATATCCATAAACTGATTATGTTTCTATCAGCTTTATACCAAAAAAACAATTCTCCTTCAGAACTTCTCAGAGATTCTTTGCAGAGAATTGCACAATTAAAGAAAGCAGAAACCCATATATTTGAAATTTAGAAGAGGGACAAAGCAGACTTGCATTCTGGACTGCACAGGACATGAATTTCTGGCTTTGACTACAATCAGAGGGAGGCAAAATGCTGACATTAGTAGGAACCACAGAGCCCATAATGAACAAACAAGTGGGGTTCCCACTTCGCCTATGTAATTGAAACCTGCTGCAAGAGCTGAAGAGTTAATGTCATATCTACTTTTAAAATGTTCCTTGTTCCTGTGTTGTCTTCTAATTTATTTTTTTTCCCTGTGCCTGATAATGTGTGAAAAAAGGATCTACCCAGACCTTTGTATCAACTCTGCCCAACAAGAAGCCCAGTTACCTGGCAGCAGCCTCAGCAGCAGCAGAGGATCCATCTTTCCTGTCACTGGCTGCAGGCTCTGAAACAAGAAGGAAAGGAAGGATGATTTTGGCATCATCCAAAAAGACTCTCCTGACCTCTCCCAGTCCCACACACTCAGTGAAGAGAAGCTAAGCAACACTGGACAAAGGGTGCCCGAGGCTTCCCCATCCAAATTCTCAGAACAGACCTAAGTTTCTACAAGTTTTAGACTATTAGACTGAATGCCACTGTTCTGATTAAAATCCTGTCAAACCTTTTTTGTCCAGATTATGGACAAGTCCAGAGGAAGCAACGAAGATGATGGGAAGACTGGAGAGTCCCTCCTATAGACAGGCTGAGAAAGCTGGGCTTGTTCAGCCTGAAGAAGAGAAGGCTTCAGAGACACCTCATTGAGGCATTTCAGTACTTAAAAAGGGGGCTTATTAAAAAAAAAAAAAAAAAAAAAAAAGGAGAGACTTTTTCTATGGGTAGATAGTAATAGGACATGGGGAAAGAGTTTTAAATTAAAGGACCAGAGATTTAGATTAGATATTAGGAAGAAATTCTTCCCTGTGAGGGGGGTGATGTACTTTTACATGCTTCCTAGAGAACCTGCCCCAACTCTGGAAGTATCCAAGGCCAGGCTGGATGGGGCTTGGAGCAACCTGGCCTAGTGGAAGGTATCCCTGCCCATGGCAGAGGGTGTCGGGACTAGATGATCTCTAAGGTCCCTTTCAAACCAAACCATTTGCCTTGCTTAAAGCATTGCAGAAACAGAGAAACAAACTTAAGTGACACTGCCCAAAAAGAAAAATGAATCTCTGAGTCCCTGTAATTCTTCTGTCTTGGGGAATGCCACAGAGAGGTTCTGAGTTAGGGCTGAGATCCAGTAGGACCCATACACTTCTGGTTTCATCCTCTTACTTTCCAAGCTGAATGGCAAGGACTCCTCGCTCCCATCATTCACAGGGGTAACAGGGTTCATTCGCAGAGAAAGTTTTGCCTCTGACTCAGGAACCACACCAGACTCTCCTTTCTCACACACTTCTGACACATCTGCTGATACCACCACGCTTTCCACAGTGACATTGTTGGTCCCCATTGTGCCCTCTGCTGTAACATCACTGGTTGCTATAGTGCTGTCTGGGCAAGTATCATCCACTGAAAACAGAAAAATAAAAACAAGAAACAAGAAGCAGCTACTGTCATTCACATTTCTGGGGTTGAGGTCCTAGTTTTGGTTTCAAGACACTTCACTGCATGCATCATTAGTATTGCTGCAGTAGTGGAAATTCCTTCCTAGAGATCTGAAGCATGAAAATTCTGTAGCACATGTATTATCCTTAGATTGTGACAAAATAATTTACTACCACCCAAGCAGAACAGACTTCTTTCCATCTAACACTTGCAGGGTGCTGTTCTGTGAATCTAGCAGAGAAAGTCCTGATAAAAGACGAATACTGCAGGCAATCCTCTTGTAGTCTAAGCTCTTTTGCTACTCAGAAGGTTTTTTTACATTCTTTAATGGAGTTGTACACAGGACTACAGTGAGTGCAAGGAAGACATGCTCCATACCACCCTGTGCACAGGGTGCAAACACCTTTGCTGGAGACAGAAAACACAAGAAAACTGTGGGGACGGGATAAGCCCTCTCCATAGAACAGGAATTTTTTTTTGCCAAGGCAGCATTTGAGTTATCCTATTATACCCTGCACCAAGAATCAAAAGCTTCCATGCTTTCATTGCAGAACAGAGCCATTTGGGTGAAACTCACCAATTGGTGTGCTGTGTCTCCTGGGTCCCATTTTGAGATGGCCAGTAAGAGGTGGTGTTATGCTAGTTAAGGACTGAATGACATCACCCTCCTTCAGCAAAGTAAAACAAAACGGGGTTCCTAAAAGACACAGAGCACCAGAATTAGTAATTTCAAGGGTCTACTTTAGTTCAAATATCAAAAGCACAGGTTCACTGTACTGTAGAAATAGGGAAAAGTGTAACACTAGTGCTGTCTGAAACCTCCCTGAACAGCTGCTCTAACTGAAACTCCTCCTATTTTATGTGGAAAATCTCTCTCAGTGAAAATCCGGACAGTGGCCAATTTGATGCAGCTGTTCCCAAGTGCTAGACAGAAGGGGAGACTAAATATCCTGACATGAATAGGACTTCTACAGAATGCAGCTCTGCTTCAGAGATGCTCAGGATTTTCCACAAAAAAAGGAGATGAGGTCAAAAACAGAAATGAAGGTTAGGACAGAAATGAATTGGCAGAGCTACATGTTGCCTAAATTGATAACCTAAAACTTACACAGAATGATGGCTGAGGTGGTCTATCCCATCAAGGAAACCATGCCTTGGTGGATTTATTATGTGCAGATAGTAACAAACTAAATAAATCAAAAACCTAGTAAAATGCTCTTTCCTTTTGCCTCATCCCATGCATTTATTTGCAAATTTTCAACATCATAGAGAAGTAGTTTGCATAATCCTCTCATAGAAAAATGGCAACCAGCAAACCTTATGTATCATCTGTTTGAAAACTCTGAAAACTCTCACCTCTCTGGTTACCACATAAAGTCACGGCTGAACAACTGCAACATCCTGAAGATCAACCCAAGAACTTCAGTGTATTTTTGCCGTGGGTAGGTAACTTCTAGCACAATGATACTCACACATTGTAAAGGCAAACCACTCCTCCTCATGAACAGCTTATGAATGCCTGTCATATCAAGGCCTAGAGCATGTCTCCATTTAAAAAGTGTTTTACTTAAAAATTGAAGCAACTCCTACCACAGTCCCTTCTAACCTATAAACCCACATTTGGCAGGCTAGCCAAATTTTGGCTAGGCCACATTTGGCCTAATCTAATTACTACACCAAGGGATACCATGAGAGAGAATACAAAGAAGCATTCACAAGAACTGAAAAGAATGTGAATGCCTTGCCTCAAAGTTTAAATGCTTTCATTCACATCCTGTCTCAACTGTTCTATCAATGAAAACAGTTAATCAAAAGTAATAAACTTTTCTTATGTTCTTATGACCATCAACAGATGTTATATCAAGGTGTAACAGATTTAGGTCCATTTGGAATTGAATACGACAAGGGGTGTCAAAGACAGCAAGAAGGGTTTCTTCAAGAACATCAGTAGCAAAAAGAAGCCTAGGGAAAACATGGGTTTGCTGCAGAACGTAGTAGGTGCCATGGTGATGAAGAATACAGAGAAGGCGGAGCTACTGAATACCTGCTTTGCTTCAGTCTTTACTTTTAAGACCAGTGCCCCAGAAACCCAGATCCTGGAGGCAAGAGAGAAAGTATAGAGAAAGCAAGGCTTCCCCTCGGTCAAGGAGGATCAAGTTAGAGATCACTTAAACAAATTTTACACCCACAAATATATGGCCCCTAATAGGACGCACCCATGAGGGCTATGGGAGCTTGCAGACATTACTCCTAAGCCACACTCCCTCATCTTTGAAAGGTCATGGAGTACAGGAGAGGCACCTGAGGAGAGAAAGAAAGCTAGAGTGTCACTTTTTGTCAAAAAGTGCAAGAAGGAGGACTCAGTGAACTACAGGCCACTGTTACACCTCCATCCATGGAAAGATGAAGGAATGACTCATTCTGGTTGTCATCATTAAGCAAATGGAGGAGAAGGTTATCAGGAGTAGTCAGCACAGATTGACCAAGGGGCAATCCCACTTGACCAATCAGATTGCCTTCAGTGATGGAATGACTAGCTGGGTAGACGAGAAGAGAGCAGTGCATGGTGTCTACACTGCCTTCAGGAAGATTTTTGACACTGTCTCCTGAAATATCCACACAGGTAAGCCCAGGAAGTGCGGTCTGGATGAATGAACAGCAAGGTCAATTGAGAATTGGCTGAATGGCAGAGCTCAGAGGGCTGCGATCAGTGGTGCAGAATCTAGCTGGAGTCCTATAGCTAGTGGTGTCCCCAGGGATCACTACAGGGTCCAGCCTCAACTTATTCATCAGTGACCTGGATGAAGGGACAGACTACCCTTGGCAAGCCCTTACCCAAAGTTTGTGCTTACTGATTTCTGCTTCATAATTTGTTGATAAGGGATTAGACTCCTAAAATATTTATTATGAAAATAATTATTATGATAACAAAGCTGCTTTAAGACTAGAGGGATGCTCTACAGCTTTTCATACCTTAAGGACTGAGTAATGGTAGGAGAGCAAATACCACTCTATATACTCTTCCACCATGCTTCATGAGTCTGAAGGTAATTAGGTAAGAGTATCTCAAAAGCCTGAACTCTCTCCTAACACTGATCAGCCCTTTAGTGTAATACAATTAATAAAACGCAAACAAGCATTAATTTTTGAACTCATCTTCTTTAAACAATGGCTTATAGTACTCTTTCAAAAAGTAAACCCAGCCAACTGTGATGTGTTTAAGTTGCATTTCGATTTGTTCAAGAAAAAAAGCAAAACATTTTGAGTACAGAATGAGAGGCCAAATATTATCTGAAGTCAAACACGATTTTGTTTATGATCTCTTAGAAATATGTGAATATTGTGAAAGACCATATTGAAGTGCAACCTGACATTTAACCTTGTAATATAACTGCAGCTATTTATCTTTATCATAATTTCAGCGGTGTACTGCCAAACATATTGCTGCATTTAATAAAACCCATACTGTTCTTAAGTTGGAAGATCAGTATCATTCTCCTGACTACGCCAAATTGTCTTAAAAAACATGTAGTCCCAAATGTTGTGGACTTGTTCACAGTAAAGTTCATCTTAGATCATACTGAACCTTCTGACAAGTATTTTGACTAGATCCCCTCAAAGCATTATTTTCTGTATAGCAAAGCTATTTTTTCTTCTTTCAGTTAAAGGAAATTAAAACTATTGTAGCAAAAACATCATCATTCAACTTAACATTAAATAACATTTGAGGTCCTACAGTCTTTCCCTTTTCCAAACAGACTTCATAGAGGTGAAATACATATTCTGACACTAAAATCATTCTTTGTTCATTCTCATTGGAGGAGTAGAGAACTGTGCTTAAAAATTAAGCCAGCTAAGAGGCAAAAGCTCCACAAAACAGGTGTAGTATCTCACATCTTGTATAATGACACACTATGTGTTAAATTACTTCAATGGATGATGACAATACCTGCTGAGCCACATTTTGCATGCGAGTGAAAAGCCATTCTACTTTAAAAAAAATCTCATGAAAAATTTGCTAGATTAGTTTCTAGCTCAAAGTTGCTCTGTACACCTCCACAAAGAAAATTCTCCTCTGAGAATGACAAAAAGGAAAAAGAAACTAAGGAGACCTACAAGAGGGAACGTACTGACTATCACACCCCTGTTCCTTTCAAGGACCCTGTTGTTGTCAGAAACAAAAATTTGAAACCACAGGGGAAAACAGCAATGTCATATTCTGCATATAACACAGTGAAGTGTAGTGCTGCTCTTAAAAGAGACTGCTCAAATTGCATCCAGTAGCAGTGCTCCCTAAAAACACTGAGGATTGTATACAGCTGTCCTTGACATTATTCAAAATATACACCTGTGAACTACTAACCTAAATTCACTTACCACTGGAAGGACTGGGGGATTTAGAAGCTGCCTTCTCCTGTGGCTGCATTTGCTCTTCTTGCTCCAGATTCCTTGTCCTAACAGTATCCTCCATATTCTTTAGCACCTGATTCTCGTGCCGAACCACCCATGTTTCAACCCCTCTCTCTTGAAGTGATGGCCGATTGCTTATTATCATTACCTGTCCCAATTCTGAACGATTGGGATGTTTTTTGTCACACAATGCCAGTTCTGATTGGACATCACTCTTTAACTTTGGAAGCAAATTGTGCTGCTCCAATAACTCCCCTACAGAAGGCTTAGCTAAAACTTCATTGAGCTTTTCCACATTTCCTGCTACAGCCTTAGAAGATAGTTTATCCATGTTCTTCACCTTCCCAGCATCCAAAGTACAACCTTTCAAAGCTTCTTTTCCCTGACATTCTGGTCCACTCTTTTCTAATTCCTGGACTACATTTTTGCTATTTATACAAGTATTATTCACTTCTGTATCTTCATGACACTGTCCTTTCCTTTCAAGAATAAACTTGTGAGAAAGTTTTATATTACCAGGAGACCTATCTTCCTTTATTTGCTTCTCTTTTACTTGCAGTTTATCTTCTTGTTCTTCACACTGAGTCTCAGGAACTGCCTCAGGTTTGGAAGTCTCTTGAGTATATGACAAAATCTCAGGCAGACCAGACTGATCTGCAGCAGCCTGACTTCCAGAAATACACTTGATCTCCTGATGAACTGTAGGGGCTAATGGCCCATCTCCTGCAACACCTGCACTAGCAAACTGTCCTACAGGCATTTCACATGCAGTCCCTACATCCTCCTTTTTTGTTTCTTCACTGTTTTCAGAGGGTGCTTGATCACCTACATTCAGTTCTATTTTATCATTCTCCACAGAACAGAGTCTTGAGTCTGAGGCCTTGCATTCAGAAATTCTCTCTACTTGTGTGGTCTCGTTGCCTTGGCACGTGTTCAGAGAGCCTGAACTGTTGTCTGTATTTGTGGGCTGGCTACATGCACTTGCAGAAAGCGTCAGTTCACATGACTCTGGAGGCTGTGATACACAGTCATCAGCAGACATCATTGACAAAGCATCTGTGGATCCTGGTAAGCACAAAGGGGTTAAAGCAGTTTTTAAAGAAGTTTTTTCTTCTCCTTCATGCTTCTTCTCTGGACTCTGAGTTGGAACAAAGATATCCTAAAATGAAAAAAGAGGGACATAGATTATTAGGACATCCCAAGTAGGATTGTTTGTTTGTTATTCCTAAAAATTACACTGGATTATGGATCAGATCAAGTTTAGCACAAAACAACAGACCAAGAAACAACCAATGAAAACAAAAACAAACAAACATCCAAAACTTTTTTTCCACACATTTATATGAGCCATGATTTACCTGTTTTTGCCAAGAAAAATTATCACCACACATTACTATTTAGTACATCTGTGACAAGGTCAGACACAATCCTTGGTATCTTTCACTACCAAATCATAAAATACAGGGAAAATATGGCAAATTAGTAGCTATTTTTACTCAAGCAAGCAAGGGTGCTGGAAAGATTCCCTGTGATATCTCCTATATAACAAATACTGCTTTCAGCTAAGGAGAAGCACTGCTTCAACTAGTGAAGCTCCTAGCAAGTTCATGACATCCATAATATTTAGGTATAAACCCACAAACTGTCTGCTAAACCCTTTTAAACAGTTATCATTTCCAGAATCAAAATGTACAAAGGAAACAACAGAGAGCAAGAATAAACAGCTTGAAAAAAAGCAGTAAATAAATTCTAGCCTTGTAGGAGAATAAAGATGCTTTCTTATGGAACAGCTTCCCTTTCCCCACAAACAAGGATGCTAAGGTCTTTCCCAATAAAAAACTAATTTATGATGCAGTTTTAGAGGCAGTTCAGGATAAGGCAGCCCAGTCTAAGACAACAGCTTCTATGTTCTGCAACTCACTATGCCCTCTGAAGCTGTTCTGCATTTTCACTGCAGGAAAAGCTGCCACACAGTATGACTAATATATAACTGCGACTGGTGGGAACAGGGAGGTTCATGAGAACTAGCTTAGTAGGGAAGCTCAACACAAAAGAACAGAGGTTGACTCAAACACATCTGCATCAGCCATATAAAAACCTCAGAAAAGCTATATACATGAATGAACCCTTACATGAGAGAACTCTGGTTGTGATGGTACAGGTAAAGATCCAGGAAAGGAGTTTGGGGCACTCTGGGACACTGGAGTTGAAGCCTGTGGCTGAACAAGAGGTCTTGGAGAGATACAAGGGAGGGCCATCTCCACCAGTATATCTCCTCTCTGCTTTTTCATCAGTTCTCTTCCTTCTGCAGGGATAGATATATCCATCTGTTCATCTGATTTGAAAGAGTAGAAAAGATATTAGCAGTAAAATCTTGTGTTGTACCTAACTTTCCAACATTCTATTAAAAGATTTGTCTTCAATGGTGCATTCAATTTTGTAAAATCTTGTCTCCAGGGGCATTCTTTTTGTAACAAAAGAAAAAGATCAACAAAAACATCTGTATTTTTACTTTCAAAGGGGGAAGAAAGTGTTCTGTTAAAAATTCACATGGCTATTTTGCTATAAGCCTAGAACTTCTACAATTAGGAAAAAAGTGTCTGAAATTTATAAAAAAGCATTTTTCTGAGATATTCCTTTTTCTTTTGCTATCTTTATTAAAATGCAACAAAATTCAGACCCCAGCTAAAAAAATATCTGTTCTAACAGTATTTCACATTCTGTGACAGGAATATCTCAAAAAGGAATATTTGATTGTCTATCATGCTAAAAGCTTGCACAGATGGGTATCTTATCCCTGATGGTAAACGTGTGCTCAGAGAAAATATTTAATAACCAGCATATCATATCAAATAATTTCTCTTTAACCATCAGAATTTAGGATACACACAGCATATAAAAGGTCTTAAAAATACTGTGGAAATTGTCTATATTAAGATAAAACAACTCATATTATGTAATTCTTATCTGTCTTTCCTATTGTCCTAGCAGTATAGACTTAAAACAGGTTTCTGCCTGTAGCAAGAATGGCTTATCCCTAAAGAAGGAATGTAATTGCCAGCAGAAATCTGTATGCCATACAAAGCACTTCCCTTCTTTCAAGTGGAGGGGAACTAGTCAACAGTAGTCATTTTATTGTGACAGCTTTGCAGGAAATAGCAATAGCAGACAGAGAATATAGAGAATCATAAACAACAGTCACAAATATAGATCTCCCTTCATCTACCCCTTCACTGTTCTCAGTCCTGCTTTACACTTTAAACATAATTTTAACAGATTTTGAAAAGGCTGCAAGCTCTGACTAAACCAGTGCACAGAAACACAACCACAGACTCTATGCAGAAAAAACGTTACCTTTTGCTTGCTCCTGCTCAGTAGGACTGCTGGGGACAAGGGCATTGGGTCCAAAGGAAACAGGAGGAGGAATAACTAGGTCTGAAGAGACACTGCAGCCCAAAAGGAAACAGGGAAATGAAAACCACACCTCACTAAAAAATGCATTAAGTTCTCCTCCTATCAAGCTCCAGCTTGTCACAATACAACTCTTCTCATGAAAGGCAAGTGTCAGGTGTTCACCAGTAAGAGACTAGCGACAGTGAAGATCACATGGTCACCATTAGCTCATTTCATTGCAAAATAAGGCCATGTTCCTCTCATAGTGGAAAATTAAAACACTTAAAACTTAACACTTAAAACGCTTGGTTGCTTAATCAAGCACAAGTCCTTGAATAATGAAGAGAGTAGGGGGAATGCACTACTACAATGAAGTTCTTGAAAGAGTTTGGAATTTTTTGCTTACATGGAATGACCCTCCTGTACAACGAATGTCTGTCCAGAGAGCTGCAGGACTTGCAGACTGCAGGCAGGGGTGCAGGCCAGAGAACTTCCCTCCACCACCCTGATTATTGGACAGCCACTCCCTGCAGTGGCTTTGAACAAAAGGAAATGAAGATAGAAATATGGTCAAAAAACCAGTGATCAGAAAATTCCGAGGAATTAAACTCATGCTATTGCACAGCTCCTTCTCAGATAGGCAATGACAAGCTGACTTTCAGAGATGGTGAAGGACTGCACACAGAAGTTCAGTATGTGAAATGTGAGCACAAAATAGTTCAGATGAAAAAGAAAATTTTGAACAGATTTTAGAGTGTACAAGTCTTCCTACATGGGAATTTAAAAAAAATCCCCAATGGGATATCCGCACTCCTGATCCAGCACTAGAATGCAAATATAGGCAAGGTTCTTGCAAGAAAAGACACCCTGCACTGACCACAGAGTGTCACACCTCACACCTCAGTGTGAGGGGAAGGTTGTCATTGAATCTTCTGGATACAGAAGGTTAATTCACAAGATCAGATCAGAGTAGACACCACTGGGCAGAAGTTTGCCTACACTACTTATCCACACTGGTGTGTCATTATTTGTTTCAGAATAGCATAAAAGTTGGGTTTTGCTCTTCAAACAGCACAGAAAAAAAGGAAATTAAATGTATTTGACAAGCCAGTAACCATTCTAACAGGAAGTGACATTTAGACATTGTTCCATACTCTACTGAATGAGGCCATGGCCTTTCATTTCCAAAGTGTTCTCAATTATAGCAGAAATTACATGAAGAATTCTCATGATGCTCTGCACTCTAAAATACTATATGCCTATAAAGATCAAGTACATATAATATTTATAACTGTCTCCGGGATGGACATTTTGGTTCTGCTTGTCTATTGTTACCTGTTGCATGATTATCAGGAAACATCTCTTCCTGAGTTGACAAGATATCTGATTCATCATGACCAGAAACAAAGGATTCCTCAGTTTTACTGGCATCACTGACAGGCATTTTCTTTCTGGTATGTTCTTCTGCCTCCTGCAGAGTTCTGGAAATGCAAGACACAGTCTTTGACCTGAGAAATTCAGCATATGGAGTAAGACAATATTGTAAAGAAAATCTATCAGTAACAGATAGAAGGTATTCACTCATGTATAACAGAGGAAAAGAAAAGGAGAGAAGGAAGACAAATTTCTCCTGACAAAGTAACACTTTCATCTTTGATCAGTTATACTTTTAGAATTGTTTTTTACATTTTCTACTGATCTAAGTGATACTTAAATGGAATGCAGATTGTTCTACTTCTATTCAATGCAGATTCTAGGAATTTCATTTCACCTCTTTAACGCTATTTTGTGGCAGAACAGAATAATAACCAGATGAGCTAAATATCATATAAATTTTATGCCAGATAGAACAAATACTATTCAACAAACTGAAATTTCACACTTAAAAACAGTTAAAACCATAAAGATTACAATAGCAAATACTCAAAAGCATCCTGGAATACCCACCACTTAGCCTCCACATTTCTCCTGTGCAGCCAAAGCCCACGTTACAGTGACTAAGTTATTTCAAGATAATTTCTTGACTTAAGTCACTTCTGTGACCTAAAATTAATTATTGCTTCTAGTATATTCCAGTCATATCATCTTGGGAAAATTACTGGCATATTTTACTACACAGTGAACTCGCACTTGTAAAAACAAACCTATCAATATCTTTGTGTTTAGGAGTTTGACATCACATCTTTTCTCACCGAGGAATGCTGAGAAAACTCCTTAGCACTGCTGCAAAAAGGTCTCAGCAGTACATCTTTCTCTTTTGCCTTGAACCCTCTCCCACATCTAAAAATCTAGTAAAAAAAAGACACAAATCAGCTTCTAGAATGTCCACAAAAGACCTACATAGAAGACAGACTGTTTTACCTTTCAGACTTCTCTGCCTGGCTTTCCAAAGCAGTATGTGCTTCTGTGCTGGAGTCACTTTCTGTGTTGACCCCACAAAGTTCTAGGAAGAGAGAGATAAAAGAAAAAGATTTGTTACTCACATCACCTGGAATAAAATACTAATAAGAAAATGTAGGTCTGTAATTTACACAAATACCAAAACAAGCCCTATATTAAAAAAAAAATAATAAAAATTAACTATCTATGATAACAAGAAGAAAAAAAAAAAAACAAAAACAGAATGAGGTTTTTATCAGAGAAGAAATTCAGTATCAGATTGCCTAAATACTCTGGAAAGAAATTAGGAAAGAGAAGTGAAAGAATCAAAGATAGCACTTCGACAGGTACAAGAAAACAAGTTAATTAGCCCAAAAGAAAGAGGGGGAAAAATTCTTTGCAACTACCAGTGAGTTGTGAACACATTTTTGAAAACTACTAATACCGTATTTCCTGTCAAAAAAACCCATACCTTCTATAATTTAAAGAAACTAGATAGAATCTACACAGCAGCAAGAAGACATCTATGATCATTTTCACTTACCATATTTAGACTCGTTCCTCACAAGTCTGGAAGAAAGGACAGCAGGTCCAGAGTGAAGCTGATACCTAGCATCTCCCTCACTGGGCACAAAGTCACTCTCAAAGTCCTGGCTCTGCGACAGCTCTAGAACTCCAAACTGCAGCTGTGACATGCCTGTATCTAACACCAGACATCCATTACAAACATATATACCAAAAAAAAATTCAAGAGCCATCTATCACTTTCATAAGAGAAAAGACATACCCTCTAATGTGCAAAGTATTTAGGCAATTGGTGAAACTCTGAATAAACTAACTGATCTGATCTTAGCTGTACTAATTAAAATACGGTAACAGAACAGGGACAGTGGCCATTAACGCAGAAATCTGTATTAATCAGCAAGGGCCTATGTAATGCCATTAGGAACTGCAGCATACTTTCATTCTGTGAAGAGAAAATAATCTTGATAATACACAGCCTGTGTCTGAAAATCCTCTGATGACGAGGATCATTGTGCCAGTTCACAATAAGGCTCCATTTCCTGACGATCACAATGTATCCCTGCCTCTTCTAAACCACCTTCATCCCCGAAGATCCATTCTAACAATAATTAATCAAACATTTTTAATTTTTTTTTTTTTAATTTCCAACACCAAAGCATACAAATCAGTTCCAGAAAAGGACGCCAATTTGCGACATATTACTACCGGCACAGCTGCCCCTGGTGAGACAATTGAGTCAACTCGACTGAAAAACTGCAAAGACGGTCGATCTGATTCAAAACCCAAAAAAACGACCTGAAATGAGTAAGTTACCTTCTACACACAGCGAAGAAGCACAGTCCTCAACATCGCCTTCACTTCGTTCCCCGGCCTTTCCAAGGGCACTGCAACAGAGACACTCGCTAAGGTCGCGCAGGGGCTCCCGCAGGCCGCCTTCCCGCGGCTCGTGTTCCGAGGAGGCATTTGGCACCGAGCAGACACTCCACGCCCCCAGCACCGCACGTCCTGGCCGGGGCCGAGCACGGCCTCTACAGCACCGAGCCCGCCTTCTCGGCCTGTCCTCAGCACGAGAGAGAGCAGGCCGGAAAGGCGGCGGCCGAGTGCCCCTGGATGGCGGCTCCCGCGGCCTGACCCACCCCACGTACCTGTTCTCCCCGTCGGGCGATGGAGACTCCTCCACAACGCAGCCCGGCGGTCCAGAGGGGCTCGGGCGGGCCGGGGTCTCCATGGGCTCTGCAACGACAGCGCCGTCAGCGCGACCGCGGTACCCGGACCCGCCGTGACCACGCGCCCCGCCCTTACCTGCGAGTCGCTCCCGCGGCGCCCGGCTCCCAGTAGGACCGCCGACGATGTCCTGCAAGACAGAGGCGGGGGCTGCGTCACAGCCAGGCCGGGCAAGGCCGGGTGGCGCCGCCACCACGCCGGGCGCTCACCAGCACGGGGCTCGGGCTCCGCCGGGCCGGCGGCCGGCGAGCCAAGACGCTGAGCCAAACCCGCTCCACGTCTGCCTCCGCGCCCTGGGGCTGCGAGTCCTCCACGATGAGGAGGGGCGTGTCCTGCTGCGAGAAGCCAGGGTCCAGCTGGCTGCTCCCGCCGCGCTCCATGCAGGACGCCACAGGCTGCGGAGCCCGGCCGGGCCCTACGCCGCCCGCCCGTCGCCCAACCCAGCCGCACTTCCCGCCGCCGCCATCTTGCTGCGCGCCGATTGGCGCGCTCGACCCGTCCGCCCCGCGCTGTTACCGGGGAGACGCGGGGTGGGGGGAACCGGCACCGGGACCCGGCAGGATGGGAACCGACACCGCCCCGGAGCGGGAACGGCGGCGGGCCCGGAGCTGCGCCGCCCGCTCGGCCTCTCCGCGAGAGCCGGAGACAAAGAGCATCGCGTCTTACGTCCGCGTAGCTCGCTCGAGGGCGAATGCAGCGACCTGGCACACGTAGCGGGCCAGGGTGCAGCGGAGGTCCGGACCGGGCGCCGGGTCAGGCCGGGAAGTGTCCGCGAGATGCCCTCCCGATCTCCTTTTCATCAGAAAGCCCCGTGCTCGAGCTCCTGCACAGACCAAGCACCGCGTACCCTGGACAGCCACCATCGGGTACTCCTTCCTTGGATATCACAGGAGAGTGAAATCCGATTAATTTCCCTTTGTTTCTATGACTAAACAGTTATCGAAGAAGCCTTGCACGTATTTGTGACAGTATTGTTGTCTTTCCAGCATTCACTTTCTTGCCTAAAAAGTAGTAAGTTTCAATAGCCTAATTTAAATCTACTTTCACAAGTTCTCTTTTTTTATTTCTGCACCTCTCTGTATTTTATAGATGAGAATTCTGTATATTTTGTTTTAAAAACTGTTGTAGAACCAAAACACCAGAATCTGAAAAAATGGTACCCGGCATGGAAGAAACTCTTATTGTGCAACGTTATAGATAAAAAGTTGTACATAGTGAAACACTGTAAATATGAGTATGTTACATATTTCGGGTGTAATGTGAAATCCAAGTTTGCACATGCATGTTAAGAACATTAAACAGGCTACAAATATTTGCAATTGAAAACAGGAGGGATACTTCAGCGGCTGGTTGTTCAAATCTCAGAAGATGGTCCTTTGGCATGTATATTAAGCTGTATTATTGAAATGTTTTCTTAAAAGCGTTAACAGTTACAAAATTCACAGGGATAATGAAGACTAGAAATGGCAGACATGCCAGTCACTTTCTCAAAATTACTTTCACATTCTTCAAAACTTTGATAACAAATCCTCAGGCAAATCAGGTTTGTATCCGGAAGAAAAGCAGAGGAGTTAACACCCGACATGGATCTCTAAAGACAAGGTGCATAACACCAATCTGATACCTTATGTTGGAGCAGCAGTACATAAGTGGCGGAATAGCAACTTTACTATAGTAAGACTTTTAGCAGTATCTATGTGGGATTTTCATAAGCAAACTAGGGAAGCATAGTGGTGATGAAGTTTCAATAAGGTAAGTAAATACCTTTTTTGGTATTCATCCTCAGAAAGCAATAGTCCTCAGTTCAAAACAAGTACATTTGAGTGAAGGTTCAAACATCAGTGTGCTGTTCCTAGTCCACTGTTTTCTTAAATCACTTTGGTCACAAAATAAGTACACTTATTAATCCACAAGCAATCTGAAATTGAGAGGGACTAGAAGTAGTAGAAGTTGGTTTTTTTTTTAGATAGTCTGAAAAACGGACAAAGTACAATGGAGGTAAGAACAATATTACATAAAATTAAATATCTGAATGCACAAATTCAGGGGAGGCTTCTGAGCTGTATGGCATTTCTGCAGGATAAAGCAATGGGGGCCATAGTACTTCACAAACTGAGCCAATGTCATTCTGCTGCACAGAAAACAGAGCAAACAGTAAGCATTATACTTGTGTATAGTATGCATACCTTAGATGCACGAAGTAATTCTTGTACTCTACACTGGCATGGCCTAAGCTAAGGCCTGCATCTAGAACATATAAGTTGGGTTTTTTAAGTAGTAACAAATGAGTATAGTTGATCTTGGTCGGAAATGGGAAGTTGGACTAGATTATCTCCAGAATCTTCCAGTCTTGTTTTTTTGCAATTCAGTACTTTTACGTGAACCAGAATAGGACAAAATTGAAAGCTCAGTCCAGGTGGTCAAATTTGTAAATGCCCAATCTGTGTGTGTTTTAAAGCTGACTGCCCATTTTTTGTGTTACATTTGTAATTTCACTTTTTCCAGCTTTATTATGCTGTGAATATAAACATCCTGCTTTCTTCATAATATACATGTTTTCATTTAAGTGTTTCTCCTCAGCTGACAGATTGCCTTTTTTCTGAGTCCAATTGTATATGCCTTCCTCTGTCTAGGAAAGAATAAAAGAGCATAATGAATCTTTGCTTCCTTTTGCTTCAAACAAAACATGTCCAACACCAGACTTCCAAGGAATGAAGGTATGATGACTGTCTGAATTTTTCGTATTTGGAGGGTTTTTCCAAATTTCTTGTATCCTACAGAATTTGCAATAGCGAGCTGATGCTATAGTTTATTTTCATCCAAACGCTCCTTTCCAATGCAGACCACTAACTACGGGAACCATGAAGCAGGACTGCTATTCCTCATTCTCATTTCTTGCACTCTGAATCTGGTTCTCCACGTCTCAGTGCAGCCCCAAGCCCCATGTTCAAAACTGGACAGTATTCCTAGAAAAAGGACCAAATATCAGATCCTGATTTCAAATGGAAATTAGTTACAACAAACGAAGATACCCAAAAAGATAGCCAAGCTTATAAAAAGAGTAAGGATGTAATTTGTCTTTGGAAAACTAGGTTTAGGTTTTGTGCTGTGTATTACAATTACTGTGATGCAGACGCATCCAAAAACTACCCGTCCAGTTTCCGTATGCACTATTCTCTGAGCCATGACTTTGGGAACAGATAGTGCCTGGCATTCACCGCTTTCGGGGGCCGTGACTGCAGAGGCCCGGCGTGCCTCTACCGACGGGCAAATCCCCATGAGCGCCGGTACAACACCCAAGTCCCCGGGGGCAGCTGAAGCGACTGCCGCCCTCCGCAGTCCGGCGCGGAGCTCCTGAGAGCGTCCCGTCCCGTCCCGCTCCGTCCCGTCCCGCTCCGTCGGGGCGCCCCTGGCGCAGCGGCCGCAGCCGGGACTGCCCAGTCGGGGCCTGCGGAGCCCCATCGCTCCCGGGCCCGTCGCGGGGCTGCCCCGCTCTCCAGGCATCACTCCGCCGAAAAAGCGAACCCGGGCCATGAAGACAACGGCGGCGGCCCGACCCGCTCCTTTAGCTGCCCTGGGCCGACGAGCAAGACTGAGGCTGCACGGATAATTCCAGGCAGGCCCAGCCGGTGGGACCGGCCCGCGCCGCTCCCGCATCGCCCTCGGCGCGCTCCTGCTCGCTCAGGCAGCGGCTCTTACGGTAACGCAAGGCGTGTTACGTCCTTAATGTGTCGAAGACTGGCCACACGAAAGTGTTCACCGTATGAATGCCACAATAAGAAAAGTCAGATGTTCGATCATGTCGGCAAAAAAAATCTCAGTAATGTTCGATTTTTCAGACTTGTACTTTGCCTGACCATTTCAGTTACATTATTTTGGTTGATATTAGTTATTTGGAAAGACAAAACAAAGAGGAATGGATTCTGGCCAGTTTTAATTTAATATTTAATTGATTAAAAATCTCCTTGACTTCAAAGAAGGACTGCCATAAAAGTATGAAGGAGTACGTAGTTCCCTTCAAAGTCTAATAAATGTATCTTTTAATTCCAAAGGTCTGCGTCACTGACACAATGAATATACCTGATCATTTCATCAGCCCTTATATCCTGGCCTTGATCAGAACTTTGTTCCAAATTGCACAAGACTTAGTATATTTTACCATATTTTCTGTAAGACAAAAATGGGAGGAATAGGAGTACTACTCTGATAAATTACCCATGAGATTAAATAGAAGCAAAAATGTGGTTTGGTCAAACTGAAGGCTTAGGCCTCTGTTTCTCTATCTGACAGCACATTCTGGAAGTGTCAGTATAAACATCCATAAGAGTCCATCTGTACATAAAAGCCTTATCAATACTGGGTTCTTCTGCTCCACATAGGGATGGCTGTGTTCACCGCAGGAGAGATCAAGGCCTGAAGTCTAAAGTCCCTTTAGGCAGTCATCTATTTTTCTCTGTCCTAGGCTTCTTAGAAATGTCACAGCCAAAATGATACCATATTTCTCCACTGTTAAAGGCATTATCCTCATTTGGGTACCGTCACAGGTCTCTGATTCCCTGAAGTATTTTTATTCACTTGGAAATTTCTCAGGGAAGGACAGGAAGTAATCATTCCAGGCTAAAGGACTGAGCAATTGAAATAGTTTAGATTGTTCTTCTCATGATATTATGAAATTCTTTTCTACACTATTTTGATCCTGCTTTCTAAATCTCTTTTTATAAATGTTTTCACCTGTGATTTGTTGTCCTTCAGTATCCTTTAGTCTGCTTTTGCCAGTCTCCTGTGGTGTTTGCAGGCCCTCTAATACCTACATTCAGCCCAGTCAGCTTTTGATTTTCGTAGGGGTGCCAGCTACTGCTGCAGTGCATGAAAGCAGAAGCTTGCACCATAAGTGCTGTACGGGTTTATTATATGGTTCTGGAGTGTGAATTTACAGGGAAAAAGAGGAACTCAGTAAGCCAGAAATCCCTCCTTTCACTGTCTTATGCAGTGCATACACACTTAGGACTCAAGCCTTTTCTGCTGCAATTCTATCTTGACCACTGACATCTCTGATTCACATTAGAAAGCAACAGAAATACCATCATTCTATGAACTAATGGTATGGTAGAAGAATGGAAATTGATCACATCACCAAAATTAGTGTTTTAATTGTAAAGTCTTCCCCAGAGCTTCTAGTTTCTGTGTTTGGATATTCTTTTTAAGCTTTCACTCCAGTTTGCATGTCTCCTGTTTCATTTCTCTTGGCAGAAAGCCAGCTGGAAGAGCATCTCTGCACTGCAGTGAAAAGCTGCAGCTCTGGAAAGCTACCATGTCAAAAACAAATAGCAAGTACTATGACTGAATCACCTGAAAACAGAAGGTACTTTTATCAGCTGGTATGAAAATATCTGAATATTTTTCACCTTCATATACTGATGTCATGTTTTCCCCCCATGATCTACAATTCTACTTTCATGATAGAATTTAATGTGCTCTGGCATTTATTTTCAGGTTTACTGCTTTATTCACATATTGACCTGTTCAGTGCAATCCTCTAAAACTAAATTATTGCTGCTATACAGGTTACAACACACAGAAATTAATTAAACCATTTTGATACACTAATTCTCCCTGTTTACAAGATTCAGTTCATAGAGTTCATAGCCAGTGGTGTCACCGTAGTTTAATGTGAAAAAGAGCTATTGCATCATCTCCTAAGTTATCTGTGGAGGGCTCGACCACCTTTTGATTTAATATCTTAATTTGAGAAAACTCCATAAATTAGTAAGGCCAGCTGTAGCCTGCAGAGGTAATAATTATGTATTTTTCTCCCTTTCTGTGGTTGTTGGGTTTTTTCTTTTCCTGACTATCTTTTGTCAGAGTCCTGTGACACTATAGATTCACATATGCTTGCCAAAATGTCAGCTTTCTGAACCTTGTGAGGTTTCAACTGCAGTCTTTGTGGGTACAAAACAATGAGAGAGAGCAGGATGCCAAGTTATCTGCCATCAAGTTTCTAAACTGCAGCTCACCTGTGGAAATCCTGCACACTGTAGGTGCAGAATTTGACACTGTTTTAGGAAACGCAGCACATTATTGCTGACTTGTGACATTTTATAATAGCTGGGTTGCTTTTCCACCCAATTGCATCAGCACACAGTGGTCCTTCCTTTTCTGTCAGAAAAGACATGGGTTTTTCTACCTGAAACTACTTTTTGGTGGCTCTCCCTTGTTCAGCCTGTAGAAGTCTCATACTTTGGGGTTGCTTAGCTTTTGCACAAAGAATCATAGGATCACCAAGGCTGGAAGAGACCTTCAAGATCACCCAGTCCAACCATCCATCCAGCACTACCACTGTAACCCCTAAGCCACATCAGACAGAAACAGATCCACACACTTCTTGAACACCACCAGGGGTGGTGACTCCACCACTTCCCTGGGCAACCTGTTCCAGTGCCTGGCAACTCTGACACTAGAAAAGTTAATTTTTCCAATATCTAATTTGGATCTCTTCTGTCTCAGCTTAAGGCCATCTGCATTGAACTGCTTTTGGGCTGCGGCTGGCCAGAACTGTGAGCAACAAGGGCTTGTGCCCAAAGTTAGGGCCTCCCTGGTCACTCCAGACAGTAAGAACTCCTGCATATACCACGGCCTGCCAGTACAGCCATGGACAGCTCATATCAGCTTTGCACTGGCAGCTAGCAAAGCTCAGATTTTTCTTGTAGCTCATGGGTCTGGACCCAGGAAATCCCATGACTTACCTCTGGAGATCACTACACGTGCTTTTAAATGAACAGAAGGAAGTACCACCAGGAAGGGACCTGCTCACTGCCTAGCAACAGAGGAGAGATAAAGAAGGCGAATGACAATACCAAACCTTGGAGTCTAGAACCGCGGTCTTCTATGGCTTTGTTGTGGGTATTGCAACAACTCAACACCAAGCATTTAAAAATCTCCGCGGATTTCTCTATTTAAGTGAATAAATTCTAAACTAAACTATAAACCAACACCCCTTTGCCCCTGAATTGTTTTTTCAAAGGTCTGAGCCTCGCTCGCGGCTTTGAGCATCCAAGCTGGTCGCTGTACCGCTCTGCCCATCTTAACGGAAAGAACGAAGACCCCGCGCCCTAGCACCGGCGGGAGCTCACCGGCAGCCGCCTTGCCGGCACAGCCTGCCTCGGGCGGGCAGCCCGGCTGCGGCCGGTCCGGATCGAGACAGCGGCAGGCTCCCCGCGGCCGGGGCAGCACCGACTCCAGCCGGGCCGCGCGGGAGCGCCTGAGGGTGGGGCGGGGCTCGGGGCGGGCCTGTGGGCGGGGCGGGGCCCGGAGGGGAAGGCCACGCCCCAGCCCGCAATAGCGCAGGACCACGTGCCAGCTCGGCCAATCAGGGTGGGGGGACTCAGGGCGCTTTAAGAGCCGCGCGCCAGTGACCGCGCTCTGCAGCAGCGGCCGCGGCGTTGCCATAGAGACGGCGGCGGGGCCGGTCGCCATGGACACGGCGGCGCCGCCGGGCGGTCGGCGGCACGCGCTGCTCGCCGTGATCGGGGAGATCGGGACGGAGCCGGAGCGGGGCGCGCTGCGCGGCGCCCTGGAGCGTGGTGAGGAGTGGGGTCGCGGCGGAGGGTCCAGGGCGAGACGGACGCGATCCCTGTCCCTGGGAGCCACGGGGCTGTGCGCCTGCCGCGTCGTCCCTGCCGCCGCCTGGGACGAGGCGGAGCTGTCGGTGCCCTCCCCGCCCTGCGGCACCGCCATCTCGCCGCAGGGCTTCATCCCACTCCTCCCGGAGGGACGGCGGCGGAGGCCCGCGGGCGGTGGCCGCGGGAAGGGTCGAGGCGCTGTCGGAGCCGCGGGGCGGAGGCCGAGGCTGAAGCTGAGCATCCCGGTAGGGGCGCGGGCAGAGGGCGAGGCCGGGCGGGGCTGGGATCCCCGGCGCAGTGCGGGGCCGGTCTCTGCGGCGTCAGGCGGCATCCGTTGTTTTTTCTTCCCTGATCATTGCTTTATATGCATTAATGACATGTAGCTAACACAGTTTTCGAACGTCTTAAAGCTTAAAGATATTTCATGGTTCTCTTTCTCGTCAGACTTTATTCTATTAGTGGTTTGGTGAATTGCATCTTATTTCAATCTTACCCCAAAATTCTGTCTTGTTGGAGGAATTGTCTTGCTGGACTGTTTACTGTGATCCTAGGGGCAGCTGTGAACAGGGGTCTGTTGTGGTACGGCCTCTTCCTGGCTATAGAGCAGCCACATGGACCAGAGTGAGAGAGGACAAGCCACACAGTGAACTGCTTCAGGAATGACACAATGCAGGATAGACCTGCCATAACATTTTTTTCCTCTGTTATCCACATTTTAGTAACACCCAGAGGCCTTGGCAATTAATTAGTCTTTGTATATTAGATGCAGTGTTGTTTAGAAGTAAGGGGGAAGGAGGTGGTGAGATGATAGTTCTTCCATTGTGGCAGTTTCCGATAGTTTCTGACAAAAAGACAAAGGAGAGCTGATCAACTACATCAAGACCTTAAGAGAATCTTTGTTCTAATAAGCAGTTAGTACACCTTTGAGAAATAAAGTAACAGTCTTCTGACTCACCTTCACTCCTCCCTTAGCTCCCCATTTCCAAGGCACACTGGTTTGAAATATGCCAGGGATAACAGTCATAACTATTGGCCAAACTGTCTTATTCAGAGATAATTCTGTGACTGTTTTCTTCCCAAGCATTAGCACTACTGCAGAACAGATGGGCAGTGCAATTTAAGAAAGAGGGTAGGTGTAAATATGTCAGATATTGTCCAATTTCTTCACTTCAGCATCTTTTTCAGCTATCTGTTGGCAGGCTGCTTACCAACTTGTTCATGAGGAGTGTTTCATTCCCTTTTTATAGGATGGCTTAGTCAGGAGTAGTAGACCTGATTATGACCATCTGGCCTCTGAAAGACCTTCTTTGAGGGGGCCACTCGTTTTTCCTGCACAGAGGGTGATTATCTTCACTTGGAACTTCACTGAGCTAGTGTGCTAACCTGCATCCTTATCCATTGTCTGAATCTTTGAAATGGTGACAGATCAGACTGTGAACTAAAGGATTTCACTCTGATTCTGCAGTCATATGCCAGTAACCTGAGAATTCCCACTGCAGAGGAAAAACATGCTGTTTCTGACTTAAATTGTGACTGCCATAATAAAAATGAATTCTACAGTTGGCCTTCTCTGATTAGAAACCTGCTGAAATTCTGCCAAATGTAAACATTTCTTTCATTTGCATGAGAGGTAGCCATTTCAGTGGTATTAGTAAGTTACTGTCAGTAGAAGTGAATCACTCAGGGAGCTGGAAACCTGGATTTCAATCTTTGCTCTGTCACTTACATGGAACAAGACCTCCAGAAAGTTAGTTTTTCCCACTACGAAATGGGAGAATGACCTCTTCTTAAAATGGACCAATATTTGCAAACTGAAAGATATGAAAAATGAGAATAGTTAAAATGACAGCAATCTTGAGACCTGTCATTATCAGCATGTTATGATGTTATAGACAACTGCACTTTTGATTCAGGGAGTTCAAGAAATGTGGAAATGATGATTCCCACTTAAGTGCAGGCTGTTGCACCCTGTCTGCACAAAAAAAAAGCAACCCAAATGAAGTCAACAAACAAACCCAAACAATAAAAAACTAACAAAAAAGCCCCAAATTAAAAAACAACCAAAGATAATTATTTTCTGGTCGATAAATCTCTTGCCCTGACTGATATAAAAGGTGTGTTTTTCCAGACTTCTTTCTATACCTTGGTTAAGGAGAATGCAATAGCAGCTACAGGACATTATAGGAACCTGCTCATTTTCAGGTGTAGAGCTTTGTCGGCTGTGACACTGTGGGATTTCTGAACACTTTTTCCAAAATACTGTCTAATAAATGCTAGGTTTATTTTTCTGTTGCTGTGTTTCTTTTGTCCATTTTTGAATCAATATCCAGAAGACGAGGTGTAGTATTGGGCAGAAATGCCAAATCTTTTAAGCCAATTACCTCAGCAGGGTATAAAACATTCACAAGGGCATAAAGAATGAGATGGAAAACTGATGAGTCACATGGTCCCTTACTTAGGCTTTGCATTTGCAAAGAGCTTGAATATTTACCCTTATTGTGGTATAGTTTGCACTCTCATGATAGAGGATTCTAATCAGCAAGAACAATGTTCTTGCTCATGTGCCATGGAGTGATAAACTGGAGTTGTGGCAAATTGGGAGAGATTACAAGTAAACTCATACAACCTGTAGGGAAAAATATGTTGAATAAATTGTCGCAATGTTGTTGCTCTTGTATGAGAACAAGTTAGATAATTCCACTCTTTCCTTTCTTGCTCTGAAAGAGCATCTATGCTTTCTGCATCCTAGAGGATGTAGCAGTACCTCAAATAGCACTTATTGCTGCAGTAGGACACAATGACCATGACACAGCAGCTAGTCAGCAGGATTTGCCCTGCAGAGTTCCACCTTGTTCTTGTCCAGGTCAGAACGCTCGTAAGTACCGCATTAAGATTCTCTTATACTGGACACATGTTTAAACAATTATGCTCTCTTGGAGTGTAGCATAGGAAAACATTTTGTCCATCTTCTTGCTCCATGTCTTTTTATTATGTGTTTTGTTGGTTCATATCCCATGTCCAAATTGAAAGGCGCTGTGCTGGTAAGTTGTTAAAGGTTGTTTGGTTTGGTTTGTTTTTTTTGTTTGGTTGGTTTGGGTTTTTTGGAGTTTTTTTGGGGGTGGGGTGTTTTTTTGTTTGTTTTGTTTGTTTCTTTGCTGGTTTTTATTTTTCTTTTTCTGAAGTTCACAGGATTTACTGGGGATTTTTTGTGCAGTCTGAAGTGCAGACTATCAGCACATAAATAAGCTTTGTTACTGTATTGTGTCAGCTGTCACCAGAAAAAGAAACTGAGCACAAAGTTTTTTTAGCTGCTGTGGATTCTACAGGCCTTGAGAGTACTGACCTGTGTGATGCAATGATTACTGTGTATGGGTATGTGTAGAAAGCTGGAGCATGTATCCTCGGGGATCCTCTCCTGACAGTAGTCAGTAAAAGCTCTTGCACAACATGGAGAACTAGAAATGCAGTAAATGGGCATGATATCTCCATGGAAAATTAACATGGTTATATTGAAAGAAAGCAGATAATAGAGGTAATAAAACTTTGTATTTTATGCAAGAGAGGTGGTGAAAGAGCTCTCAATCAGGACTCCATCAATGAATACTGAAGCTGAAATTCTTGTTTCTGTTAACCTTAGAAGTCTGTGGCATCAGCCTTCAACAGCTGAACATCACCAGGCATAAGCACCAGATGATGGAGTAGGGATTCCTAGTGATATCCTGCTTTGGTTGTGGCACAGTGTAGAGTCACACCATTTAGGAAAGGCTGCTCCCTACTGGGATATGAAAATCTGTGGTCTGTAGTGTTTGGTGTCCTCCAGAATGTATACCTGCTCACATTGAGGTCTGAATGTGACTTCCCCAGAATGGCTTGCTGCCACTAGCTCTGGGAGCAGAAGCACCTTCTTGCTGTGATATGAAGGCAATTAGCTGGCAAAGATTATAAAGATTAAAGAATAGACTCAACTTGTCTCAGTGGGATCAGTGTCTTTGAAGGAGCTGGATGGGTGGGGGCTTTTGTGACTTGGAGGATGCATAGGCTATAAGAGCAAAGAAGCTGATGTCTCTGAGCTTTTCAGTAGCACAACCACACAGTAGCCCATCTCTACTGGTAACTAGTGCTGGAGAATGCAGATGTAAAACTAACATAATGTATTTGTTTGGTTAAGCAGTAGTGTAATTTATTTGGCCTCATCTCTTGTTGGTTTTTCTTGCATGAAGTCCAAGTTGAATGGAGACTTGCTCACTGCATGTCCTTCAGGAAGAAATGTTTTATGGAAGGTAAGTATCTTATGGTCCTCGGCTTCTGAAGACTTTCTCCATCCTAAGTATGCTTATCTGGTAGAGCATCCTTGGTCCTTGTGTGTCCTGCTCATTTCTCTTTCTCCACTTCCTCTTTCTGGAGTAGATGTAATGACAATGACAGCTTACTTTTTCCTTTCTTTTTTTTTTTTTTTTTTTTTGACAGGAATTCGTTCCTGGAACATTAATACTCTCTACTGTGATCTGAATCATCAACTGCGGCTCTTTGTAACCCGACATCTAGCTCAGTTTTCTTCTGAAGTCAAAGGTCAGCTTTTTGGTTTATATGCATTAACTTTTAACTCTTGTTTTGGGTCTGGAAAAAAAAATGCAAAGCAACAACAAAGAATAAAACTGTTTGTGATTCAGTTAGTGACTTGTTTGCCCAGGATTCTGCTGAGCTGAATGCATAAGAAAAGCAATCTTAATGGTATGTTGGATGCAATGAATTTACCTTAAAATTACAGATCTTACTACTGAGAATAGAGTTGAATAGAAATATGTGTTGTTTTAAAGCCTATTAAACTAGTTAGAAGTTAGGATCTATCTATCTGTCTATCTATCTATCTATCTATCTATCTATCTATCTATCTATCTTTTGTATCTTATTCAGGTGGCACAAAATAGTTTCCTTTGTAAGCTATTTATTATCGATGTCTTCCTGTTAGGTTTTAGAATATGTTTTCATATGCACAAAAGGTGTTGCAAGTAGTGTGTAAGAATAGCCAAATGACTTTTTGGATTCCTCTTTTTGAAGCTCCCTTTCCTGAGAACAACGAATAAGAGCATTATAAAAATGGCATAAACCATTAGAAATTAGGCTTGCTTGGCATGTGAAAAGCTTTAACTCTGTTTGTAATACTTTTATGTAACGTATGGTAAATTACTACAGTAAGCACAGATGACACTTGCAGAACCCGGTTTATGTAAGATCATCTTATAGCTCGCTGTATGTTTTATGCTCTTGTCAAAGCTTCTGAATTTTTCCAGTTGGGGAAGCTGTTCTTCTAAAGGACAGCTGTGAAAGAAAGTACCTGGACTCTTCTCAAATGTGCCACTTACTGAGAGATCTCACCTTCTCTATGACTTTTTAATATGGGGATGGAAATTCTCCCTCAATCAAGATGGTGTGTGTGTGTGTGCATACACTTATGGGATTAAAATAATGTGTATGAAACATATAATTTGAAACACTCAGCAGATCTGTCTCAATTTGAAGTAGCTGTAACAGAGCTTATAGTACAGCTAGACTAGAGCACAAGCAAGTTACCATGAGTATAACATTTTCCCAAGAATTCTTCTAAGTCACAGTTGAAATATCTGGATTAATGTTAGCAAAATGTATCCCACTCACTTCCCTAGCGTAGTGTCTGAGGAGCAAGGGGTGTGTTGGCAGTCTATGAAGAGGTTTCTGTGATGGATTTGGGGAACTGTATTGAGCAAAACAGCAGCAACTACAGTATAAGGCAGGATTAGTGTCTATCTGGGAGGAGTCATCATTGGTTCTGCAAAGGGAAGTTCTGCTTTTCAAATGTCTTGTAGAACTTCAAAGAGATCAGCAAACATGTAGATGAGTGATTTAGACTACCAAGCAAAAATATTTGGGGGATCTAAGTCTATGAAGTCTAAGAAAGCCTATTGGCCACAGGATTAGGGACCAGGCTTTGGTATGCAGAAGTTACTGACAGAAAGATTAGTAAACAGAAGTTCTGATATAAACTGTGTGTAGAGACTTTGTCCTGAACTGGAGGCTTGCAGCTTAATCTGGTATTAGTCATGGTGCCACTCTTTAGAGCCGTCATTACATACCTGCAGAGTTTCCTGTGGGACTCTACATTCCAGCTAGCTCTGCATAGTATCTCTTTGCTCTAGTACATTTTTTGGGAAAGGAAAAGCATAGCTGCCTCTCAGCAGCTTCTGCTTCTGATGTGATTAGCAGTAGAGTATGAGAGATTCTTGTCTGGGGATCTAGCAGACATGGATTGGCCTTTGGACCAGACGTATTTCTATAGGGGCTCCTTGGTTTGTGGCAAGTGTGTACAGCTGGCACACTGTCCCTGGCAACACTTAAGGTCAGAACAGCCAGACAGAGAAAGGCTTTGTTTGGGTTTACGGGAGTCTTAGAGAGCAGCTTTGCCTCAAGTTAGATACTTGCACATATTCTGTCTGGACCCGTGTTTATTCAGTAAGCATGGATCTTGAAATGCAGCAAGATGCTCTGCCAGAGGCAAAAGGATTGTGTGTGAGAAAAATGGCTACAATTTAAAATGTGTTAAGCAGCTGTATAGGACTGTGGAAAATAATGATAGTCTGTTCAGGAAGATTGTGCAGGAGATAGTGTATCTTGAATGCTGAAGGGCTTAAATTGAGGAGTTATGCTATAATCCCAGGATTTACTTGATGGTGCTAGATCTTGCATGCAGGCAAGTTTCTCTCAGTGACAGCAGTAAGCTATGGTTATGGCATGGTTTGTGGGGAGGAAGTGGGAAAGACTGTTAAAAGAGAAATTTCAGGTTACAACTGATAATACAATCTAGAAGAAGCTCAAAATGTAAACTGGGAACAGTCTTGGCTGCATTCCATATGTACTATCAGATAATACCCTTTGGAATACAGCTGCAGTTTTAAATGCTCTTTTAGCTTTGCAGTTTCTGCTTCAGCAGCTATTTTTTACCAACTACTTTGATGGTAAAGAATCTTTATATATATATTTATTTTTTTTTTAAGTATTTGCTGCGACTTCCTGAAATTCATTGCTGTGTATCCTGTAACAGCCCTGTGAAGGTGTTCATTACTATTCTCCATAGGAACATACATAAAACTAGAACTTTTATATTATTGTTTGGCTCAACACTTTACTTACCCTCTTGTTCCTACTGTGGGCAAAGGGAAGAGTGCCTGCAACTGATTTTCCTCTTAGCATTCATAGCTTGGTGCTAGCTTCTCTGAGCAGAAGGCTGTACTAGAGCTCTCCTGAAATCCCTTCCAGCTAATGTTGTTTTGATTCCATACTGCTTGAAAGATCCCAGTCTGGCTTGTGTGGGGGACATGTACCTCCACACTGGTATGTTGAGTAGGATATCTGAAGGATTCTTTTCAGAGGTGCATTAACTGGAGAATATCGTTCCCTTAAAGGCTGATTAGGGATTAGCAGCTGATTAGCAGCTGAAGCACAGCAGTTTCTGTAAACCTAGAGTCGGTCTTTGACCTTCTGTTTAACGCAGAATGTTTCTCACTTGGCAGACTTGTGACACCACTGGCAAAAAACAAAAGATGGACACTGGTAATACAATATGACTAAGTAAAGCAGTCTACCAGAATATTCCAAGACTTTCCTGTTTGCAATTTCTCACTTGGTTACAATAGTTATTTCAAACCTATATTTATAGGATGTGATGTTAATGTGTAGAGTTTGCGGCTGAAGTTAAAATGTAACTGCAGTGTTCTGTGGGAACGGAGATGGCACAGTTATCCCTCAGACAAGCTTTTAGTCTGCTTAAAGATGATGAGGAACAAAAGAGCCTCAAATGCAGAACAATCAAGAGAAAAGCTCAGATCGGAGCTTGTAAAGGGATACTGAATGCATCTTATGGAAGTTGATTTGTTGCTGGGGTTTTGAGTTTCTTTTTTCCCACACTGACTTGCTGGCTGTTCTCTGAGTACCACAGAGAGCATGGCCCATGCTGTAGGGGTAATCTCACAGCATAGTTCACAAGTTATGGATGGGAGGCACAGCAAGAAATCAAGTGTGGATGTATTTGGAGCTTCTGGAAGCTGGTAAATTGTCTGAAGGGAGTGTGATATGAGGAGAAAAAATGAACAGAAGTGTATCTTCCTGTATGCTAAGGACAGCCCCAGGTGCACTTCTGCACAACTCTCAGTTGCTACTGGCTGCCAAAGTAGTTTAAGTTCATGGGCAATGTCTCCTTGTACTGGATGTTAACAATTCTTTAAAACCAGGAGGGAATGTCTCTTTCAAATAAAAAGTGACATGGTTTGAGGTGAGGTGCTTAAAATAATTATTTCTCAGCACAAAGGAAGTATGCTTTCTGATATCTGTTGATTCTGATGTTCAGAGAAAACCACTTTTTTTCTGAAAATAGTCAACTCCATGAATATTAGCAGCTGCTTTCAGTCTGACTTGGGGGTTTTAAATACCTCAACCATCCCAGTGGTCTTTTCTCTCAAGCTGTACTTTGTGTTGACCTTCAAAAAACTTTTTAAAAATAACTAATGACATAATTGAAAAGCAAGCTATTAAAAATACCATGCAGGTTGAATTTGATGGAAAAAATTCTTGAAACAATCCAACATGGATTATATACTTTTCTTGCCTCTGTAAAAGGAATATGAGAAATATTAAACACTTTCAAGTATTAGCTTGCATTTTCCTTTGCAAACATAATGTTTTACACTGAAAACCATCAGTAACAGTTGAATAACTAGCTGCCTTGCCAGCAGATGGCCTTCAGGCTGTGAAGCCTTTCATATTCAGCCTAACACTCATTCTTCACATCCTACTGATGCCTTTGTTTTACACTTTGTGCCAATTGAGGATGCAGTTATATCTGCCACAGCTATCTGAGAATGTGGTGAAGTTGTGTTACAGTTCTTGAAAGCAGCTGTCTTTTGGATGAGCACTCCTAGAAGGCTTTTAACTTGGACTAGGAGAAGAATTCGGTTTTACTGCCTTTCTGGAACATACAGGCAGCTACAATGAGAATGAAGGCTTTCCCTTCACAAGGGGCAATGAGTCAAAGTTGCATTGGGAGAGTATTGAAGTCAGGTAAGAATTTTATTATTTTTTTACTGTGAGAAAAATTGGTCACATGTGAAAACCTCCCAGGGACATGGTAGAGTCCCATCATTGAAGGTTTTCAAGATGTAATTAATTGTACAGGGTGTTAGATGTATAAGCTCTGTTCGGTTTCCCATGAAGTTGAAACAGACAATCTTTTGAGGCCCCTTCAAACCTTGGCTGTTCTGTGCTTCTATGTATTCAGCTTTGCAACAGTGAAAGGACAGGGACTTTTAGTCCTGAAACAAACCAAGCTGTTAAGTTACAAATCTAGTAATAAGAAAAGGCAAATACACGAGCCCACCATGCACATCTTTATCTCAAAATCTGCATTTGGTCTCCCTTTTGCATTAATATTCCATAGGTCAATGTTTTTATGTGTTTGCGAGTGGTTCAATTTCTTTGTGGAACTTGGAATGGCTTGGAGTTTGGCTTGTGCCATATGCTTTTTTCTACTGAACTGCTTAGTTGGTCTTCAGTAGTGAGTCTCAAGTGCATGACAGTAAAAAAAGCTGCCTTGTTTATTCAGATTATAGCTTCTAGATAATACAGGTGATAAGTTTGTGTGTTCAAGCAAAAGCTGTTCTGGACAGGAGGCGAAAGACAATTGCTTGTGAAAATTAGATTACAGTGAAAGTTTATGTTCCCCACAGATGTCATCTCTTGCTAGAGAGATTTCTGTAATGTAGAACATTGAGTGATGGATTTCATTCAGCTCTTGGCTGTTTTAATAAAAGTACTGATACATTCTAAACTTGCATGTTCAGGTAGCAAAAAGTCAGTGGCTAACACTACTTTTTTTTTTCTTTTCCCCCACAGATGCAACAATGATTCTTTGGACTTTTTATGCAATTTTTAGTCCTTGAGCAATTAATTGTCCTGTACCGTTTGTCTGCCAACATACTTTTGACCAGAGAAATACAAAAGCAAGCACTTGTCAGCTTCTGTGCTTCTTCCTTGTGTTCTTGAGGGCTGTATTTACTTTTGTAGTAACCACACTGAGTATGACCTCAAAGATCCCATGAACTGCAGTCTACTAAAATAGCTTCCCAGGCTGTAAGAGCGGCCCATGTTTCTTGTTGGTACATGTGGCTTCAGTAATCTCAAGCATTGCTCTTTCCAGGTGATTCCTGTCACAAACACCCTTAGATTTTTCTCCCAGATAACTGGTAAATAATATTTCTGTGGGATTTGCAAGCACCACCAGGATCTACCAGCTAGACATACTTTAATCGGTTACTCATGTGTTCTGTAGGAATACATCTTCTCTAAGGCTGCTGTATGTTAGGGTAGGTAGTTGTACTGGTTCAAGCCAAAGTTACATGCAGAACAGCGATAAAAAAATGGATGCATGGGCAAGAGTGCAAGATGAGTGCATAAAACACTTCTTCCTTGTACTATCCTAGCTTATATCTCTTTCCAGCTCATGAACAGCTATGTTTTTTTATCTGCTTAATAACAGCACTTTTCAACCTCTACAGAGTTTTTCCCTGCAAGTAAAGGAAGCAAGGAATAGAACAGTTCATTGACCTGTCACAGGAAGAAACCTACAACCACATTTTATTTGCTTGGTTTCTTATTTCTGTCTGGTCTCATTTTGATATACCTTCTTATATTGGACAATCCTGTCCAATCTGGTTGTGTTATAGGTCTGGCATATTTGCTTTCTCATGATTTCTCCAGATTGCAGAGGCCAGACTTACCTAATGGTTTCTTATAGGGAAACTATCCCAGACCTTTAATTTTATATTTTTTATTGCCTTCCAGATCTATCTCTTTAGGATGCTGGGAACATATCCCAACACAGAAGTGTGTAGTGTTCAAAGTGGGGTAAAGTTATGTGTTCACACATGGCACAAGATTTTTTTTTCTTCCTTCCCAATTTCTGACATATTTATTGCTTTCTGACTGCAAAGATACCCCACTGGTAATAGTTGGCTCTGGTTAGCAAGTTAGTGTAATTTTATATGTGATTTATACTGAATAAAGGGGAAAACAAAACTCAGCATTGTGAAGTTTCCCTGGCAATTCATCTGCAGCCATACTTGGTACTATCCATAAGATTTGCCACCAGTCTACTTTCCTCCTTTTCAGGTTGTCTATGAATGTAGTGAGAAGCATGAGTCACAGTGCAGGCTTATATGACATGACATATAAAATAATGATTGCACTGTGTCAGCACAACCTTTGAGATTTTGACAAGCTTATTTGGTCTTTATTAAGAAGGAAGGTCATATTTTCTGTAAAGCCATGCTGATTGACATTAATTCAGTACTCTATTTGCATCTTTACTGCTGATGGGTTTTGCAGTCTCCTAGAACTTAAATGCCAGAGTAGTGGAGCTCATATTGGAAGCTGAGAGCTTCTTAATCAACCTTAGATCTTGTACAAGAAATTATTTTTTGCATAGGCTTGGTCTGAATGCTTCGATCTCCCACCACTGTTACTGTTAAAATTTCATTGTGTCTAAAATATATTTTAATTTCTTTCAGCTACAGAACAGAAATATTTACTGAATATTTCTGGCTCTATTTGACCTGCAGAACTTAATTTTAAAATGCAATAGAGTTAAAACATCTGCTAAAGTTGGTAAAAGCAGTGTTTTTATATATGGTCTTACATGGTTTTGCTTTTGTGCTAAGAGACCTCCTCTGGACATTACACATCCTGAGAATTCTCTTTGCTTTTAGGAAGCTGAACAGAATTTCCCCCTCAATATTTAGCAGAGGAACTTAACAGAACCAGAGCAGTGGTGAAAAATTGTTTCTTTCATAGAAATGATGCTTCCCATGAGTAGATGGGAAGATGGGCTGCATTTCCTGCATCTGATGCCAGTATACTGACGCTGCTTTGGCAGGCCAGGGAGTTGTCAGTCTTCATCTCTGTTTGCCTCTTGTATTTCAAACTGTTCCTTCATTTCTATCATGTGTTTTGAGGTTGTCATTGTGACACCCAAAAGGCTATGGTGTGAAAATAAGAAACCAAAGCCTCAGTGAGCTATTGCTTGTGGGTTTTTGGGGGGAAGTGCTAGGATTTTTGTGTTATGTAGACTTTTTTAGGTAAGGTGGTTTCTTATTTGAACACATGACTGGTCTGTTATAAACCATAGGTAATTATCATGGAAACATAGCATATCCTGAGTTGGAACGGATCTACAAAGATCATCAAGTCCAGCCCCTGCCCCTGTACAGGGCACTCCAAAATTCCACCATATGCCTGAGATTGTTGTCTAAACACTCCTGGAGTTCTGGTAGCGTTGGGACTGTGACCACTGCCCTGGGGAGCCTGTTCCAGTGCCTGATCACCCTCTGGGGGAAGAAACTTTTCCTAGTATCCAGCCTAAACCTCCCATGACACAACTCCAGACTATCCCTCAGGTCCTGTCACAGAGAGCAGAGATTGGTGCTGCCCTTCATGAGGAAGCTGCAGACTCCCATGAGATCCACTGCTATGGTGGGAAGCCAAGTCAGTACAGGTCACTGCTGTGATCCACCTGCTCTTTCTCCTGTCGTCACTTAGGTCTGGTGTCTGTGTGAGCTGCTAGCAAAGCTGTCAGTAACATGCTAGTGGGGGAATTCCTGATGCAGGCATACTTATTTGAGAGCTAGTCTTCACAAATCATATTGTTTGATATAATTATTTAACTAGAAATAAACAAATATAGTTATTTTCTACTCAGAATTAGTTCTTATACAAAACACAGCAAAAAAATAGTGTTTGGAAAGGTTTTTCCTGTGTTTTCTGCATTTTATCTCCATGGATAATTAACTTTCCAATTCTGTGAGTTTCTTAGCTCAAAACTCCTAGAGTTGAAATCACCCCAGTTGTGAGTTCACTTTGCATGTGAGTTGCATTTCTAAAGTTAGAAATTGCCTTACTAAATTATTACTCTTGCTCCTGAAACCAGATGCTGTGGTTAAATGTTGCTGGCAGTTCATGGAATTCAAAATCTTGAAGTGTATATGGAAGCAAAGAATAACTGGGTTTATCCTGGAACAATATTATCCTTCAAGGACAGAGGAGGGAATGCATTGAGCTGAGTCAGTCCTGCTGAGCTGTCTGTCATATAAAATATTTGAGGGGTCAAGATCTGTTTGAATGGACATTGAGGGAAGATTAACCCTTGAATTTGATAGAAAAGGAAAATAATGATGAGATCTTTGGGAAAAGGTTGGACTCTTCTTCAGGACACAATGTAAAACAAACATATTTTGTTTTGGTTTCTTTAGTATTTTCTGTCTTGGTAGGTGTGAATGTTTTCTTCGTTACCTTTTAAAAAAGAAATATTGAGCCTGGGCTGTCCTTAAGGTTGTAGCTTCAGAATTACTCAACGGTTTTAATTTTTCAGGCCTTTTTAAAATGGCTTTGGTGGAATCCATTCTGAATGGATTTTAAACAGTGGGCTTTGTTTCAGTGATGTTGGTCCTCATCTGTAGAACTTTTCAGGATGGTTGAGTTGGATGAGACTTACATTTCTGATGGTTAAAAAAAAAAGGGGAAAAATATCTCTGAGCAACACAATAGGACAAGAACATGTATTTCTTTCAAATGACCTGATCTTGGTGTTTTGTTCCTATTTTTGAAAACTGAGGCCTATTCTGGATCTTGTATGCCTTCACTTTGACAGTAGCTATTGTGGAAATTGACAACAACTATTTACAATGTTATGTGCCTTCAGGTAAGTGAATGGTTTGAGTTTGACCTTATCCTACTTCTTTGCCTCTGAAATGTTAGTGAGTAGTAAAGATTCTGTAGAAAAACCTGCAGTAGACAGACTTCTATAAAGAAAATTCTCCTTGGATCACTGTTCTAAAGATGGCATTTGCTTGCATTTTTATTCCTATTTCATGGGGATGAATAATTCAAAGTGGTTATTGATTTCCCTTCCTCCCCTTACCATACCCCCACTACCTATTTGTTTTCCTTCTCTGGTTTCATCTGAGCTAGATCTTTGCAAGAAAGCATGTGCTGCAGTGCTGATCTTTTTATACAGGAGAACATAAACCCAGGAGAGAATAGTGCCTGAAATGGATGTCCTGCTTGATCCATGTCTGAAGAATATTTGCATATTTCTCACATTTTCCCTTTTTCTTGACTAAGCAGATTACAAGTAGAAAGTGTCTAGAAACTATGACATCCTAAACATGCACACAACTTACTAGCACTAGTTTGGAGGGACTAATGTTTTATCTCTTTAAATTTAAAATATGCCTGAAAGAGCAATTTCTGTTCTGTAATCAGAACATATGATTATTTCTGTGGTATCTTTGCATGTAGTATGTCCTGTAACTGTTAGTTTTTCCTAGAATTTTTAGCTTATCTTAAAACCTAGATTCATTGTGAGAAAAGCCTCAAAACAATGCCTTTTAAGTCTGCCTGAACCTGATAGGTAATGGTTTCTACTGCCTCACAAAATGTATCAGAGCTGTTTTGTATTGCTTACATAAAAATGTCTGCATCTAAGTTTCCAATTCTAAATATTACACAAAAAATTAAGTGCCTCTAGTGGTTTTATTAACCCCTGGTATGGATTAATAAAAAATGCACCACTTTTTAAGCAAGTCATCTCCAGTCAATGTCATGTAAACATGGAAGTATATACAGAGCTTCAACCTTCCCAGCTGTATGTTGTCCTGGCAATTTCACTTGTGCCACTGCCAATTCTAAATTCTTCTCTACCCTCTCCGCAGTGTCCTTTTGGTTTCTCTGCCAGATTCAGCTCCTGCCTGCCATTTGTGACAACTTTGTTGTTGCCACTGATGCCTGTTGCCTCTCTCTTAAGATCCTGCTGTGATTTTTGTCACAGCTTTCCTACCAGCTCCTTGTCTGTAGAGACATGTTTGCTACCCAAATAACAGGCAGGGCATTTGCTGTTATTGGTGCCTCTGGACTGATGCTGCTCTCCATAAGGGTGTTAGCAGCCTTTGCACCCTTGTTCAGGCCTTTAAGACTGAGTTAAAAGAGCAGGTTCCCAGGAATCCATTTTTGGGGCAGCTGGTACTTTTTCTAACAGGTTACTGTCTGGTCCAGAGCAAGAATGTGATCTGAGGCAGTTAAACGCGTCTGGAAGGAAAAATACCCTCTGCTTGAAGAGGAAACTTGCACCAGGATTTGGCTCATATTGCTCCTCACATACTGCCTTGGTTGCATTACTTTCTTTCTTTCAGTGACAGACCTGACTTGTCCCTTCTCCTTTGCTCTCTGTGTCTGAGGGGAAATTTGGGAAGCTTTGCTGTGTCTAGGGGTGCCTTCGTGTTGGCTGAGAGGTACAGCCAACTCCAGCTCTGGCAGAAGGCATGATAGATGTATGCTGCTTCTTGGAGTAGTCTGTCCTTGAACTCAGTGTAATTAGGAAAAAAACCAGGGTTTTATCCCAGTGTCACTAAGAAATTGCTGGGATTTGATCCTGGTCCTCCTCCCTCTCTGCCACCCTTCTGGGTGCTAAGGAGTCATGCTGCACTCACACAGTAACAGAACTGCACTGTTGTCACTGTGCTCTGGTATTTGTCTCAGTCCCTTTTCTCATGTTCCTGCTGGCCTTTTAGTACTGCTTGTGTTTGCTCCAGTTTTACAGCCTTGATTTATAAACCTCTTTATCCTTTCTACTGAGACTTCTAGACAGGTCATCTTCCATTGTTTTCCCTGAAGGTTTGCAGTTGCTGAGTTAAATTAGGATCACCATTTTTAAAACCTTATTTTCTGGGGCAAGAAGAACCAGAATGTCACCACTGAAAACTCACAGGGTTCATGAATTTGTTCAAAGTAAGAATTGGAAAAGAGGTTGGTAGCAGGTGCAGACAGTCTCTCTGGGCCTGCATTATGGATGCTATTACCACAAAAGTAAAACCTTACTTGAAGAAGAAAATGATACAAAAATAAATGGAATGGATAACTTTGGCTCTCCATCTTTAAACTTGAAAAATTCCACATTAGGCCTGCTAATTCTCAATAGCTCAGATAATATTCACTCCTTGGGCCCTGAAGCATCAGAAAGATTGAAACATCATTCTCAAATTAAGGAAGAGAAGCCTAAATATGTAACTGTATTGTTATATATAACAACAATAACAATAACAACAACAATAATAGTAATAATAGTAATAGTGATAGTAATAGCAATAGCAATAATAGCAATACTACTACTACTAATAATATATAACTGTACCTGCAAAGCTACCTGAAAGAATAAAATACTTTAGGGATCGAAGGTTACTTTAAATAGAACTATACTGACAACCAAAGAGTTGACACTGTATTTCAGAAATGGTTATTTAAAAATAGAGAAACTTGACAAAAGTGGGAAACACCTATTTGGTCAGAATTTAAGCTAACATACAGATTAAAAAGATACAAATACCTGTAAATAAGAAAGGAGATAGGAAGACTCATTAAACAGTTGCAGAGAATGATGCAGTAGTCAGCAAAAATGAGTGTCCTTTAGATACATCCTAATGAAGCCTGTAGAAAAGAGTAAAAATTGCTGTACCTTGACAGAAATGAAGATAGGCAAGAGGATTTTAGAAGTGATTTGCCAAGGACTTGAACTAGTCAGTTCATTTGTTTGATTGAAAGCAGATAGCCTATGGAAGTCAGTAACTAGATAGTCAAAGCAAAGAAATCTTGCAAGAGGACAAATGCAAACAAATCCTTGTGCTTCTTGACAGGTTTTTTTCTGTCCCGTGTGCTCTGGTGAGAGCTTAATGCCTCTGCTTTTGGATGTGCTGTGATAGCTTTGTGCAGTGAAAGCTTGAAAACTGGGATGCAGACTAATGGAGAGGTCAGAGTTCTGTGCACCCAGAACTCTGCATTTCACACAAAGGTGTGGGGAAAGAAATATATTTTACTCAAATTAATGTCTGGGCAATGTCTGGGTCAGGCCATGGTTATTCTTTGTCCCAAGGCTTTCAGAAGATAGTATATTCTTGATTAGAATATCTTTTCTTATTAAAGCCTTTGGCCTAGAGTTTTTAAGAAAATCAAATGCTTTTGAGCTCAAGATGGTAGACAGCTTGGATATTTTGTTTAGAGAATCATGACCTTTAAACTCACTGTAAGACATGCTTTAGCTGTATTTTTTGAGATCTCATACTTCATTAATACATACAGCCTTCATTTATATAAAACTGTTTTAAACATCATAGTAGAGAAAAACATGGAGATGTGACCCTGGCTCCACCCTGAAATTTGAAAACAACAGAAAAACATTTTAAGAACTGACTTTTTATATTTATGCTGGCCTAGGGGAAGACCCTGTCTATAGCTTCTTATTATTTATGATCCAGGGCATTCCTTTCAGTGTGATACTGGCTCAGGTGTGTAGTGATGAAATAAGTGTTCACATTTTTAACAGCTTAATTTCATGTTTAATTACATATCCTAGTTAGAAAGGAACTACAGCTAACATCCCAGGAAGCCTTTTCAAAGCCATGAGGACAGGAAAGAGCCCAAAGACAGGATCTTTATTTCAAGCCGTAATTGTCAGTTTGACAAAATGGAAAAAAGTGATTCGAGGTTTTTTAGCATAAAGAGGGAAAAACTCCCTGTCTCTTTTATAATTCAATACCTGAAATAAATCTATCTTTGCATCAGAGAATAATAGTGTCTTTAAACTTCCATGTTTGAGTGGTTGTTGGAATTGAGCCTCAATGAGCCCCATCTTAGTACTGGTCTTGGTGCCTGCTTTGTGAGGTTCCTCACAGTTCAGATTAATCTCCTGATCTCCTGAAGGACTGAAGAAATGGAAGTGATCTTGATCATAGCTCTAGGTCTTCCTGGTAGAAGCTCAGTGCCCCTTTTTTAGGAACTGGAAGAGCCTTGAAGATTGGTGAGTTCTTTCCTTATTAGTTCCCTTTTTCTTTTGCTTTTGATGACTGTGTTTGGGCTTATTGCTAAATGTTGTTTTCTTTAAAAGCTGAAAAGAAGAGATTATCTGCAACTGTTACCTGATCATATGAAGGCTGGAGTGCTGCCTCAAAGAACATGTGTGCAAGAGGCTTCTTAGGCCACTTAAATAACAGGGGCATGGTGAAGGCAGCAGCTGCTTTAAGAACCTCTTCAGTTTTGAGAAGAGTTTTGCTGGTCAAACAGTACACATATGCTGTGCTTTGTGAAAACCACCATACATCAAAAATTACTTTTGCTTTGTAAAAAAACACTTGCAAAGTATGAAAATGATACATTCCAGTTCGCTGGGGCGCGAACAGGTAAAAAGACCGTAAATAGAGAGGGAAACTAGAGACAGTAGATGCTCCAACCTTCAGACATTAATTTCATAGAGACAGTTGTTTCTGACGTCAAGTCTCAACAGCAACTGGAAGATGCAAAATTTTTTGTGACTTATAAAGAAGTATTTTGAGGCAAAAGAGAAAAGAGCATGGCATAGTGTTGAAACAATATTGTTTCCTTATAAAATAAGATCATGGATGGAAGATAACAAATTGGTCTGTTTATATATTAAAAAGGCTTTAATGCACTTAAAGATATCTGGCTAGTTCATGCTTTAAAGTTCATGCTTTAACACTTGCATGAGTGTTAATAGGAAGGGATTTTGAAACAATGACTAATATCAGGAAATATCCTGATTAGACAGTAAAATCTAATTTTGCTGCTTGAAATAGAATATATCAATATTTTAAAAATCAATACAGAAGGAGATCTTGCTGCTCCAAATATCCTGCTAGGGGCTAAATTTGATCACTGTTGTAGTGGGTGTAGAAAAGGAAAAGGCTTGCAGAGTTTTGTGTCACTGTATGAAATGGCCTGGGGTATATTCCCTTCCTGGATGTGCAGTGGGAGCTGCCATTCTGGAGTGCTCTGAAAAATCTGCTGATGGCAGAGCAATTTCCAGTGTGGGTCAGTTCTAGACCCAGACTATGTAACCCCCTCCCTTTCCTCCTACACCATTGGCACTGCTCTCTGAAGTGACAGACATGTCTCTGGTGTTCTGGGTTTATTAGGAAAGACCCAAAGAACTTCCCAAGGGATAAAATTGTCCCTGGGCTACTCGCCTGGGCAGTTCTTACACTGAAGCAGATGATGTTAACTCAAATATTAAGAAGCCTAGTTTATATGAAGCAGTAATAGCAAATACATCCTCCTGCTTTGTCTTCAGCACTGCTACATAGCAGCACCTTTAAGGTAATATCCTTTGCTCACCCTGTGCATCTTTAAGCTGAAAAAGGGGACTGCACATTTGCAGTCATCTCTATCCCCACCTTTTTACTTGGTTCTTTTTGTTCACGTTGACTATGCAAAACTCTTCAGCTTGTATTATAATGGTTATAGTGGGATGACAGGTATGATGGGTAGTGATAATGAACCCCTCTGTTTTGAAAAATGTTCATTGTAATGCACAGGGGACCCATAGCATGAAGCTATTTTCTTCGTAGTTTGTCCCTTAAGAATATTTAACCTTTGCTCTTTTTAAATAGGATGTTAAGACACAGCTATGCTACCTGGCCAAAACATACAGAAATCTAAGATGTTTGATGCAGTGCATTGATTTTTTTCCTCGGGTTTACAGATTTTTGCCACTGGTTGGCATCATCTGCAAGCTACAGAAATGAAGATTCTGGTTTGGGGTTTTTTTTGAAGTTTAAAACCTAAAATTCTGTGATAGTTTTATTTCTGAGCGTTCCATTGTGTCTGACAGTCCTTCTAAAATCATTGAGAGGGAGACCTGCTGTGGGGCCAGCAGGATATCTCCAGCTTTCACAGTTAATTCTGGAATCTAGAAGTAAGCCAGCATCATGTGTAAGGCCAGCAGGGCAGTGAGAGTGGTTTCAGTTCTTGCTGTGGGAAAAAAAAAAAAAAAAAAAAAAATCACTATTGCCAACTAGCACACCACGAAGTAATCTGTATATTCCAAAGCTGGACTAGGATGGCGGAGCCCAGCAAAGCAGAAACAAGGAGGCACAATTATTTGCAAGTGCCTTGGAGCTGATGCTGATTATGAAACAACTTGCAAGGTTCCCAGAAAACAATGTAAACGTTTCTCTGAAAACATGCTGGAAATGGGTCTCCAGAGGTCGAATATCTGCTGCTCTTGCCTCACTCATTCGCGTTCATTGTCTGTCCAGTGTGGTCCAAGCTCACCGCTGAGCCGTGTCTGTGCATGAGCAGCCGGGTGCCGGTGTGCGGTGTCAGGCACATCTGTCCCCACTGGGCAGCTGAGACTGCGTTCGGTGATTCGTGTCGCTTGTCTTTAACTGGAGGAGCAGCTCTGCAGCTGGAGTCCGACGTGAAGTTCCAGTTTGAGACACTTAAGCCGAAGGCGCCCAGGGTGGGATGGGGAGCACCGCTCCGGGAGCTCGTGAGGAGCGGCCTGAGAGTGATGGGAAAAGCGTTCAGCCAGCCGGAACCCGTGTTGGCTGGGGTTTGACCTGTGTCACGTATTTCGGAGCGCTGGCCGCGGTTTGACCCGTGTCGGGTGTTTCGCAGCGCGGGACAGGATCTCGGTCCTCGCCGTCGCCCGGAGATCGAGAGGAGAGCCGCACGGGGCTGGCCGAGGAGCACCGGAGCAGGCAAGGCCGCCCGTGGGGATGCTCCGCGGTGCGCGGAGGGTTAAACCGCCCTGGCACGGGCTGGGGGCGCGGCGGCTCCTCCCCGCCTCCGTGACACGGCAGCCGCTCGCCGCAGCCCGGGCCGTGCCGCCGCATCCTCCGCGCTCGGGGCAGCCGATCCGCGTCGCTTCCCGGCCAGGATGGTAGGTGCATCTTCCTTCCCCACCGGCCCGGGGCGAGCAGCAAAAGGTGCCGGGGCGGTCGGGGGTGAGGAGCTCCGGTATCGTGGAGGTCGCGAGATGAAGGCGGCGGCGCTTTGTTCGCGCTCGGATGCTGCTCATTGCTTTGGAAGACGTTGGTCGGCCGGGGAGGACGGGCCCTTCTGGGGAGGTAACGGGGGATATTGGTGACGGCAAGCGGACCTGCCCGGGCTCTGCGCTCCTGTGCGCGGTCCCGGTGAGCTGGTGGGGCTGCGCAGCCCTGCCAAAGGCGCAGGTGAGGAGACGCAGCTGCGCGGAGCGCTCATAGCGGGTGCGGGTTTATTTCCTTGGAATGTGGGGGGGTTGAGGGGGATTAGTAACAAGAGTGGGAAAGTGGCTGCGGATGGAGCTTGGGGTTTCTATGATTTGCGGACCTTGCCCCTCCTCAGCTGTTTGTGCTTGACTTTAGGAACAAAACCCAAATTCCCCAGCTGCTCAGCTGCTTGCCGCACTTGTGTACTCAGCTCAAACACAGAGAAGGATGTATGAAGATGGGTTTAGAGAAGAATCTGTAGAAAATAGTCTGCCTGTGAGGAGCATAAAGAGTCCTGCAGCATTATGTTTTATCCTAGTACAGTCTTCCCTGAAGATCGTGTGCTGCTGAAGAAGGGAGGAGGTGGTACAAGGCATCTCACACATGCTGCCTTTGGGCAAGGCTTGACGAAGGACAGTATTAATGTCTGTATCACCGTTCAGCTCCGTGCTGATGCTGGAATGAGGCTAATGCCAGGCAGGAGGGGGAGGGTTGTTAAGGTGGACTGTGGTGCTATTGTTTTGATGCAAGAGAAATAGATCTTCTTTTGTAATTTCTCTGCCCTTTGGTGCTGCACACCCACATATGAGTAGTCTTGAAGTAGCTGAAGTCTGACTTCGAGCTTCACAACACTAAATTCTTCCAGTACAGGAAATCAAAAAGCACTCAAATGCGTCCAGCGAAGGGGGGAGGAAAAAGGGAAGATTCCTGTAAAATGTAAGTGATGCAGCCTTTCTATGGCAGCAGAGAGAGAAGATGTGGCCAATCTTGGAGCCGATTTCCATCCTAATAGGCTATAAGCAGGGACTTTGTGCTTAAGAAATGAGAATAACAAAATGCTTTCTTTTTCCTAGCAGTAGTCCTTTGTCATCCTTCACCTTGCGGTACTGCCCTGGTAATACAAAGGGATAAGGGGCCAGGTGTCACTTTATCATTAGCTCTCCTGCATTGCCAGTGGTAGTGTGTGATGATGGCACCTTTGCAGTCACGGACACATGAGGTTATATTTTATTAGGGTATCTCTGGCATTCATTAGTGTTGCCACCAACAAGCTTCTTGTTAAAAGTGCTAAATTATCTGTATGCTAGAGCTTAAATGTTTTGAAGTATTCCAAAATATGGCCTTTTGTCTCCAGGGTTCAGAACTAGAGGAGCCAAAAGCATGGTTTGTCACTTTGCACAGACCTGGGTATGTGACCATGAATATCTGTCAGACACTCTTGTTTTGGCTAAGAGGGAAAAAGAGAAGAAGCAAAACCTCCTTGACCAGAGAGGGAGCAATGAAGAGAAGTCAGTAGTGATGCCAACAAAAGCTTTCTTAATATAGAAGAGAGGGGGCTGAGAGTGCTCAGACTGGGACTGTCAGTGATGTAGGGAGGGGAAAAAGGAGGGAGCTGGAATCAGTGTGTCATTGATCGCACAGTGAGCTTGGAGGGGAGGAGCATGGCTGCTGCACACTCACACACACAGAAACACACGCACGCACACACACACTGCGGCAAATTCTGCAGCTGGTGCCTCCTGGCTTGTGACTGCAGAAAAAACAAGCTCTGGTTTAAACTCTCTGATCTCAGAGACGAGGCTGTTTCTATTCCAAGTTGCTCTGGTTCCGCTGTGAAAAGCCCTGCAGGCTGGGCACTGTTCCAGAATGACAGGGATTCCTCTTTCTTCTGCTGGGGTAGGGGCCCTTTTGCTGTGTAAGGTCAGTACCCTCTCTGTCTCCTTGATAGCTCCATACTGGTTGGCCACATCCAGCCTGCATGTCTGTCCTTACAATTTCTCCAGCAAGTAGTTGCTGAATTGGGACACATTTTTTCCTCCCCTCCTTTCTTTTTGCATGATCTGGCTAGGCCAGGCTGTGAGATCTTCCACCCTACTCCCATTCTGCAGATAGAGAGATGTGTAGCTGTGCAGTAGTTTCTTTCCTGACAAAACAATCCACCTGCTGTCACGTCTTTCTGCCACTCTTCCTCATGTCTATCATGCTGGCATACCTGAGTCACATCCTCAGCAGGTGTGGTGGTAAATGGATGATAGACTGGATCACAGGAACATGGTGAGCAATTTCCAGCTCTTTGGTGAAAGCAGGGAAGCTGCATGTGTGTGAACAAAAGGTGCAATGTGTCTCAGAAGGGCATAACTGGACACCAGGGGAAGGGCAGAAGAGTGGTTCCTCAGCATGAGTTTCTGTGGGATGTGGCTTGTGCTCTTTGTACATGTTCAGACACAGACCTTCCTAGGTAACTCCTGGGATGCATCTTGCAGAGGAAGAAACTCAGAAGCAGTATCCTATCCTTGTGATAGGCATCTGAGTAGAGAGATCTTAGTGGGTGCTGCTTCTAGCAGAGCCCAGGGTGCTTGTTACAGGCATTATCACAGACTTTCCACTGTTCCTTGATGGGCAGAAGAGAGAGACCTCCAGTCCTTGAGAGGAGATGCTATGGGGCACAAAGCAGTTCAGATAGTCCGCTTAGCACACAGAGACCTGACAGCCGTAGCTAGTTTAAAACACAGGGAGTGTCTTCCAGACTGTTAGTTAGGCAAAAGTACCTGGAGGAGAAAGGCAGGAAATAGAGACTTCCCAGAAACTGTGTATGGGAGAAAAGAGAGCAAACTATGTGTAAATGAATGCCTAAAATTATTATTCTGTGGAGAATTTACTTAGATGGAAAAAGAAGATTTATTTTTCTTTCCCCCCCAAAATCATGAATTTTCTGGATGCCAACACCAGCCTAGTGGCTGTTACAGGAAAGATTAGAGAAAGTATTGAGCTAGTTTAGTTATAACTTCCTAGTTTGTATTTTCTCCATCCCCTTAGAGGTGCTCGGGTGCACAGTATGAATTCTTACAAATACACCTTCTGTGTTTGCAGTAAACACTTCCCTTCTACTAAAACATTGAAATTAGCAAGCTTCTTCAAGTTCTGTGAAAGTTGGTGGAGCAGGCAAGTGATCAGTCAGTGCCTTCATGGGAGCAGTGCACCTCTGTTTGTCCTGCACTCCCTGCTCGCACACCAGCTGTCAGCACGTGGCTGTCTCTAAGGATGCTGTCACTTGCACGGTTGGTAGTTCTGGCTCACAAGTGGAGCTGAGACTATGGCACTGGACAGCAGGGAGTGTGGAGGAAGCTGGGATTATGGTGGTGGAAAAGAGCAGGGTGGACACACAAAAAGCAGTCTTCATTGGTTCATGCTTTGCTGCGACTAAGCTCTGTGGCTTGTTTTTACCTTTGCTTCACACGAAAGAAATTGAGATAAATTTCTACATGTGGTGACTTTAGGTCAGTTTTCCTCCTCTCACAGCTTCCTCTCCAGGATTGCAGAAGTTAGTACTAATGGCACAATTAGTTATGTGTCCAGCTATTCAGGAAATTTCTGTCCTGATGTTTTATTCACAGATGAACATGAGCACTAATCTCCTTGGCCAGCAGGTTCTTAGTTCTCCTGAGACAGCCCTTGAAGTCTTGATCGACCAATCTCTCAAATGCATAGAATAGTACTGGGTTGGCTTGTTTTTTGGTTTTATTTTTTAACAAGGAATACAATTTTGAATAATTTCTGTTTTTCCAAAAACAGCATTATCCCAGTGTCAGTATTTGGAAAGAAAGTAGTGAGCCCTTTCTTTGCTTTTGAAAGTAAAGGCTTGAATATTTCCTCCAAGAAGTTGAAGGCTGAGAATCACCAGCTGAAGGAGACTTGCAAATCACAGTGGGGTAGGATTCAATATGCATGTCTGTCATCAATACATGCTACCGAATAACATTTGTGTCTCTTTGCACATGTTACTGTCATTCATGCACTTTCTTGGGAAGCGCTGAAGTCTTTGGCAATTTGCTAGCCCCTACCTCGGGGCTGTAAAAGTTTAGTGTTGTTTTTCACAACATGCTATAGCTACAAACAAACTGTGTTAAAATAGCATGGCTTCCTCTATTGGCTTTCAAGTTAAGAAATTCAGTTAATTGCTTTTGTACTTTGCTAACCTTTTTTTTCACTGGGCTGTCATCTGTCAATTCTCTATTAAACTCCAGTGCCCAAATTTTAAGTAATTTAGGAGAAAAACTAGAAGGAAAAGGCTATTAGTACCTCCCCTTTGAAAACTGTCTGAGGAATGATGGTCTGTCACTGAGCACTCCAAATGTTCTTAGAAGAGGAATGGGCAAGAAGCCAGTGATTTACCTTCTGGATGTCTGGATTTATGTTCTGAAAAGCTTACTAAAAGTGGATTAAGGGGAATAAGTTAAGTTGCAGTACTTGGACAGAAGTGCAGACACTACCCAAGCCATGTAAGAAGTCAATGGCCCCAATCAACAGTTACTCCTTCACACAAAGCATTGGATAGGGTGGTTCTCTGTGCCTTTTTTTGATCCATGTAGCATCTTTCTGAAGAACCAGCTTGCAGGCTGATGGGTATAAGCATAATGTGTGTTTTGGCCCAGTTCTTGGTTGCTAGATTTGTGTGAGAGTTTTATTTGTTATAGCTTTTCTTTCTTACTGTTGGTCCACATTCAAAGGCAAAGACCATTGCTAAGGAAGGGGGAGGCATGGCAGCAAGGAAGGCTTCCGTGCCTGCATGGCTCTGAGGGAGCTGAACAAGCAAGAGGCCCTGAGAGAAGTGTTTGTGGTGATGGAAACCTCCCCTGGCCCTTTTTATTCTCTCTGGTTAGTAACTGGGAGAATAAAAGTTAGTAACTGGAATTCAGTCCCTGATTCCACTGTGTAATCTGCAAGCTGAAAGGGACCTGACTAGATGGGGAAGCAGGGGCTCCTGAGATGAAATAAGACTCAAGTGAGCTCATTTCAAGCAGACTGGTGAAAGGCAGTAGATGAGTGGAGATGTCACCAGTATCATGACAGGAAGGTGGCCTGGACTACCCTGCTAGAAACCTCCTTGGCTGCTTCCAAACCCCTCTCCCTTCAGTGCTAAATGGATAGGCCCTGTGTTTGCTGGCAGAAGGGACAGGAGGCCTTGAAGTTCTCAGCTTTGAAATAGCTTTTTGTATTACATTCATTATTGCTGTACTTCACCCTGTAAATCAAATCCCAGGAACCCAGACCATGCAGAGAATGAAGGGTCAACTAGATCCCAGAGTGCAAAGTCAAGATGCAGCAAAGAAAGTTGTTTGCAGAGGAGAGCCGCATTTTCACAAGGGCTGGCAGAATACAGTCCTGTGCTTCACCAACCACCTCAGCCACTTGGAGTTCACAGCTGGTTTAATATCTGTATCTTCATGAGGGCTGACATTCAGCAAGTCATCCTAAGAACAAGCAAGGGAGAGAAGAAAACCTACTTGGAATGAGACTGTTAACAGTACAGAATAGGAATGAGGTTTAAAGTCTCCAAACAGTTGCTGTAAATCAGAGGCAGGATTCTCTTGCCAGAAATTTGGCATCTCAATAGGCAAAAAGGAGGAAATCTCAGAGTTATTTCTGTGTGTATGCAGCTATCCCTGCTCTTATACAATTAAGTTCTCCCTGCCTCAGGCAGTTTGTCATATTGATCAGCTGAGAAGTTTTTTTTAAAAAAAAAGAAAGAGAGAGAGAGTGAGAAATGGAACAGATCATGAGCTGTGCCTCCAAGTCAGTCACAGTCAGCATTACCCAGATACTTCTCAGCTAGGAGAAACATGCAGTTTTCTTCAGTCTGTGCTATGTTCTGGTTGTAAGAACATTTGTTCTGGGATGCACATTCTTATTAAAATTAAGAGATAATGACTTACAGGGGTCTTCATCTCTGGAACCTGAAACAGGGTATCTGCCTCAGTGCCAATGGGAGTGGTTTTGTGGAACCCCTATTTCCACAAACTCCCAGCTGAAGTCCAGCTGCCACAGGAAAGGGAAACATTAATTTGGTTTCCAAAGGGACTAGCTGTAATAAGTCTGCCAGTGGTTGGTGGAGTGAGGACACCAGATAAGAGGGTGTCTTAAAGTGTGTTTAGGTTTTCTTTTGTGGATTTAGCTGGAGACATTTAAGAAGTCACAGCTTTAGCTCTTCACAGCTGGAGGCTGTCTCTGTGCAGGGCTTCATTCCTCATTCGTGCAAATGCCACACACTGCTCCTCAGCAGAAGGATGCAAGGCCTTACATGAGTTAGCAAAGTTGCTGCAGGTAACAGAACATTTTTTGTGGCCAGTCTAGCACCTGGCAAGCTAAATAGAAGTGCTCACCTTATGCATTATCTCAGTGGTGGTATAACTTCCAGTTGAGGGGCTGTAACTTCTGGAAATATATGAAACTGTTGCCAAAGTGAATATCTACATCTTCAATTAGTGGTTCTAAAATGGCTGAGCTATCAAATTGCTCTTTAGCATAAAAGTGAGACAGTATGTGCAATTAGGGAGCAATGAGATGGTTGCTATGGTATAGAAATAGAGGTTGCCTGGGAGAGGAGCTGTAGATGGCCTGAAAATATCACAGGGAGGAGGAAAGATGGGAAGCAAAGGCAAGTGGTTAGCACGAATATCTCCTGGGATGTGGCAAGTGCCCACAACCTCCCACACCTTAAGGAATATTTCATCTCCTTCTCTTGCCCTGCTGCTGGTTCACCTTTGTAGTAAATCCCCAGGAGGCAGTCAATCATTTCACAGAGCCTGCTTTAAAACATGATCAGTTCTCCTGGCATGCAGTAACAGTATGGTAAGGTGAGTTATGAAATATCGCTGGCATTGTACATAAAAGGAAGCCTGAGAACACTTTCAGATTCCTCAGCCCTCTTCCTCCTGACAGATTCAGCCATGTTTTGAGAAACCAGATCTTGTTCTCCTTCACTGCTCCCTGGTCCTTCCAGAGACACTCTTCTTTCTACTGGTTTACTGCTGTGTTTTTCCCTTCTCTGTCCCTCCTAGTATGGTTCTCAATTAATTTCACTTTTTCACTTTGTTCCTGTTGAGAGCCTTTTTTTCCTTTGTGGAGCTGTCTTGCTGATGTTGTCTTCTTTCTGTAGCTTCTTGAACCAAGTTCTCTGATTGCAGAGTTCTGTAGCTTTTAAGGCTTTTGCTCGGCCTCTGAGCTGTTCTGAAGTTTGTGACTTTCTGTCCCAAATCAGATGCTTTCTTTTCTGATGTTAGCACCTCACAGCTCCTTTTACACTGAGTTGGATTGCGGCAGTGTTTTGTGGAAGTGCATCTGTGACTGGTTGTCCGTTTGTCCTCCTGAAGACAATTGTGTGGGTGTTCTGATTGGACACTTGAGAAAAAGCCCTCAGATGAGCACAAAATGCATCATCAGCTCTGCTCTGGCTCCCCTGATGCTCCTGCATATGCTGTGTGCTTCTCTGTTCAGTCCTCTGTGTGCTGCACTGCCAAGCTCCCTGTCAGGGCTGGGTGTAATCCCTGCCACCCTTTTCTCCAGTACAGAGCCACTTAGCCGGAGAGCCTTAGTGCACGTGTTGTTGTACTGTGGAGAGGGTGTCCTCTACCTTCTACTCAGCTTCAGTATAGCTGGAATATGAGAAATAGCGGTCAAAATACCACGTGTACCCAAAATTCCCCTCAGTCCACAACTGGGATATTAGCTAAAGCCAAAGCCAGCATCTGGAGATTTGGCCTCATTAACAGGCAGCAGTTGGTGTAGATGTGCCTTCAGTCTGTACAGAATGCTTTACTTCATAAAGATGTTTGAATTATCTTCCCTCTCTCTGCACACTGCTTTGTACTTTCCTGTGCTTTGTTTATTCAGTTCCTCCAGATAAGGTGTATCTCCACACATCCGCAGGACTTTATTTCAGTAAGTGCTGTGTTTTTAACTGTGTGACTCAGTATCTCAATATGAAAAATCATCAAATTCTATTCTGAAATATTCATAAAAAAGAAAAACTCATGACGTTTGCCTGCTCAAACACCACTGACTTCCCCTTCTATTCTAGGTGCAGTTTAAAATCCCTCATTTTAAGCCCTGGTTGCATCTGTGACCTGTTGGGTGATGGTTTCCACTGCTCCACAAGCAGCACACGGCTCTGCCCTGGCCCTCCCTGGCAGGGCCTCAGCACTTTGCTGTAGTTTCTTGCCTCTCAATTTTCAGATGATTTTCATATTTCTGTTAAAAATATGCTTTCTCTTTGCTGGTGTACAGTGAGTTTCACTGAGAAAATAACTAAAGATCCCCTTTAACAGGATAGATTTTTTCATTTAGCACTGACAAATATTTCTCTATTTCTGCAGAGTGTTTGAAGATGTAAAAATAGAAAGTATATGAAATAAATCTTTACAGTAGACTTTTTCAGACTATGAGGGGCAGAACACTTGCTGCTGGACCACAAAGGACTGTCCGAAGCCAGTTCCTCATCATTCTCAGCTGCTGAATCATACTAGCAAGCTAAAACTACAGCACTTTCCCAATAATCTTATGAAAATAAGTATCTACTGCAGCTATCACATGTTGTGTCAGGAGGGAAGGAAGCAGTGAGACCGCCCTTTTGCTGTGATCCCAGTGATCTGGCTAAGCCCTTTGCTCTGCTCATCTCTGGAAGAGCAACAAAGGTCCCAGAATTGCTGGGAGCGTTGCATTGTCTCAGGCTCTGGAAGGCAGTGGTTAGGCACCAGTGTGCATGGCAGCCAACCACCTAGGACTCAGAATCTCTCTTAGCCTTTTCTGGGGGGTTTCTGCCAAGTTCTAGCTGTATTCCTCACCTGGTGTCTCTCTCCTTACCTTGCCTGAGAGTCTCCTCTCATCTGGCACAAAACTGACATTAAATAGTAAGGAGGAACAGAGTGGGACTTGTCCTGTCATTGTGATAAACAAATCCAGGTGCATCCCTGGGGTGTGAGAAATTGTGTTTAAGTTCCTGAACTGGAACCTCCACATGAGGACCTGAATGGTGAATCCACAGTTGTTGGCTAGGTATCGGCTGCCAAATCAAGCTTTGTGTTTATTTTTTAACTCCTGGGCCTACCTCACTAGCTGGCAGAGCTTCTAGATCTCCATCAGCCGGAGCTGGTCCTGTCTGCCAGCCATACACTGTTCAGATTGCCGGCTGGAGGAAGGAGCTGTGTGCTCTTCAGGTGCTGGGAGTGTGATATTGCTTCCAACAAGGGCACATTCCCTCCTTTCCCTCAGTACTGGACTACATGGGGTAGCCCTGGTCCGGCAGAGGAGTGAGTCCATAGTGCAGCTGGACACAGGACTGTATCTGCTCAGACAGGATGAGAGACAGGACCCTGCTCGGAGCTCAGTGCAAAACCTTTTCTCATTTTCCCCTGGTCTTTACAATCTCCCTCCCAAGGAGCTGTGACTTGCCATACTTGGTACAGTCCTGGAGTGTTGGTGAATGACTGTGTTGTTTCCTTCTCTGAATGGACACCATTTGGGGCTGGATCCTTTTTCTTCCATTGGCACTGAAGAAGCTACAGTTAGAGACTTCACAGAATGAGAGAGTCATTTACTAGCTCAGTGTTATTATGTAATTTCAGAGTGAAGGAAATGTCAGTCTTTCAGCTTGCACCAGCTCATGTTAATTATGCAAATATACGTACTCTAAGAACCCTATGCATGGTTTGATTGTCTTCACAGGTGGACTTTGTTCAACAGACATCAGGAAGACCATGTGATCCCAGGCTCAGTTCTTGGCTGAACTGTAGCAAAAGGTACTAGGCCATAGCTGTATCTAGAATCTTCTTGTTAGAGTCTTTTCAACAGTGTCCCCTTGAAGAGGGATGTTCATGTCAGCTAAGACAGCCAGAAGTGAGAAAGAGTTGGTTTTTAATCACTGTGGCTTGTGTGCCTTTTCAGACTCTGAAACTTCCATATTTTTTATCAATGTATTATTGGTATTCACTTTACAGGTAGAACCTGGTAAGCCTAAATAATTTTAGGGACAAAGGAGGGGACAGATGTGTCCTGAGGGAGGTAACGAGGGATAAAGAATGCATCCTGGGTTGGAAAGGGCTGATTTCTATGTGGTCAGACAAGCACTCTCCATCCTCTGGATGGCAAAGTCATGGGACCCATCAGACAGGTACACAGAGTAGTGAGTTCCTTGCTGTGAGTTTTCTCTTTTATCGGCTGAACAGTCCTACCTGACTTCTCTCATCAAGATGTGCCAGTCCTTTAATCATCTTTTGGCCTTTACGTTCATTTTGATTTGTTGTACCAGTCAGAGCATCATGGCTGATTTCAGCACAGCCACTTGAAAGATGACCCAGAGCTCTTGTCTAAGGCATCATTTCACAAAACTGAGTCCTGCTGCCCTGACACTTGGTCTCTGATTTCAGCATGGTGAGCTGTAACTGATTTTTCCAGTCCCGATTAACAGAATAATATCTCTGAGATTTGATGGTCTGAAAGATTAAAGAACATAACAAGAACATATGCATCTTGCATAGCTATCCTTGACAGCTCTTCAGACTAGCTCAGAATTTATTCTGCAGCTACGGGGGCTCTAGGTGCTTCCATTTAAAGTAGCAGAACACAAGGATCTGTGCTGTCAGCATGACCTCCTTTTCTGACTCTACAGCCATCTGTCTGTTTGTAGGATCATCTCTCTCCCTCAGGCATCCTGTTTGTCACAGTTACCCCAGTGCACTATCCTTTCTTCCAGCCTAGCCTGACCTCCATAGAAGAGCCCTCTCTGCCTGACTGCTGAGCACTAAACCCACAGCATCTGCTCCTTTGTCCTCTCTCCCTCTGTCTCTTTGCAGGTGCAGTCCTGAATTACCACTCCAGAGTCAGTGTGGCTTTGCTCTTCACTTGCTATCTTCTGCCATAACCAAAGAAATTCTACACTCAAAGGGCCACATAATCAGAATGTGTTAATTAGACCTGTAGGGATCACCAAGTCCAACTCCCTGCTCCTCACAGGTATAGCTGAACTTAAACCATATGACTAAGAGCATCATCCAAATACCACTTGAACTCTGATGGGCTTGGTGCTGTAGCCAATTCCCCAGGGAGCCTGCCCACCCTCTTGGTGAAGAACCTTTTCTAATGTCCAGTCTGAACACTTCCAATGCAGATTCATTCTATTTCCATTTATCCTAGTGCTGATCACCAGAGAAAGGAGATCAGCAGCTTCTCCTCTGCTGCCCTTCTTGAGAATGCTGTGAACAGCAATGAGGGTACCCTCAGCTTTTCTAGTATGTGAGCTATACATACTCTTAAAAAAAAGAAAAATTCTGAGTTTTCCTCCTTTCCAACAAGTTCAGGAATTCAGCTGCACATCCTGAAATGCCACCTCAGTATTAGTAATGGAAATCCATCCTCTAGCCCAGATTAGCTGTTGTTCACCATCTCTGGGATATTTTGTGTAGTGCCACCATGGTCAGGAGGAGGCACCCATGGGTGGCTGCCCTGTAGGAAGGAGCTGTATGTGTCTTCTGTGGGCCTTTGGGGTGAGGGTGCTGATACTTCTGCACAATGGTAAGTAATGTGATCTGTGTGGAGAAGGCAAACGCCCTGTCTGTTTTCTGAAACCTTACTGTGGTTGTGAATGAGGTGTGTTTGTATATTAAATCTTTCCATGTTTTTAAATGTTTCTATGTGTTATGCAGCAAGCACATTGTGTGGGTGAAAGACAAGTAATGCTATGAGTCAAAACTATTTAAAAGACAGAAAACAAGTTAGCAAACAAATAACATCTTTGTGCAGCATCCAGAGGTAAAGTACAAGGCCTTCATGATTTCTTCTACAAATACAAAGTTGATCAGTACAGTAGCGATGAATAAACACAGAGGTGGCTAAATTTATAGATGATGCAGTTACTGAGATCTAGAAAAGTCTGTGAGGAACTTCAGCAACTAAATTGCACAGTCATGGTGTTCATTAAATTCATTGCCAAAAAAAAAGCAAAATCAAGCACACTAGAGAAGTTAAACCTTCTGGACTCCCTAAAAGAGCTTAATAGTTTCATGGCAGGGTGAAATTCAGATGTCACTGTGTATCCTAACTTAAGATCTTTATTTGGTGCAAAGCTAATCTTAGGTTATATTATGATGCATAAAGAAATAGGGTGGGAAATAATACAGAAAATACAATAATGACACCCTTTGAATCTTCTGTGTGCCTTCTTGTGTACTTCTGTTCTTGCTCATCCCAGTGGCCATAGGGATAGATGACAGCAGTTCCAAGGGACTAAAGAAAGTTTCCTCCAAAGGAACAAGTGGTAAGGACCAGAGGCTTTCTGCCTTGGTGGGGACATAATGGATGAGAATATTTCAGAGGTGCACATGCACAGGGATGATTGAAGAAATCAGAATGTGGCTGAACACATAAAGTGAGGGTTCATACAAAATGAGAAATGTAATGCTACTGTAGAGAGATTTATATTATGTAGCAGCTTCTGAGTATAGTTCAAGAAGGCTGCACAGGGTCAGGGATCTGTGTTCAGAATGCACCTGGAGGTGAGCTGTGTCCAGATATTTGTTCCAGGTAAATTGAAGACTGCGGTCTTCAGGAGTCTGAGAAGGATATTTCTTGAACTGGTCAATGGAATGGAGGGATTTTCTAATTTGCAATGCTATTTCCAGGCATGCATTTCATTGTGATAGAGCTCTAATAAGGACAAATACCTGGAAGTGACCTGAACAGCATGTTTCCAGTCACCATGTCTGCAATGTCAGTCACACTGCTACGTGTTTCTGGTACATATAGTTTTTGTTAGTGTGAGGAATGATGTGCCAGGCTGTGTGTTTAAACCCTCTGCCTGTGCAGCTGCTACTGCAGGCTGCATAGAGAAAGTGGCCAGCAAAGGACTTCTCAGCCTGATAAGCGCTTGGATTCACAAAGGCCTTGGGCATGTGTGTTCCCTTAGCCAGGCACGGGCTGCTACTGCACTGGGCTGGGAAGACCACTGCCCCAACTTGGGGTGAATAGGGTCTGGGGCATGGGCCATCTTCGGGCACTGTGTTGCTGCCTTACTCACAGTTTGCGGCCTGGAGTTCTGTTCTGTGCGGTTCTGTTCTGTTCTGCTTTGCCTCTGAATTTAGTTAAAAAACAGTTTGGGGTATTAGTGTGCACAGGTGTGTGCAGTGACTCCCATGTTTCTGGAAATGGCCTATCTGTAGAGCTCTGCTCCTCTGTCTTCCTGAGAATCAACTGCTGCAACTGAAGAGAGGGAACCTACCCCACAGCATGTCAGGAGCAAAGCTATGGAGGGGTGCAATGCTTCACAATGTCACAGAATTGGCAAACTGTAGGCTGGAAGGCACTTGGGATTGTCTAGTCCAATCACACTTGCTCAAGAAGTGTAAGCAAAAGTAGGCTTCCCAGGTATTTATCCAGCTGTGGTTTTAGTATGTCTGGGGATGGATGCTCCACAACCTCAGTGTACAACCTATTCCAGTTTTTGACCACCCACAATAAAAACAGTGTTTTTCTTGTGTTCAGATGAAATTGCCTGCATCTTAATTTGTTCCTCACATCGTGTCACTGAGCATTACTGAGAGTGCCTGACTTCCTCTTCTTCATTCCCTCCCATCAGGTATTTATTTATTCATATTGAAAATATCCCTCCCCCACACTCAGCCTCACCTTGTGTGAAGACAATTTAGTCCCTTAATCATCCTCACAGCCCTTCACAGGGCTCAGTCCTTCCCCATTCATCCCTCCCATCTGCCAGCAACTGCTGGCCCTGCAGCTTGAGCCTTCTCTTTCTTTCCCATGTGCAGGGGACATTCCCTGTGGGGTGAGGGGCTGCCAGCAGAATGCTAACAGCAAGGCTTTGTTCACAGCCTCAGTGGGACAGCTCAGCTGCCTCGGACCACGGGATGGCAGGGAGAAGCACTGTTTCCATGCCTGTTAGTGCCACAGATGGGCCCCTTGCTTCTGCAGCTGGCATTGTCACCAGCGCTGCCCGGCTGGCAGCCCACAGGCTGGCCTTGTCCCCGCAATGCCTGCGCACTTGGTGCCTGGAAAGGTGCCCACAGGTGGCCACAGTGATTGCACTGTGCCCAAGAGCCCTCCCTGGCACGTGGCACAAAGATGAGGCTGCTGGTGTTGGTGCTGTGCACCAGGCGGTGTTCCCCAAGTGCTGTGGGTAACCACTGCTAAAATGATGTCTGCGGTGTGCAGGTACCAAGGTGGCAGAGGCTGTGTCACTTTGTCTCAGTAGTAATGTTAAAAAATGGGGGCAGATCACTTCTGTTCTGGATGCCCCAAGCAGCAGGACTGGAGGTCCCGGTGTGGGGGAGCTGTGTGAATGCTGCACAATGGATCTGTGAGGAACCAGGGTGCTCCTTGTGAACACTTCTGGGACACCAGCAGTGCCTTCACAGTTATCATTGCCTCGAGGATGAGTGGGATTTTGTTTCTTCTGGCTGCACAGAATGCCCCAGAACAGCTCCTGGGCCCTCCTCACCTGTGCCTCCTCCCACCCTCCCATGCTGCTCCCCATGGCTCACTTGCAGCATCCCTTCTGTGCACAGGGCCTTGCTTCCTGGTGTCTCCAGCCATATGGCTATTCCACATCAAGTGCCAGAAATGCCACTGGACTCAGTGAATTTTACATAGTGATGGTTTGATTTTAGTCTAGAGGGATGATTTTTAGCCAAACGGAAAAGTTCAGAAAGCAGCTAGAGATGCCGAGTACAAATAGTTCTGCTGAGAGCTTAGCTCACTTTGGGCTGAAAGCAACCTTTTGGGCTTATCTGTCTGGTTAATTGCTAGTAAAACATTCCAGCAAAGTGAGTTTGGTTTAAACCTATGCTGAGTATTGACCTTCCATGCTTCCCATCCTTCCCATCCTTCCTTCTCATCCTTTCCATTCTTCCACCAGATAGATAGATAGATCTATTTTAGAAGGACTGAGATCTGCCTAGAAAGAGGCAATGGGAGGTCGTGGAGGGTGGAAAGAACAACATTGTCAGCAAGCAATAGTTGTCTGAAAGATGTGAAATAAAAATAGGTGTTCATTTTCAGTGAAGATCTATGGACCTCCAACTATATATGAGGGATTAAAACCTGTGAAAGTCTTAAACCCTATAAATTATACATTCCAACATTTAAGTTCTAAGTGCCTGGCTTGTTGAGTGGATGTAATGTCTAGAGGTAGGTACTAGCAAGGACTAATCAAGAAAGGTTCTGTGCTGCCTTGCAGCGACCAGGAAAGTGCTGCAGGAAGGTGCTGTATGTTGTCCTGCCTACCCAGAGCCATCTGATGTGGGCATACAACAGCAGCTCTGGTCCTGGCTCTCAGCGTGGCAGACACTCGATACTGTTCTGTCTGATAAATTAGTAGGGCCCTGGAATTATGGTAGCATTTTGCCAAATATCTGTACAATGCCCATGATAAGGTGAGCACACAAATTGCTTTTTTGTGCTCCCAGGATCTTCTTTGCTCTTTGGCTTCTCCTTTTTTTTTTCCTCTAAATATATAGAGAGAACAGAGTCCTCTCTTGGTTCCTATTTGTGCCTCTGGCAAGAGAATGAGAATTCTCGTTCTTCCCATAGCAGCAGCTTAGGAGTGCACATTTGGATTAAAGAAAAATGCTTCATTAAAGAAAAAAACTGTTATGAATGAGTGGAGACTTGTTACCAGTGCTGCACCATTCCAGTGAAAGCTGAGTTAGCACCCACGGACTGGCTCACAGAGCCCTGTGGTGGCTACGGTTTGGACAATGCCAGAGACACCTCTCTGTGGTAGCTGCGATGAGGCAAGGCACTACTGTCTGGAAGGGGATAATTTGTCTGTGCCAGTGTTTACAGACACAGCCATCTGGCACAGGCAGGCAGCTCAAAGTGCCTGGCTCTGTGTGGACGTCAGAGTATGTTGGAGCTGAGCGTCCTAATGCAGAAGGAAGATTTCTTTCCTTGTTGCTGAAAAGAGTTTGCTCTGTTTTATGAGACTTAGGTATCAAACTGGGTCTTGAATGCAAATTGAAACTTTGCAATCAAACCCATGCTGAAGGGGTTTTTGAGGCTAAAACATCAGTAGCTGGATGCTGTCTCATCAGCTTCTCTCATCCTGTCTAATCCCTTTTCTTTCTCAGGCCAAAGAACTCTCCATCACCAGAGTGACACCCTGGATACGGTGATCCTGGTAAATCCTAATGTGGACAGCATCGTGTCTGAGGTAAGGACCAAGTGTGCCATCAAGTTCTCTCCACATCAGTTCTCCTGCCCTTGCTTGACATAGAGGTCACGATCATCACACTTCGCACCTTCTGGAGAATGCAAACCTGCTGCCAGTCTGCTGCAAGGTGTGGTAAAAAGGCCAGGTGTTCTGGTCTCGCCAGTAACCAGGATATACACAATTACCCTGATGTGACATGGAGCTGTGTTGGGCAGACAGTAGCAGTGCCTTCTCTCTTCAATTAGCAACCTTCTTGTATGTAGAAAATGTAGGGTTTGGCTATTTGTGAATAAAGTGAGTTATTGCCTGCCCTTGGGGTTGGGTTTCTGGGTGCTGGGTAGGTAACTTCTAATGGCAGCCCTCTGTCTCTTGGTAACAGGTCCGCTCACTTGTGTGTGATTCATCAGCCCACAAACTACTGATCCTCTGTGGTCAGAGCTCAGACCACGAAGGAGACTTGGTCCTGCAGACAGGGACTTTCACTTACCAGAAGTTTGCTGAGATACTTTCGGACCCAGAGGTGAGTGTGAGCTCTAATACAGCACATTCTCTCCTGTTCAGAGTGCACAGTAGAGCAGTGCAGCCTGCACCCTCCTTCAGGTGGCAGATTTGCTTCCAATCAAACAGATTGGTTTGAAATCCAGAAAAAAAATGCATACTATAAATAATTCATGTTATTGTCTTGGGTATCTTGCTTTAACTCTCTAGCTTAAGTCTTCCAAGGAGCAGGCGTGGGTGATTCCTTTAAGTGTTCAGCTTGAAATAACTTTTCAGACTGGCTCTGCAGGGGGAAAACACTCAAAATTTCTTGAAGCAGGTCTTAACATAACTGTGGGCAGCTTCTAAAAACAGCCAAGAGAGGCCATCATCTTTTTAGAAAATGTGGGTATTTCTCTTCATGTCACCAGTCAGTCCACCAAGCAAGTTCACAAGGTTAAGAATGTTCATTAGATGATAAGGGATTGAATAAATGCTGATTAAGTAACTACATGATGATGACATAACTACAGATGCCGCTATTTAATTGCAGAATTGCTGCATCATTCAGTTTGGAAGGGCACATGAGAGGTCTGTAGCCCAAGATCTGTATATAGCAGAGTAAGCACTGAATTTAGGCAAATTTGGTCAGGGATTTGTCCAGTGAGGCCTGGAAAACATTATAGGGCATCTCTGAACCTCTGCTCCAATGCTGATAACCTCAGCTAGATATATAAGTTAGCTTTTCAGAGAGGTTTACATTGTTGGTGCTCCCTGCAATACAGATATGATACTCTGTTTTTTGAGATGCTCTGTTTCCATGGATCATGTTGTTTAGAGTGTCTCTGTCTGATTGAATATATAATACATTGCTGCAGGAATGATTGGATGATACTTCAACAGTTGATACTATTATTGTTGTGATTACATCAGCAAATATGCTTCACTTATTTAAATGGACAGAAACTAGTCACTTAAGGGCTGCTAAGCAAAATAATGTATTCTTTTTCAGTGTAAAGAAGTATGCAAATCTCATTTTGGATACTTAGGAAGTTGAGGCATTATACTTCTTTGGTTGATCTATGTTCAGCATAGCAGTAAGGAACCTTGGAAATTATATGGACCTTACTTCACTTACTAATCACATGGCATGTCCCCAGCCCTGTACATGTAGCAAAGATGGAGTCATGACTTTCAAAATAGGTGCCAGGAAAGCAAATTAATCTAAATAAAAAAGAAAGTCCTATGTCACTAGAACTACACAAAATACTTTGTGGTGGTTGACTAGCCTAAGTGAGTGAGGCTAAGTTCAGCCAATGATGCTTAGCACTGAAAAGGTTTTCTCAGGGTTAGAATGCACAAATCACAAAAAATCACCCCCAACCTACTACTTTTGAGCCCAAGCCAGGGACTGATATCCCAGATTTACCAAGAGGTAAGGAAAGAGGACACAGTGGTTCCTGTTTTTATTTTCTTTCCTGAGATCTTGTAACAATACACACTCAGCAGTCAGAAGCTGTAACAGCCCATCAACATTAACAAAAGAGGCTCTATGCATTGATTTTTCCATGGGCTTTCAAACTATTTCATCTACCCCCAATGTAAATTGGTAAAGTGCTCATGGTATCTTCAGTATTTCTGCATTAACTAGCTGGCTTTTTTAAAGTGCTGTACAGGTCTCAAAGCTCTATTTGACTTTTATTTGTCTGTGCTTATCTCATTAGGTCACGCAAATTCTCAGCAACTCTGATTCAGAAACCAAGGCCTCTCTTACTGTGTCGTGCCTGGGAGAAGGAGCCTGGAGCAACCTTGGGCATCCTGGATTTCAGGACATAATTAATCTGAAACTGAATCCTGATCCTGTTCTACCGGAAATGGATGGGGTGTCTGAATTTGCAGAATATGTCTCTGAGACAGTTGATGTGCCATCTCCATTTGATCTTCTGGAGCCACCCACCTCAGGGGGTTTTCTGAAGCTTTCTAAGCCATGCTGCTACATATTCCCTGGGGGAAGAGGTGATTCTGCTCTCTTTGCTGTCAATGGGTTTAACATCCTTGTGGATGGTGGCTCTGAGAGGAAATCCTGCTTCTGGAAGCTGGTAAGGCACCTGGATAGGATTGACTCAATCCTGCTCACCCACATTGGTGCAGACAACCTGCCTGGCATCAATGGGCTGCTGCAGAGGAAAGTTGCTGAGCAAGAGGAGGAACAATCCCAGGGCTCTACTAATTATAGTGACTGGATGAAAAACCTAATCTCTCCTGAGCTAGGGGTGGTTTTTTTTAATGTTCCTGAAAAGCTGAAGATGCCTGAAACCTCCATGAAAGTAAAGAGGAGCATTGAAGAAGCATGTATGACACTGCAGTATCTCAACAGACTGGGCATTAAATCAGAGCCTCTCTACAGGGTGGTGAGCAGCACCATCGAGCCCATCACGCTCTTCCACAAAATGGGAGTGGGTAAGCTGGACATGTATATACTGAACCCTGTCAAGGACAGTAAAGAAATGCAGTTTCTAATGCAGAAATGGGCTGGCAATAGTAAAGCAAAGACTGGCATCATTCTTGCAAGTGGGAAAGAAGGTGAAATTTCTGTTCCCTATCTCACATCTATCACAGCCCTAGTGGTATGGCTACCAGCCAGTCCAACAGAGAAAATTGTGAGGGTTTTGTTTCCTGGAAATGCTCCTCAAAATAAGATACTGGAAGGTCTTGAGAAACTCAAGCACCTGGATTTTCTGAGGTACCCAGTGGCTACCCAGAAAGATATCACTTCTGGAATACCTCCACCTGTGCTGAAGCAGACCAAAATGAAACACAGAACTGACAGTAAGGAGAGTCTTAAGTCTTCCCCCAAGCCATCTGTGACAAAGCAAGTCAAGAAGGAAGAAGCAGTTGAGGAGGGGATTAAGGAAGTAAAACCAGAAGTTGTAAAGGATGCTAAAATTGAGAAAAAGGTTAAAGAACACACAGAGAAAATTCCTGAGAAACCTGTTAAACATGAAAAGATAAAGACAGAAACAAGTGATGCTCTCAAAGCTGAGAAAAGAAAATTGGCTAAAGACAAGGTTGGAAAAAAGCATCTCAAAGAGAAAGTATCCAAATTAGAGGAGAAGAAAGACAAAGAAAAGAAAGAGATTAAGAAGGAGAAAAAGGACTTAAAAAAAGATGATGGAAAGAAAGATGAGAAAAAAGATTCAAAGAAAGATGATAAAAAGAAAGAAAACAAACCAGAGCTCAAAAAAATTTCTAAACCAGATTTGAAACCATTTACCCCAGAAGTAAGAAAAACATTGTACAAGGCAAAACTTCCAGGCAGACTCAAAACTGAGAAGATCAAAGTAAAACCTGAAAAAGAACCTGAAAAGGTTCCTGCTGACCTCAAGACATTACCAATGGAGACAGCACCTGTACAAGTGGATCTAGGAGAGACATCCATAGTGGAACAGAGGTTAGTCCTGTCTTCACCAGAAGATCTTACAAAGGACTTTGAGGAACTGAAGCATGAGGAGAGACGGTCTTTGCAGTTGACTCAAGAACTGTCTGATACGGAGCTTAGTGATAAGATTATGAGAGTATCTGAAGCAGAGTTAAAAGACTCTGTTGATATGACTGGTCAGAGTAACCTTGAAGTGGATTTGATTTTAAAAAGAAAGATGCCTGATCAGGGAGTAACTACTACTGATACAGAAAAAGAATCATCAGCAGAGGAAATGGCAGTCCATCAGTGGGAGCTGAGGGGAGGTCCTGCTGAAAAAATAGAGGATGAAAGAAAAACAATAGATGAAAACCATGACATAAGATACTGGGAGGGAAAAGCTGAGCAGGGCAAGGACATTCAGATGTTTTCTGACAAAGAACACCTGCCATCACATACAGACCTGTTGGCAAGGGGTGCTCGGCCACCAGTGTTCAGAGAGGAAGAAAAGGAGGAAGAGGAGAAAATCTCTTTGGACAGAAAACAGAGGGAAGCAGAAACGTGTGGAAAGTATATTGATGGGACAGAGGCACAGGAAGAGGATGAGAAGGAAAAGAGAGAAGATGTGATAGAAAAGGCAGAACTAGAAGAAAAGGAAGAACAGCATATGAAAGCAGAGGACAAAGTGGAGAAGAATAGAGAATTCTGTGGGCTGAATCAGGATGATAGGGAGGACAAACTGTTTACGACTACAGAGAAGGAAAGAGAATTTAGTTTCATGGATGAGAAAACCAAGTTACTTGGAAAGGACATAACAAAGGAAGAGTCATACCTGAGCAGCCTGCCAGTCCCACCAGGAGCTACAGCAGAACATGTTTCCTATATCCAAGATGAAACTATCCCTGGCTACTCAGAAACAGAGCAGACCATTTCTGATGAAGAAATACACGATGAACAGGAAGAGAGGATCCCACACTTGAAGTATGATGTCAATGCCTATAACATTTCTGTTCCTGACCATCCTGGCTCTTTTGAAGCAGTACATGGAATACAGGCCATGCCTCCTGCTGACCTTTCAGCCAAGGCCTATGCTGGCCAGGAGTCTGAAATCCTGGCATATCCTACAAACATTGTGGCAGCACCTCTAGCTGAGGAGGAACACATATCTTCTGCGACTTCCATTACTGAATGCGACAAGCTTTCATCTTTTGCAACATCAGTAGCAGAGGATCAATCTGTTGCATCCATAACAGCACCACAAACAGAAGAGACTGGGAAAAGCTCTTTACTTTTGGACACAGGAAACAGTATGCCCTCCTCTCGGACTGAAGCAACCCAAGGTCTTGATTATGTTCCCTCTGCTGGCACAATTTCTCCCACATCATCCTTAGAGGAAGACAAATGCTTTAAATCTCCACCCCCTGAAGATTTCCATGCATTAGCAGAAGGAGAGAGGAAACTGGAAACTCAAAAAAAGGACCTCCATGAGGAGGTAGAGGATGAAGAAGATGAAGAAGACGGGACTCCAAATATTGAGATTCCTGAGAAACTCAGAGGGCATTACAATGCCCCCGTGTTTGCTCCTCAAGGATGCCCTGATAATGTGATAATCAGTGTTCCCACACAGGTGATGCCTTTATCCACTGAAGAAGCACCATTTTCCCAGGCTGACTCTGCAGAGGCTGAAGAACGATGCATGAGTCCCGATGACAGCACAGTCAAAATGGCCTCTCCCACTCCATCTGGCCCCACCAGTGCAGGGCACACACCCTTCCACCAGTCTCCAGTGGAGGAAAAGCTGGAAACAGTAGATTCAGATCTATTTGAAAAACAAACAGATGCTTCTGCCAAGAAACTGGAAGGCCAAAGTTCTGTTGTGGTGAAGGCAGCCAAGGGTGAACCTCTCAGAGAAGAGGAGGCATCTGTGGCGAAATCCAGACACGAAAGAGAAGTGCCTGGACCTGTGCAGCACGAATTGATTTTGAGCAGTGATGTTCCAGTGTCCCCTGAGGGGGAGGTACAGAAGGAACCAGTGAAGAGGGAGGAGCTGCCCTGGCTCTCTTACCACAAGCAGGACACAGTGGTGATCGGAGAGGACAAGGAGCGTCCCAGCACAAAACCAGAAACAGATCAAGGAACTAAAACCAAGACAGAAAGTTTAATTGGATTTCCAGAACACTTGTCCTTTGAGCCATTTGTAACCACAGGAACTTCTCTAGGAAATGTGAATCTTCCACAGTTCACAAGCCAAAGCAAATCTAAAAATGACAAATCTTTGCAATTTTCACCAGATGGCATCAAATCACCTTCTTTTACAGAGGAGAGGATTGGTACAGAAAAATCCTCAAATATTTCTAGGAGAGTTATTACTGAAGAAGGAAAACTGCCGTATTTCACAGGAGACACCACAGAAAAGAAATCTTCTCATGTTTCCATTGAAGATATTTCCCCAGAAGAGACCAAATCCATTTCTCTTACTGAGAGTTCCAGCAGGAAAACCTCTTCAGATGTTTTTATTAAAGGAATTTCTCCAGAAGACATCAAAGCACTTAGTTTCACAGAAGAGATATCTGCAGAAGAAAAAATTATGTCCAACTGCACCGACAAATTCTCTTCAGAAGGTGTGAAATCCATGGGTTTCACAGACCAGAGCCCAGCTACATATGAAAAATCACTGGATATTTCTGCCAAAGAACTGAAAGAAGCATCAAAATATTTTCCTTGCCCAGAAAGTATTTCAGTTAAAGACACGTCACCCAGAGATTCTTCAACTGAAGAAATGTCTCCAGATGACAGCAGTTTATTTTCTGCATCAGAAAAGGGCCTGTTGAGGGGAAGAAATGCAGGCTTGGACTCTCAGGAAGTATCCCCAGATGCAAAGGGCTTACATTTTACAGAATCTAGCCCAAGTGAAGATAAAACATCTTCACACATTTCTACTGAAGGTGTAAAATCTTGCAGGTTCAAGGAAGCTCAAGAAAAAAAATCTCCAGAAATGGAAAAGCTTTGCATGAAAGATTTAAGTTATGAGAAGAAAGTGTGGTTTCCAGAAGAGGTAGAAGAGGTCCCTCTTCTGGGAAGACGGCAGAGATATGACAAGGAGAGGGAGAGTACGTTCTTGGATGAGGTACCAGAATTTGACACAAAATCCCTTCCTAAAATGGGAAAGGAAGGGAACCTGTCTCCTGCAGCGCCTGGCAGCCAGACCTGGAGAGGACAAGAAAGGGAAACATGGGGTTCTGCCTTTGGGTATCTTCAGGAAGGGAGAGACAGTGGGAGAGGAGGGCAATTACCCAGTGAGGAGGATGAGGCGCTTCACCATGCTGAAGACAAGCCCATGCTACTGCAAGCAGAAACTGAATGTTTAAAGATGGAGTCATTTGATTACAAAGAAGACACACAGAAGAGTGCCAAACCTACATCAGAAACAAAGAAAGTGGATGTGATTCCTGCTGACATCACTGTCCCAGAAAGAACACAAAGAGAAGGTTCTCCTCTATCTCCTCACTATGTCCCTGGTGAGGAAAATCAGGCCAAAGCTTTAACTGGAAACAAAAAAAGGCAAGAATTGTTGTTGACCTCTAAACAAGGTAGTTCCTGCTTAGATGATGAGGAAAAAGCTGTCCTAGATATCTATGCAAAGTCACTAGACCAAGTTCTGACAACATCTCCCCTGTCTGCAGTAGGAAAGGTGATTGAGGTACCACCAGGAGCAGAGAGGCCCTGCAAGTTAGAGCAGTGCAAGCCACCTTTGTGGGAGGATGTCCCATCAAAGACAGCTGAGAAGAAATCAGACATCAGTGATTTGTACCAGGAAACAGATTGCAAATACAAGTCAGATAGCAGGCAAGAGGATGACTGCAAATCCACTGAGGGTCTGTATGTCTCTAAAGGAAGAAAAGAGCAGGCAGCAGCAGCATCTACCCTGTTGCAATCTATGAGAGCAGCAGAATATATTGCAGAGTCCACAGAAGGGAGTGCTGAGCTGTCAGGACAGTGTACACAATCCCCTCCAGGACAAGGCCCATGCCAAAAAAGCAGTGATGCTGTGGGCGGTGCTGGGGGTATGGGTGCTACCATCCAAGAGGTATATCCTCCAGAGACCTATTCCAGGAGTTCCCCTGAGCCTTATTCCTATGAGGAAGGGGTCTACACACAGAGAGACAATGACAGTTCCACAAGACAAGAGCCGGAAGAAAGAGAACCGACTCCCTATCCTGATGAAAGAAGTTTCAAATATGCTGACATCTATGAGAAGATAATTGTGTCTGGAGTGGGACCTTCCCCCTTCACAGCTATGGGTGCACACAGCCCAGGTCACACTGACAAGGTGCCAGTGACAGCACTGAACTCTCAAAAAGGTCAAAATTTTCATGTGTCTGCAAAGGAAGAAGAGTCCTGCCTTTATACCTCTGCTGAGAAGGAATTGTCATCTCCAGCATCCCCTAAGGATAAAGCAGATTCAGTCTTTGACTATAGAGACATCCATGAAAGATATCTGCCCTTGTCTGAAACAGAGAGGCCTAGGACATCAGGAGGACAGGAAAAACTGAATGTGTCTTCTGCTCTGCCAGGAGAACTGGACTCTGCACTGCACCCATTGTCTGCAAACACAGCATTTGCCTCTCCCACCGTCACAACTGACACCTCTTATCAAGGAAAATCATCCACCTATATTGATGCTGGTTGTCCAGATGAGAACATAATTTTGTCTAGCCAGGAGCAGGTATCTTTGTCCCTGAAATCTGAAATCCCAAATCCCGAAGATACATACTATGAGAAAGCAGGTCGAGGGGAAGAAAGTGCAAGTGACTCAGAACTAGAAAAAGGTGCTAAGGAGAAGTCTGAAAAGGAGTCTAAACTGCACAGCCCTGCTGAAAAGGAGTCTAAACTGCACAGCCCTGCTGAAGCTGCAGGCACTGTCTATGCACACATCTCGGCCATCAGCAAGTTCCCTGTCTCAGACCCCTTCCTGCAGACCAAATGTCAGGAGCCCCTTTCTCCCAGCTCCACTGCCTCTTCTCCGTCTGGTCCAGGCTGGCAAGAGGAATATGAAAGTAGGACAACTTTATCAGCTGCTGCTGTGGAGACATATGTTGCTGGTTACAGAGACATGCCAGACATGGATAGAGATAAGCAAACTTCAGAAATGTGCCGTGATTCCTCACAAAAGAAAGAGATTGCTGAAAAATCCATAAAGGAATCCCATTTCTGGGTTGAAGATTATCCAAGTGCAGCAGTGGCCTCTGAGTGCCAAGAGCAAGCCATATACCTGAAATCTGCTTCCTGCAAACAGACAGAGATTTATGAACAGAGCCCGAGGGTAGAGAGCAGAGAGATGGAGAGCTCTTCTGGATTTGAAAGTTCCTTGCTAGGAAAGAGCGAAACAGCCAGCACAATCAGACATAAGCAAACCTCAGCAAGCTGTTTAGGGGATATTTCTCTTTCTTTAGAGTCTCCTTGTGCTTTGCTCTCAGACCAGGGAAACAAAGACGAGTACTTGGAGGTTTCTGAGAAAATCGGCAGCCTCGACTCATCTTTTCCTAAATTCTCACCACTGAGTCCATACGAAGAAGGCAAGGTGTTCTCCAAAGGTGTGGAGAAAGAGTCTGTGACCCAGCAGCTGAAAGATGACTCTTCCAGCCTGTCAGAAGAACCTTCATCTGAAGCCACCACTCCTGTGATAATGACTACAGCAGAAAGTTTCTATTCCCATATGCTTTCCACTCACACAGGTGCAGGAGTGGAAGTGGCTACTAGGAGTGCTTGGGATGTGCCTCCACGGGTTCCAGATAATGCTATGAAAATACATACAGCTGAAACCAAAGACTTTGTCTTTGCTGAAGAACATGGGTCTCTATTTCCCTGTGGAATGGGTGACCACACCTTGCCATGCAGAGAAGAGTGCCAGGGCTCAGAGCCCACACCATTCTCTACAGAGCAAGAGCAGCAGCACTGTGGTAGCAGCCCAGAGCAGAAGGCACCATTTGCAGAACACCCGTTGCCACTCGCATCTCTCCCTGATGTGCTGACACCATTTTCTCATCATCAGCACAAAGATGAAACCACAGCCAATGGTCCAACAGAGGTGAGCACCAGTCTGTCAGCTTTCCAAAGTACATACCATGCAGCAGAGGCAAAAGATGAAAAAACATGTCCTGATTCTGACAGCAGTTTTTCTCCATGCACAGGCAACAAGGAGACAGAGAGGCAAAGCCGTCCTTCCTCTCTGATGTCCCCTGAAAACAGTTTCCAGACATTTTTCCCAGATGTGCAGAGGGATGAAAAAACAGAAGACTGTGGAGATGCTTCCCATGACATGGAGACCCATTTAGGAGGCAGTTCTGATTGTGGTCAGAAATTTTCCTCATGTGAATACAAGCAGAGAAAAGGAGAACTCTCTCCCTCATTTATCAACCCAAGCCCCCATGAGCTCTCTGAAGACAGTGACCTCTCACAGGAAGAGGGTCACCCTTCAGTGCAAGGGAGACCACCCCACACTGGGAGCAGTCCCATGCAAAGCGCTACAGTGGAGGAAACCCCTCCAACATCTGTGAGTGATTCTGGAACCTCCCAGTCAGACTCCGATGTCCCACCTGAGACTGAAGAATGTCCATCCATCACAGCAGATGCTAACATGGACTCAGATGAAGATGCTGATTTCCTCCCAGTGGACAAAGCTGTGGGGAATGCTCATCATGCCAGTTCTAGGTCCAGCCATGATCCTCAGCCTTTTCCAATGGTAGATCCCCATCCCCACCCTCCACACCCTGATGTCTGCATGGTAGACCCTGATATGTTGTTAAATGAGCAAAGCATGAGCAGAACTGATAAAATTTCCAAGAAAGACATAAAAGAAAAGAACAAAGGTGTGAGGAAGCCTTTGAGCAAACCCAAATCTTCCTCACCTGCCCGGAAATTAGATGTGAAAGGGAAACGATCACCCACTCCTGTGAAACAGTCATCTGACAAATCTCCAAAATCTGTCACTGCCAAAAAAGAAAGAGATGGAGGAGAAAAGCCCAAACCACGTAGTTCGCTGATGCCAGAGGATGAGTTATCCCGGAGTAGTCACAGCAACCCTGGCAAGAGCCTTGTTAATGGCATCAAAACAAATCCCGGTAAGAAATCCTTCCTGAAAAATGCATTGTCTCTATAGGTCAAACACAGAGAAAAGCACTGGGTTAAACACAGCAGAACAGGAGCAGGTCTTCCCAGTCAGGCATGAAAAGTTATAAACAGTGATAAGGCTGAAATGTACAAAATGGTTGATATGAAAGAGCAATAGAATCCTAGGAGAAGCAGCAATGCACAGAGATGGCAGGAAGCCAGGATGGACCTTCTAGAAAGACTACTGTAAAGGATAGCATACAAAAGCCATCATAATGGGGGAGGCTGTGTGTTTAAGTAGTAGTTTATTAACAAAAATTAGGACTAAATATTAATTGGGATGACACCTCTGCACAAGTTACTAATAGAGATTTTTGATTCCCTTCCCCAGAACAAAAGCTCCTGATCCTAAAGCTTTCCAATCCCTCCCCCAAAAATAGCAGAACTTTCTTTCCCTCCCAAGACCTGTGACAGCACTGGCCCAGAAATGCACCCAGGTCACCTCTGAGCAGCGGAGCATGGATAAGTCTCAACTTCAATGCTGCAATGGAAAAGTCTTTTTTCTGGAATCCAGGTCCTTCTGTGTTAATCTGAGTGTTTGTCCCTTGCAGAAGGGTTTTCATAGCCTCTTGTTTCCTTTTTTCCAAAGCTTCCAATAGCCCTAAGAGCAGTTTGTCTGTGCCTATGGGTCCACCCGTCTATGTGGACTTGGCCTACATCCCCAACCACTGCAGTGGGAAGAACACAGATCCAGAGTTCTTCAAGCGGGTTCGAGCATCTTATTATGTTGTGAGTGGAAATGATGCAGCCAATGGAGAGCCAAGCCGTGCAGTGCTGGATGCACTCCTGGAAGGGAAGTCTCAGTGGGGAGAGAACCTGCAGGTAGGTCATGGAAAGGCAAAGGAGTGTGTCATGCTTTTGATGTCACAAGTGGTCAGAAGAAGCAGATAAGTCCTCTTTTCCACATTCTCCTGAGGGGAGGAAGCATTAAGAGATCCTACACTCCTCCTTAGCTACTGCAGGATGAACCTATCCTCAAGCAAAATCAAGCACCAACACTAACTGAATTTTCATCAGTCCCCCACACCCAGTGGCATCTGTTGCTAGCCTGGCTTGCTGAAGATTTTTCTGACAGCAACTTACTAATAGAGCTTTTAAACAAGAATATTCTGTAACACAGTTCTCACTTAGGCAGGCTTGCAGGACACCCCAGGGGGCACTCCTGAAGACATGTACAGAAAGGTGTGTGTGTATGGTCTTCCAGATGAAGCAGCCTTGTATTTCGAGGTCCCTGAGTTGTACACTGGTCAATGGGTACATAGTGTCCATTAACACTGACACTGCCAGCATTGTTCCTTTTCACACTGAAGGATCTTTCTGAGGCTGTTTCTGCAGCTCCAGAGCACGATGCTCTCCCCTGCACTGCAGCCATTCTCAGCATTATGGTGTCAGTGTTGCCACTTTGCAGCCAGTTCAGAGCCCCATTGTGCTGGTACTCTATAAAAAAAAGCTCTGCCTCAGAACCCGACATCTGAAAGACATTAAATAGAACAAGCAGTACCAAGGGTACAGTGTTCCAAAATTAACAAGAAATTTTAGTCTCAGCTCCTATGGGCATTGTTTGTCACTGCAATTGTTCTCAATCATCCCTGCTGCTTTCTTTTCCCAGGTGACATTGATCCCAACACACGATACTGAGGTAACACGAGAATGGTATCAACAGACCCATGAGAAACAGCAGGAGCTGAACATCATGGTACTGGCAAGCAGCAGCACTGTTGTGATGCAGGATGAATCTTTTCCAGCCTGTAAGATTGAATTCTAAATCTCCCACATTTTGTGTTCATCCATTGACTCTTCAATCACCGATGCAACATGAGAGACACCATCTAATCACAGTCCAGTTCTTCTCTGGTTTAGTCCTCTACATGGTTCCCATTTGTCAGGCAATCGGGTATCCATCCTGCTCAGCACTGGATGCCATGAGGAAGAAGTGCAGGGCTCTGTAATTTTCTGGACTGAGCTAAGAGTTTGTGCAAGAGCAGTTGCAGGCCAGGGGCACTTTCACCTTCCCTGCTTTATTCTGCTGCCTGTACAGTTTCTGTAGACTATCTTGGCTGCCTTGCTGCTGTGAGAGCTTGTTCTACTCTCTTCCTGGCTGCCTTGCCATTTAACCTGTAGCACCATGAACCTCACCTTTCTGGTGAGGGCTGAAGTGCTGCTGCTGCTGCTGCTGCATGCAGAGAGTGCACAGGAGGCAGGGGGCAGAGGCGAAATCTAACTTGCAAAGAAATTGCACCAGGGAGATGAGGGAAGGCAAAACCCTCTGACTGTAATATGACAGTGAAGGTCATTCTTCCATCTCCTCTCCTGAGCATACAGGAGGTGTTCTGAGCAAGAGGACCTGTACTCCAACTAGGCATGACCACCACATGCCAGATTGGCAGATTTCTGTCCCAAGTGCTTTCCTGTGGCATCCTGCACCACCTGATTGCTGTGCTCAGGGAGCTGGGATGAAGGACATGGCAGTGGGAGGGGAGGGTTCAGCACATTCCTAACTTGCTAACTTGAGCATTGCACACACAGCAGCCAGCTGACTCCTGCCCACCAGCTGTGTGGCAGGAGGAGGCACAGAGAGGCTGTAGCCTAAACAGTTACACAAAAAGAGCATCCAAACGCACAACTACAGCCCCCTTAACAGCAGAAGGGCTGAAAAAAACCTTGGCCACTGTTGGCCCAGGATGTACAAGAAACCTCCCTGTCCCTAAACCAAAGGCTCTGGAGGACTGTGCTGAGGCAGCTGAGGAGCATGCAGGCCATGCTGGGGGCTGGTGCCCAGCTAGTGTGGCTGTGGTGTGCCAGCTTGCATGCAGCAGCCATCTCCTCGCTGCCTGTGTGCCAGGGTCCAAGCCTTATAGCTGTGTTCAAGCTTTTTGTTGTCCCGCAAGTGTCCAGGATGTGGGGAATAGAACTTGTGGTGTGAGGGAAGAGAAGGCCCTTCCCAAAATACTCGGGAAAAAGTAGTTTATCAAGTGTAGTCATTCTCAGTTCCTCCTCATTGTGGCAGGGATGTGTTGACAGCAGAGGTGAGGTACTGCTCATCCCTGTGGTTCCACTTTGCAGCTTGTTCCCTGGCCTATGCATCTGTGGGCATCTGTCCTTGCTCTCTGGATGTCCTGGCAGAAACACCAATTTGTGCCACGAGTGCAGTGTGGCTATTGAACAGCCACCCAGAACCTCCTTGGCACACAGACCTGCTTCAGCACGGGAGACACGTTCTCCCAGCAAGGAGTGAGGTGTTCAGGTGCACGAAGCCTGCAGCATCCATGAGCTGCATTTGCCACGTCCAAGAGACCTGACAGACGATCTTACCACAAAGACAGCCTTTCTGTAAGACAGAGAGAGTGGCAGCAGGCTGTGTTCTGGGGAAGAAGGAATGAGATGGAAAGCTGTGCTGCAATGGTTGACAGCACAAAGTGTTTCCATCTGCTGTGACACCCACTGTGCTTGGCCCTGAGCAGAGGGCTGACTCCACCATGAGCATCCCTGAGCCCTGTGTTGCACTTGCCTGGGACACTTCAGTCTCAGTGCTAGTTTTCTGGCAGGTGCCATGAAGAAAATGCTGCTTAGAAACCTGCTCCTAGCACTAAAATGGAGTTTCTAGGGAAATGGTCTATTTTGCATTTTAATTTATATATTTATTTTTTTAATGTTAAGCTGCATTTTGTGTTGATTTAATATTTTAATTTATACATGTTAACATGATACCATGTCCTTTTAGTGTCAGTTCAGAGGTTTCTCAGTACTAATACTAACATGCTGCAATTTAAACAAAACAAAAAGACCGTAGAGAACTTGTGGGCAACAAAAATGTTTCTCCAAGGCTATGTCTAAAACCCAGCAGCTGTAGGACAAGGCCTGAGGCCAGCAGCCTCCCCAAGGCACAGCCAGCTCTTTGGATATGGCCCTTGTTAGGAGTATGTGAGCTTACTCAGGGCTTTTAGCAAATCCCTGCCCTGTGCTGTGTTCATTTTAACCATGAAATCACACCGTGTCTGCCAGCATAATAAATGTCATTCTCTGTACCCTGATGGGGTCAGCATTCATGAATGTTGGTTCTGGCAATTGCAGGCACTAAAACACCTGCACCTGCCCCTCCTGGGAATGCTGGGGGGCTTTGCCTGCAGTGCTTTGGAGAGACCCTGGCTCACCCGCCACAGTGGCAGCTGCCGGATGCCAGACACCAGAGGCACAAGCATGGCCCTCCTGGGCTCCCTCTGCGTAGCTAGATGTAAAAGCTAATGCACTAACTTTAGATAAACCCACACATGAATGTTTTCTCAATTTCAAACTTGAAGCAATTCTGACTAAGCAGCATTAATAGTGAGGCTTTGTGAGGTGCCTGCATCCTCTGGGCAGGAGCGTAGCCACGGGTGGATTCCAGGAGGAATTCCCTCCACGCTCTGCTCTTGCCCTCTGCAGCTCTGCTGCTTAGCTACCTTTATCCTACACCAGTTTACTTCCCTGTCCTCAAGGCTCTACATTATTTTCAGTTTTTGTTGCAGTCTGTCCTGCCTTGAGCTTCTCTCATGCCCTATTTCCTTCTCCCCTCCACCCCTTTCCATCTTAAAAAAAAAAAACTACGGGAAAAAGACTTATGAAAATGCTGATTTGTAGAGTCTGACCCTGCTCAGGCCACAGGAGCCAGCAGGACCCACCCGGAGCCAGAGGTAATACAACATTAATAGAGAGAAACAGTTAAACTCTGCTTTTGCTTGTTTCTGCATGTGGGCAACAACGCGTACTCTTCCTGTATGTAATAGGTAAAAAATACTATTTTAAACCTATAATTAAAAAAGTGAACGTCTTAACTGTATTGAAATGGCATCTTGTGCTCCTAGCTTCTTCTATGCTAAATGTTTTAAGAAGAGAGCCCTAATTCTTTTCTTCAGAATCATATTTCTATTTGACTTTAGTTCCTTGAGTTCTGTCCTTTTGCCCATTTCCACGTGAAACACTCTGTAACTAACTGCTGTCAAGAGAGGAGCCCAACACGTTAATAATAAAGCCACATTAACTGCAAACGAGAACATCTCCAGTGGTTTCCAGCTGTTCTTTCAGTGAGCCCACGCTCGTAGGCAGGAGCACACAGGTATGGCTGCCATGCCACCCTCCCATGCCTCCCAGCTCAGGCGAACCCCAGCTTTTCCATCAACACCCCACCCTCACCAGCAGCTGCTGAACTTTCCTGTGACTCAAAGGGACATGCACACAAGGCCACAGAGCCAGTCTGGACAGCCAGCCCTCCATGCTTGGCCCCAGGAGGGTGACTAGTGTGTCCCTCCTGGGGAACATCAGGGACTCTTGCACAGCTGGCTAAGGGCTGTGGGAGGGAAATCAGTTCCTGATAATCCAGAGAGGAGCCTGGTGTGGCCTGTCTGCCATGCAACACCACCACTCCTCACAGTTCCCAAATCATGCATTCCACTGTAGCCCCCTTCCTGTTCCTGCACTTTTTGGGAATGGGTCTCAACTCTGCCCAGTGCTGCTGGCTCTCTTTGAACTGCAAGGGTCTCTAGCCCTGTGGCAGGCAGCACACCTGCTGGCTTGGGACCTGCATACCTGGGATTTCATGCTGCCTGACCCCATTGCAGCAGTTGGGCTTTTACACCTCTGCAGAACTCTGACCTGACCTCCAACAGGGGAATTCACTGTCTTTCAGCTCTTTCAGCTACTTACCAGAAAACTAGGACAGCTGCTGCTCTGTGCTGCAGCTCTGTTCCTGTGCTGGAACACAGAAGAGGCTGATGCCCAGTTATTCTGTTCCTGCCTGCCTGTCCTCAGAAGGAAACCATGGCACAGGTGGATGTCAGGGAAAAAGAAAGCAGGTTCTGTGCTACAGTCCTCAGGAGAGAGGCCATCATTGCCACAGAGCACACCACAGCCTGTGCAGGGCCTGATGGAGAGCTCAGGACAGCTGCCAAACCTGGTGCTGATGGGAGGACCCACGAACTGTTCCCATAAACCAGGAACTATTTCCACACACAGCTACTTTTCAGGGAAATGAGCACTGTCTCTGGCCATACTCCAGCTAATCAAGGTCCTGTGACTGCAGTGCATTTTCCAAAGGTGTGCAGTGACAAGCATCGGGCTCTGTAGGGGTCACCTGAGAACCACATGCCCACCCCACAGGGCCCTGCTCCACACCCCTCTTGGCAAAGACACCCTGCAGCAGTTGCTGTTGGGTTCATCGTGGTAACCACCCTGCCCAGGCACTGTCCTCCAACAGAAGCATGCAGGTCCTGGCAGGAGATGGTGGCTGGTGCTCAGTTGTGTCAGCCAGTGCTGGTGGCAGCAGGTGCCACAGGCCTTTGCCCATGCAAAGGTCCAGGGCAAGGACTGTGGGTAGTGTCTGAGGGGAAATCTCATGCTGCTCAGTCACCTGTGGTCCCTAAGCCAGTGCTGGGGCCAGGGGTGGCCATGGCCAAGGTCTCTGTGCAGATGTTGATGCAGGGAGAGCAGAGCGCAGGGCAGGGGTACCCTCCCACCCAGTGCTGCACTCTGGGCAGCTGCATGACTGCTCTGTTTCCAGTGCAAGTAAACATGACCTTTCTTACGTGCCCAAACTGGCAGCTCAGGATTACTGGGCATGAGGAAAAGGACATGACACCCAGGCTGTGCTTGAAGTGAGAGGAAGGTGTGGACCAAGTGAAAGGAGCTGAAAACACCATCCCAGTGTCTTCATTCTACCACAAACCTCCCCTGAGACCTGGCATGCCAGGAGCTCCTCCCAGTATGACCAGTTCCCCCATGTAGGAAAATGGGGTTTTTTTCCTGGCCTGGAGCCTGTGCAATTGCTCCAGGTGTGACTCTAGCTACAGCTGCTCTTCTGGGACAACAGAGCATGAGCAGGGCTTACTATTCCAGGCACCTGTAAGTTTTGGCACATACACGCTGCTGCCTAGTCAACATCAGAGACAGAGAGACACTGGACCCACAGCATGGATTTACTGTGAACACACATTGTCACAACACAGCATAGATCTTTGGGCACAGCTTCACAAAAACACAGATCCTAGCTACAGATGGACACACAGATTTGTCCATAAATACAGGAGGAGTAGGAAGCACAGCCCTGGCCAGCACTCAGGATGCGGCAGGGACACCCGTATCAATCTTGCCCTCAGGCTTGTGCTCACGAGGCATTTACATAAATATACATTAAATAATTTTCATTTTATATATAATAAAGATTTTTCCTTATTGATGTCTAATAGTCCTGAATTATCAAAATAGCAGTTTCTTTTAATCCCTGTCACCAAGACTTCAGAGCTGTACCCTACATGATCCTTGGGGATGAGAAAAAAACCAACTTGTGTGTGTCCTCCCTGCACATCTCTCTCAGGCTGAATCCCCAGGCTCCTGCCTGCCCCAGCCCAGCAGGGAAACATCCAAGGCCAAGCCAAAGAGATGTTTCCTTGCAAGTGGCATTAAAACCTGATGCCCTCACTACCCTTCTTTTCCACACTCATTCAGAATGCTTTCTGCCTCTGCTAGTTTTCCTGCCATGGACTCTATGGACCTGATTTTGGTGGCCAGCAGTGGGAATTGAGAGAGGAAGAAAGGAACAGAGAGGAGGTTTGTGGTTGTGATGGATCTGATTAATTGGGGCCCAAAACGTCTTTTTTTGAAGGATGTGGGCCAAAAAGTCACAAGGAAGGATATGACCCCTTTGGAGACGTACCACCCTAAAAGCCTTGGCTGTACTAGTCCTCTAATGCTGCTGTCCCAGTGAGCACAAAGCCCTTGGAACACCAGTGCAGCACCATGTCCCTGCTCCATGGAGGTGCCATGCCGGTACCAAGATTGCATTGTTGTTCATTTAACGAGGCAAACAGTCTTGCTGAATGGCAAAGAACTGGCTTGTGGAGGAGCAAAGCAGTCTCTTCCACACCACAGAGTCCTGTGGCCCTGGGACAAGGCTTCTTTGCTATGGACCACCAGCTGTGTAAGGTGCCATGCAGGAAGTTGGGCTGTTTTCAGGCTAGAAGTGCTTGCTGTCCAGTAAGCCACTAATTTTGCTGATCCTTCTGATACAGCAGCTGCAGTTCCTCCACATTCTTCTCAGGAGGCAGTGGTGGCACCTGGCACAGGTGACTAGAGAGAAGCTGGTCTGACAAAACACTGTCCCCCAGCAGCTCCTTGCCTGTATGCTCTGGGTCCAACACCTCTCCCAGCAGCTCCTCTTCACACGGCACCAGGACCTCCTTGGACAGCCCAGACTGATCCAGGCCAGTCCTTCCCCTAACAGACCCCTCATCTAGCTTTGCTGTCTCCCCAACTAGCCTCAGGTCAAACCCTTCACCACACTTTGAGTTTCCTATGTTTCTTGGCTCTAATATTTCCTCAGACGGTTTTTCTTCATCCAGCTCCCCCATGCTCTTCTCTTCTGACAGCTCCTTCTTGCACAGCTCCAGGATCCTGCCTGGCTCTGGGCCCTTATTCCAGATGAGTGTCTCAGGGGCACTTGGCTCGGCTACTGACAGCTCAGACATGCCCCCCTGTATGTCGAGCCCTCTGCCTGGAGCTTGACTCTCTTCCTGCTCAGGGGACCGGCTGGTCAGCTGCTCCTCACTTTTTGGGGGGCTGATAGAAAGTTTCTCAGTAAAGCTGAAACGAGCACAGTTGTCCACGGAAGTTGGGGAGGATGGGCCTGCACTGGAGACAGTACTGGAGGGGCCACTGCTGTCTGCAAAGAGGAAGAAAAATCTTAAAACACGTAGCTGGTATTTCCCCACCCGAACCGTCACAGCCCTGCAGTTCTACAACCAAGAGGTGAGGGCTGTCTGTGTGCCAAGTGACCTGTCAGGGACTCACAGCTGGTCTTGGGCATTTCTGGCAGCTCAGCTGATGAAGACCCAAGCACAAAAAGCACAATTCCATCTTGTAATCCAGTGCTATGCTGGCATACAGCCAAGAGTGGATTCTGTTCTCACAGTACAAAATGTGATGTTTGGCTTGAAAATGAATACAAATTTATTTCATTTCCTTACTATTATGGAACAATCCCAGCTTCAGGGTGCTCATCCTGGTTCCTGACACACTGAGTATTGAGTACTGAGAGTCAACACTAGAGAAAGAAATATTCTCTACTAATGGTTATTCCTGCTTTATATTGCACAATAAGCAAAACTACAGAAATGCCTAGATTGTATCTAATTCCAGTAAAGGAGGAGAATTAAACAACTGTTTTCAGCCAGACTGGTTCCCTGACCTTGCTGACTTCACAAACTTCCCTCCTTCCCCTTCACATTTGTCCCTGACAGAAAGGGGAGCACACTCACACCAAGGGGGCTTATCCGAACGCTGGCGCAATGGCAAGGACGATGATGACAGGATTTGCTGGGACATGAAGGGGTCTCCTGGTATCTGGCTGCCAATCATTGAATCAAACAAAGCTTCAAGAAAAAAAATACACAGATCAGTATATATTCTGACAGACAGAAAGGAATGGCTCATAGCCCAGCAGCCATGAGCAGGCACTCCAGAAAGAGCTAAAAACCAGTGCCAATTCAGAGCCATGCCTGCCCATCAGCTCCTGGGAATCTGAGGCTCAGATTTCCAAAGCTGGAGCTTGTATCCTCATCACTATACCCATCAGCTACAGACAGACCTGACTGGTTATTTGTCAAGTAAATGGCCTAGGATGGCTCTAAGCAGGGTCCCATGGCTCATTCCTGGGCTAGAACACTTTGGGGCAGGCTCCAGGGACTGCACTTATCTCCTGTCAGGTTGATCTGTCCCAAGAATGTAAAAGACCAAGGGTGCTCGTTGCCTTGCCAGAGACAAGCCCACCTGACCAGTACCTGCGGTGGACTGGACATGTGATTCACTGCAACTCCTGCACACGGCTGTCAGGAACTCGTTGACCTGCCGCAAAGAGAGGGAGTTGTGCAGAGTCTCCAGGGGATAAATGGTGGGAACCATGGAACAGCCTTCAAAACCTGGAAAGAGACCCAATCAGAAAATGAATAGAAGAAACAGCAGGGTAAATCCATGCAGGAACACTCATGGCTGAAGGAGCTGGGCACTCTGGGAATCAAACAACAGGCACACTCAGGCCTCAGGTCATCTCTTCTAGCCCAAGAAAATCACCACGAAGCAATCCCATGCAGTAACAGATCTGAAAGCAAGCACCTGGGTACACATGGAGGGGAGATGAGAAAAAATATCTGGCAGCTGCCACTTTAGCTGCTGAGCCTGGGACAGTTAAAATACACAGCCATGACAGAGAACTTGGCACAGAGCTCGGCACAGTGCTCCCACTTATGGAAGCCAAACAGAATCAAAGTGGTGCCGACAGAATTTCCATTAAAAGATGTCCCACTGCTGGGGCCCCTCTGCCTGGCACAGCCCCCTCTCCACACAGCAGGGAGCACATGCTGTGGCAGCCACAAGGAGCCACAGAACCTCCCTGTCACAGCAGCCCCCGTGCAGCCCTGACAGGCTGTGTCCAAAGGAAGGGCTGGGTAATCATTTGAATTACTTGTCCCCTCAACTAGACTTCACTGCCAGCAAACCCAGAATGAGCAGAAATAGGCACCTCAGCATGTAACAGACACTTGCTCAGAGCTAAGCTGCATCCCAACCATTCAGAATAAATCCTTTGCTGCTCAAGCCAGCAGAGCATCACAGCAAAGTATCTTCCTCTTCATCTCAGCATCCTGAAAATTCTCTGTGGAACCAAGCCAACATGAACTGTCAGAGAAGCAGAGAAGAAACAGATGAGTCCCTGGGTATATGGAATGCTCTGCATCTCTCAAGTTTAATGGCCTCTCAACTACTCAAGGTTGGGCTTCCCATTCTGTGACACACCCCCTCCCCCAGTCTCCTCCAAGGACCTCAAAAAGACTCCGGAAAGGAACTGTGTTTATTTCTATAGAGAAGGAAAAATATTTTGAAATGCAAGTAAGAATTATTGATGCAATCTCTGGTAGGATGTCTGCCCAGCATGCTGATAGGATAAAACTGACTCCTGCAGCTTGGGAGCACCTCAGGAGAAGCCCCAGAGCACCTGTATGTGTAGTGCAGACAGTCACCTCCAGGAAATGCTCTACTCCAATACCCTCCCCCAAGCCAGTCCGGCAAGAGGCAAGGAGCATGAGCCATGAAGGTGTTCACTGCAATAAATAAATAACAGCTGGCGGAGATAAAGAATCCTCCAGAGAGCTCACGAGGTTACCTATGCCACAAAGGGCCTACAAACATAGTTCAAGGCAGGAAGGATAACAAGTCCTCGGCTAGGATGAAGAAACGTAAGACACGGGAAAGAGACCACATTCTTCTGTCTGTTGCTGAGAAGTCCTGAGAGTGGAAGTGCTGAGCAAGGAAGAATGTATGTTCCTTATTTTCTCAGAGGCCTCCTGGGAGACAGAGCTAAAGGAAAAGGGTGAGGGCAAAACTTAATCATGTGTGATAGTTGTGGAGCAGCCCAGTTTGAAGCTGATGTCAGTTCACAACAGAATCTTATTTGATAGGGGCCAAAGTTGGCTCAGGTATTGGGGTCTCTAAAGAAAAAAAGGAAGTTTAAATATAAGATAGGGCAAAGCAATGTTGTTATAAGATACACTGGGGGCACCAACTAGGAACTAAGTGCTTGGGTTCCCCTCTAGCAAGATGAGGAAATCAAAGGTCCAACATTAAAAGAAACATTAGGCACTGACACAGAGCTGATGTATCCCCAAAGTGCCAGGTGCCTCCTTACGCAGCTCTGCACAGTGCTGTGCCACTGCACCACTCTCAAGCAAGCAGAGTAAAATGGCCAAAGTTTCCTCTTTCAAGGTGGAGGAGTACTGGCTTCAAGGAATCCCTCTCATTTGTGTATGGGACCCCACTTCCCTGCACACCTCCACAGACCTGCTGAGCTGCTGAGGAGAGGCCAACGGTGGCTCACAGCACCACAGCACAGCTCAGGCAGCAGCTACCACTACGGATCACAATCCCCATGTGTCTGCAGTGAAGGCTCCAGCCAGTGATGGACCACACACAGTTAGCAAAGAACCAACCCTTTCGAGAAGGGGCAAGAAAATGTGAGAGCAAGCCACAGGAACCATCCCAGACTGAGTTACCCTGTGCTGACAGTGCAGCTACTGCTAATGCTCCCCCAAACTCTGTCCTGGGGCCTGAAGGGCAGGAGTCTGTGATGCAGATAATGGCACAAGCAACTGGACAGAACTCCATCCATTTTGTACCAATATCCAACAGCAGCCCACAAAGGAAGTTCTGTGTGCCAGCTCCACTGGAGTGAAGAAGCACTTGTCCGGTCTCAGCACAAACAAAAGCACTCACCAGGCTCCTCTCTGACATCCATGATCAGTCCACCCCTATTTTCTTGGACAAACTCCAACATGCCACGTGTATATTGTATATGAAGGGTTAATGAGTCTAGACAGCATATGTGACTATCTAGTCATTTGCCCCAAACATCAGTGACCCACAGCTCAGAATTACTCTGGACATTGTGTGTCTCTCCCATATTCTCATCTCCCTCTGAACTCAGTTAAGCTCCCAACATCCCCAGATACAGTGGTATGGAGCTTGGAAAAAAACCACTTCTGTGTGAAGTGTCTCAACTCACTCCATTAGAAACCTTCTTGCTCCTGGAACTACATGAAACTGTGGATCCCCACCCCTCAGACCACTATTACAAACATCCTTCCCAGATTTCTAATTTTGCAAATTTCTACCTTTTCCACAGTGTCTCAAGTGGTGGTGGTCAGATCAGAGCCCACTGTTTTATACATAAGAGTTTGGGGCTGTTTGCCTTTGTAATTTAAATTTATTTACATTGGACATCACTGCTAGTTTCCTGCTCATCATCACTGGGCCGCTGTCTGTCCACAGCTGACCTTGGCTTCAGTAGCACTGTGATTCATTACCAACATGAACTTACTTCACACTATTCTTTTTCCCAGCTATGACCACACAGGTTCCCAGACATTCCTTCAGGGCTCCACTGTTGATCTTTCCAACTACGGGTGCCAACTGCATACTTTTGACTCACTGATTCTATCTTCTAATTCATGTTTCTTTTGTGTGGATAGAAGTACAGTGGAAAGTCAAGAAAGGACAGAATAATGCAGTTTTCACAAGGAAGAAACCTGGGCTGTTAACTGTGTCTGCTCTAAGAGCCTCAGCAGGAATCCCAAACATCAATGAACTGTGGGCTTGCTGATGGACTGGGAAAACAGCATGAACTCAGTGGTGGAGATTTGATTTCCAGCTGGGAGGGCTGCTGTGCTGGCAAGAAGTTATGCCTGTGTTTGGCTGTACTGGGGCAGGATGCACCTCCCAGCAGCCTGCTGTGTCCAAACACTGAGCTCATTTCTTCTCCCCACCCGAGCTCGTGAACATGGCCAAGACTCAGCAGGGAAAAGCTCAGCCCTGGGACTGGAGCAATCTGCTGTGACCCACAATCTCCTCCCTTGAAGCAGTTCTGCTCCTCTTTAGCATTTGTTTCCAGGAGACCAAGGAATTGTCCTAATTACATGTGAAAAGCAACTAACTGTCTCCAAATTGCCTGCTTGACAGAAAGGGCCTAATCAAGAGAAAACAGACTGTGTAAGAAAAATTCTCATCTTCCAGACTCTGAAAATGCTCCATCCTGCTGCTTCACTACATGGAAGGCTGCACTGCCCGTTCCACCTGTGGGTCTGAATGGAAAAGGGGGTCCATGCATCACACCACACAGCTCAGCAAGCCACATGCTCCCAGCAGCTCCTGTGGCACAGGTAAACCTCAGCAGCCAGCCCCAGCTTGCTGCCTCCTTCACGGAGCAGCAATCTTTCTGCCTGTGTGAGAAGCACCAAGGCCTCCAAGCACCAGACTGCCCATCTGTGGTGGAGGCTGAAAAACACCAGAGAAACAGCAGCGAGCTTTGATTTATAGCATCTGCATTCAATGCTGAAGTTGCCTACCTCTTCCCACCAGAGACAGGACACACTGAGAGGCCCTACCAGGCAGCACAGATGCCATGCAGTGCAGCCACACAGAAGCTCAGCTCTACCTTGTCTTAACTCAGTCTCTCTAGATACAACACACCCACAAGCACTCACTTCCCCAAAATTTCCACAGCAAGTTCACTCAGCTTGTGACCAGCTGCAGCACCTCTTCAATCTCTTCTTCCTGTACTCTCACTACTCACTTTGGTTCCTCCATTGCTAAGGGGACACCCTGTGGCAGCTCATCAAGACCTGCACAGAGCATCCATGCCAGCAGGGCATCCCATCGATACAAGCTCAGCACCTACCCCAAAGGGAGCTTAAGGGCTTACCCTGGCTAAAGGAAGGAGGCAACAAACAATTGCCAAAGATGGAAAGAGCAGTTACAGCCACATGGGGAGTGAAGGCTCTGTGTGGAAAGGCTCCTGCCTAAGGCTCCAAGACTGCTGGTACAACAGCCCACACAGCTTGCTGCAGCAGCAGCCCAGAGACTTTGGGCATTTGGTGAGGGAAACGCTTTCTTTTTTTCAGAAGCAAAGCATACTTTGCACTCTCAAGCAGACAGTGGTCCCTGCTCAGCTACAAGAGCACGGGACAGAGGCAGCTGCAGCGTGCAGTACCGTAAAGACACTCCAAGTCATCCTGCCCTGAGATCAGCCAGCTCCTGAAGAGGCGCAGGTGGTAGGAGCACTGCTGCAGGTGATGGGCTAGGGTGGCATCCAAGGAGATGGTCCGGCTCGTGGCACAGTCAGAGGAAAAACGCCGTAGCAACTGGGCAACGTGCTGGTGCTCCAACACATCTGGAGGAGAGGGGCCACAGAGAGTGAGAGGAGAGGGGCAGGTACAGCTGGGGACAGAGAAACTGTGGAGATGTGGGGATGGAGCTGCCAGCACCAGGGCCGCTGCGTAAGAAGGACCCACACACACACTGAGCCAAATCCCTCCCACAGGTCAGGAATGCCCTTAAGAATTATGTCCCCCCAGTGACACCAGGGCAGACTCCCACCCAGCCCAGGTTTTGCCCAGCTGCAGCACAGGGCAGTGCCTGAGCAGCAAGGGTTCATTTTTGCAAGGGAAAGTCTGAGAATTGAATAATTTTTAGGACACATTCCAAGTCCAATGCAGTTCACGTTTGCCTAGATAAAACGATCGGGCTCAGGGCCAGACTGGCCCTCCTGCAGCTGAGACAAGAAATCCAGACTGCTAACAGTGTTTGTCCTGCATCCAAGCACAGCCAGGCACATCAGCACGAGGAAAGGGCATATGGCCCAGCATCAAATGAGCAGAGGCTGTGCAAGGGACCTGGGGGGCAGCAGGGTCTGACTGAGAGCTGAATGCAGAGAGTGCACAAGAACAGAGGGAGCACAGAAGCACTGACTTTCCCTGTCTTTGAGAACAGCACTGTGCAATCTCCTGTGATGTCCTTGCATGACAGACAAGACACCAGCATGCAGGCATGTCTTCTCCCTATACACAGCCTCAGGACTCGTGTCATCCACCCAAGACTTGTGCAACCAGGGCATAAACTATCTGGCCTGATGCAGTGCTTGACCACTACCCTGATTCATCCATTCCATTTCTCCACACAGAGGCACCTCTTCAGAAACAAAATCCAGACTCAGAGCTGGGAACACTTTTTGATTCAGTTTTTTAAGTGGTTCATGGGGTAAACATCCCTCCTGCTCAAAGCAGTACCAATCCTAAACCAAATATCCCTAACTTTGAGCTCTCACTTGCTAGACCCTGTCTTTGTTTTCTTGATTAAGAAGCACTTTGCCATCAGAAATATTAATTTGGTTTATGGGAGAAACATGATGCCCGGTTTTGATGCTATTGTATTTGGAGCAGGGGCAACTGCTTTATAGCATGTCTTAGGAAAGGCTGGAACTTGGTACAACCTTTGCAGGCAAGATAGAACAACACACCCTGCTGACATACACCGTGCGATCTCCGATGGTGTCCAGACATACAGACAAACCAAGCAGTTGGCCACTCTGGGAAATCCAAAACCAAGCAAGCAGAGAATAAGCTCCCTCTAGTTATTTGAAACAGTAAAGCCACAGTGAGCTGCCCTTTCCCATTTCATCCTTCCCAAAATTTTGATTTTCAGAACAGTCTTCTGAATTCCTTTCATCTTCCAGATTACACCAAGCAGGATGTCTTCATACTCACAGGCTGCCTTGATCACATCAGGCAGAAATACTTGGTAGCGTTCAGTGATCTCCTTTGGTTCCAACTTGTCTCAGCAGCAGGAGCCATGCAAGAGGAGGGTGCTGTGAAACCTTTTACAAGTATCTGTGCAAGAGCTGGGGAGTAAACACTGGTTCAAGGCACCTGCTGTAACAGAGCTAGTGGCCTATAACCTCACAAACTCACACTTTGGTTGTCCAACAAGTAGCAACACGGAGCAGAGACAGTGAATTGCTCTGTCAGACATCTGTCACCAAGCCTTTCCAGAGATACAGGCAGGATGGGATGAAGCAGGTGATGCCATCCCAAGTAGCACCTTGGTTATCCCCTCCCCACAAGCCAGCACCATCCACCAACAGCAGACAAGTAAGAGCTCTGGAGAGACACAATTCACAGGGTAATGTCTGCAGAAAAGGTGAGCCTACCTGTGCCAACATCACCAGGCTTGGAGGAACCACAGGAGCAGCCTAACAGAGAGGTTTGACAGCAGGAAGCCATAAGTACTCCTGACATGTAAAACCAGGTGCACTTCCTTCTTTCCCATATACACTAGGCCCTTCCAGGTGACACACAGCTGTCCTACTGTTATTCTTGTTTTTATTCTGCAAATCTGCAGTGTAGAAACTGAGGACCTAAGCTGCTGATGCTTCATGATATGGAGTGGGCATCAGCCCCCAATCCAGTGGTATTCTCTCCCTGGTCCACACCCTTCTGAAAGGCCTTAATGTCATCACAGAGCTAAAGGCTGCTTTAGCAAAGCACTCACAGAGCCATGGCTTTTGCCTTTTCACCTGGAACAGAAACACCTCAGGGGAGAACAGAGGCGTCACTGAGAAGTAACAGGGTATGAGTGAGCACATTACTCACAAGGAGACAATGGAGGAAGGTGAAGCATGTTTGGACACCAGATACACAAACACAAAAATACCACAAGAAGACTAAGAGAAGAACATGTGCAGAGAAAACTGAATGTGAGCATGGGGTTAGAAGTGTGAGGGAACATCAAATCCAGAAAGCAAACATACCATTAGTCGGATGCTTTGCAAACGACACAGAAAATCGTTTTACGGCTGGCATAGACAAGAGCTCTGAGGAAATAAAAACAGATCATCTCAGTTAACAGCCTGCTTCAAAGGATCCCCCGACCTTCATACACTTGATTACACTTTCAGGTTCACCTTCCTGACCCCCACAACAGCTGCTCCCACTGGCACTGCTGTCGCACCCAGCACTCCGCCTGTGGGTCTGACCGAACCATTCTGCATCTCCCCTGCCCTTGCACTGCCCTGCCAGGGTCTCCCCAGCACCACACACTCAGCCACACTCTCAATCACTCTCAGTCAGCAACTCACACCTTCCCACCACACCAGGCTCAGTCCAGTGCAGAATACAGCCAAGCCATGCTTGCAGCCACCAGAGCACACGTCCCAGCAAGTAGCAGCACCACCGGAGGATGGTTCTCAGGATTCACCTCTGCCCAGGGAAAACAAACACTGTTCTGCAGAGGCACTAAAGAGTTGCAGCACAGGTACAGCTCAAAATAACCTCTTAATGCAAGCTATACAGAGCTATTTATGAATTTAAAGATAAACCACCTGAGTAGGGAAGAAGCAAAAGACCCATGAAGACATGCCTCTACAATTCCCTGCTCAGAACATTTCAGTACAGGGAAGCTTTGGGACACACCTGTCAGAGTGGTCCTCAGGCTTCTCCTGGCCATGCCCCAGGCCAGGCCAAGCTCTCCCATACAAATCACATATCAGAAAGACTGTGCAAGGACAGACACTGTGCATCTAATGGGGTGCAAACAGAGAGGCTTTAAAGGACATGGATTAGGCTCCATATGCACGCACACACACACAAGAAAAAAAAAAAAAAGAAGCTGGAAACTTTCTTTTTTTTCCCAAACTGGAAATTCCTCGGCTATCATGAAAAAGAATGGCCTGGATCAGACCATCTATACGTGGGATTTGATATGACACCCCAGGCTAATCACTTTTTTTGCTGCTATTTGGGATCTTTCAGGAAATAGTAGAAAATGCTTTTATTTCTCTTTCATGTTTCATGCATCCATTCTCCCTAGCCCATGGGGTGTGTATGCCTATCCCCCTCACCAGTGCACCAATGCATGCTCCACACCCGCAATGTGCTCCTATAGCCACATGCAGGGGCTTGGCCAAATAACGTATCTAAACCAACTCTCACTGAAATTTCCTCCTCTAGTGTACTAGCCTTGAAAACTGTTTTTCTTTCTTTAAACTCAACAAACAGCATGGCAATCTTCCCTACACATGCAATCCCTTGGAAGTGCCTAAGCCCTGGAGCTGCAGTCAGCTGGCCACCATCTCCATCCCACCCACCCCTCCCCTTGCCCTGAGGGCACATCAACTGAAATGGCACTGACCCAGTTTACTGGATCCCTGGCTTCAGGCAAGCCAACTTGAAATCACAACCATCCATGGACATTCCCTCAGCTTGAGGTTGAGAAAACTTTGTGCTGAAGTGCTCCTTAGCCCTCCTCCAGCTCCAAGCAAAAAAGACTTCAGAAATAAGGGCCCTTGAAACTTCCCTGGAACAAGGCAAGTTAACATTGGTGAAGTGCTATGTGCCACACACCACACCTTGAAGCATCACAACTATGAAAAACTATTGAAGAGTTCATGCAAAAATGTGCTGGTTTTCAATGTTGTTAGTCTGTCTAAAGAAAAGGTCTTGAAACAAATGTTCTCCAAGAGTCTGCTGTAGTTGTAGTTCCACTGACTGCAACCACCTGTAGTGATGTTTAGGTTCAATTCCACAATTCAGCATTTCAGTAGTGCTCATTTAAGCAGAAAGATGCAGATCAAGGGCTCAATTCCAAACTACCTTCCCCAAAAGCTAAAAGTCCCTCTGCTTCCTCCTTGTTTTCCCAAGCCCCCGACACCTTCTCTCCCAATGCTCTTACTGCAGCAAGGCACTGACAGCACAGGGTCCCAGGGTATGCCAAGGAACATGAAAACAGAGGCATAACGTCACGATTTATAATTCTGAGTTGTGTTAGACACACCCTAGTCAACTAAGTCTGCATTTTAGGTACTTGAGGGTACAACTGCATCTCAGCACACAGAGACTTTGTCACTGAATTCAAGCTTATGCAGCAGGAGTCCATGGCCATGAATGCCTGTAGCCTGCTGCAGACATATCCTGCCACACAGCCTATAGAGACAGGCAGCTCAGCACCAGGACTGAGCAGGTCTGTTCCATGCCCAGCTGGGCACAGAGCAGCCTCTGATGCTTTTCTCTGAGAATCAGTGCAGCCTTGGGCTCCCACTCCTTGCAGAATCAGGAAAGAAGAGCAGCCAGGGCCTTTGCTGGCCTTTTCAGAGGCTCCACTGTGACTCACACTCTGGTCTTGTGCCAAACACCATCAGCTTATTCTGCAACCGGTGAGTAGCCAGTACTTGCCTGCCTGAGGCAGCTCAGACTGGTACAGTGGGGTTGAGAACACTCCCACCTCACCCTCCCTGCCACTGTCAATGACAGCCCACTGTGTGCCAGGAAGTGCCCTTAGGAGGTGAGAACCAGCTCAGTTTTCTCTTACACAAGAAAAGCAGCTAGTGTACATAATGGCACCGACAGAGTGCCATTCTCAGCCCCAACAGGGCTGATAATTGGACATCTTTCCATCCTGATTTGCTAGGCCATTTTCCTTGCCTCCAAACTGGACAAAAATCCAGATGAACCAACCTCCTGTCTTCCCCAAACTGCTGCCTTAATCCTGTTCCCACCTTGAAATCCAGCAATGTTAATGTTCCTTATGATCCTTATGATCCCAATAAGAAAAGAACTCAGATTCTTATTGATTAAAATACCAAAAAGATAAGACATCCAAGACAGACAACCTTACATTCATCCATTCAAACGCTGGGAAACCGTAGGTGGATTTCCAGCCTGATCCGAGTACGCTGTGCAGACCCTGCTCACGGAGCTCCTCAAATCAGTGCCACAACAAATGGTATGGCAACCAGTACTTAAGAGTCTGAGTGTCTTTCCTGTTGGGACCACAGTGGACACTTGTGCATTACACCCTTCAGACGTTCCAGGACAGCTCAGTCTGTCCCTGTGCCCCAAATTCCTTGCAGAAAACCACCCTCTGCTGCTCCCTGCACATGACACCAAGTGCTGCAGGCAGATCACCAGGCGCACCTGCACCCATGGGCACAGAGCAACGTTTGTAACCTTGGCCCCTATGCCTTCACCAGATTGTCTTGCTGACCTTCCTGGCAGTTTTTGCACAGCTGCACAGAAAACAGATTTTCTAGTCCTTGTGCAGTTATTTCATCCAAGCAACTCACATCAAGCCTTTCAGGCATATATATTGCCCTTACTTCCTGAGAGCTACCTCAGACTCTGCTGTGTGCTCAGCCTCACTCTAGTGCCCATCTTATCCATGCCCAAGGGTATCACTCTTTCTTTGGGATGGCTCCACCTTCCATGGGGCAAAGATTACTGTCCCAAAAAGAGCTTCATTTAGCATTAGCACAATCACCAAGGTAAGCAAGATGATGTGATCTGCTGGATTCCCATACCAGGACAAACCTACTAGACATCTGAACCAATAAATCCCCCTTCACAACAGCAAGTACTACTAAAACATCAGACCGAAATCAGAGCCCAGCAATACCACACATCAGACTAAACTTCTCTCACAATGTCAATTCCTTTCTGTCCTAGCAAGGATCATGATTTCTTGGGATATGGTAAAATTTATCATTGTAGATGTGGTGAATACACACATTCAACTGTCACAGTTTTCAGTCCAAGTCTGTGCCACAGGCACATCGTGAGACACTGATGTCCACAAAGTATCACCCTGCTGCCAGGGAACACACATACCGTCTTTGTATGTCAGGCTGCTGGCAAACTTTTTGCCATGGCTGCGTGCGTAGTCCTGGAGGTTGGGGGCACTGGAGGAGCCTCCCAGCACAGTGGTGCTAAACAGCCCGGTGCACTGTGACCCTGGAAAGGCAGGGAAGGTGTTAGTAACACATATCCACTGCATGCAACTACAGAAAAGCAGGGTTAGTCATAGGATGAAGAATGAACCGGCCACTTCACAAGCAATTTCAGGAAAAAACACGATGCCTGGAAGCACAGGGAGGCCATGTTCTCCATTCTAAATTCCACAGTGACAAATGCAGAGCAGGTAGCCCAAACCTCAGCACCAGGAAAGTCCCTAACTCCATCCAGGGGTTTACTTCTGTTTGGCTTTCTTGCCCTGACCTAAGAGAAACACCTTCACCCCTTTCAGTCAGCAAAGCTACACACTGATGTCAGAACATCATCCTGAAGTCAGGATGCCAAACCACTCATGTTCATGTCACAGAGGTTCATTGCTCTGCTCTTCTGCCCTTTCTCTTTGGAAAGCTCCTTTTTGTGTAGGACACCAAGGAGAGGAAAGAACTGTCTGATCCGTGGATCAGCCTGTGTGGATTCATCTCCAGTCAAACAAGTAGACAAAGTACAGTGACCTCAGAGTGACAGTACACTCACAAGCCTGCACTTCACAGACTTCACTCGGTCATGCTTCACTGCTCCAGCTCAGGAGCAATTTGTCCATGACCCAGCCTTGCAAAGCACCAGATGTGCACACGGCATGGAACTCTGCCTAACCAGTGTTAAGGAACATGGCATGCAAGGGGGAGGGCAATCTCATCCTGGGGCTTTGGCTTTGCTTCTCCAAGGTACACTGGCTTTGAAGACTGACTTGACTTCGTGTGATATTTAGGGAACACCAGGCATTTGAAAGAGGATTCTTTCAATTGATTGAGGAAAGCAATTTTGAGTCGAGACAAAACCTTATTATGGGCCAGACACAGTGACTGATTTGCTGTAAATTCTCTGCTAAATGGTCTTGCTGCTGCATTCTGTACTGAGAATATGGACTGCTCAAACCAACAATACTCCTGCATACCAAAGACTTCCAGAAACAAGCAGATTGATCTGGTTCCACCTTATCTGCAGGTCTGAAAATAACCTGCAACACCATCTAACAGTATTTATCTGGAACAGCGCAACCATGGAAGAGATCTTGCCTACACTGGAAGCAGCTCTTGATTCTAAAATATGCATCACAGCATGATTTAGGTTGGAAGGAGCCTGAAGCTTTTTTCCCAACACCCCAGAAGGACCAACTCGAATCAGCTTGTTAGGGTTTGCCCAAAGAAGTTGTCAGTATTTCCAAGAAAGGAAATTTCACAACCTCTCTGGGCCCCTGGTCTAACATCTGGCCCATTCATGGTGGGTGAAAAATTTGTTCCTCCTAGGCAACTGGAACTTCTTATGCTGCAACTTGTGCTCACTGGTTCTCCACCAAGCAGCACAGGGCTTTGGGGATAGTCTGTCTCTGTCCCCGCTGCAACTTCCCATTTAGGTGGTGAAAGAGCATTAAGGTCTCCAGCCCCCACAAGTTCTATTCTGAACAAGCATGGCTCTCACTCCTCCAATGCCACGTGCTCCACGCTTCCCATCCACTTCCACTGCCCCGCAGTGGGCTGACAATCCTGACACACACACACACCCTCCACGCCCCAGGGAGCAGGACAGCAGAGCTTCAGGCACTCACACAGGTGAACAGATGGAAAGAGCCAGACCCCTCAGCTGGACAGTGGGACTCCAGCTGATGCAGCCTAGGTATGCTGTCAGCCTTCCCTGGTGTGAGGACACATTGCTGCTTCACATGCACTCGTTGCTCTTCAGGACCTCAGCTGTGTTTCTGCAAAGATCCTCACGCCAGAGCTTCTTTGGAGAAAACACAGAGATCCTGAGCATTGAAATGTTCTTGTATAAGCTCCAACTGAGCTGAGGACATCTGCTCCTGGGGTGACCAAAAGGGTCCTTGTAGCAATGAACTGTAGCTGCTCTCCCACTGTGACACTGCTGGTGGCTTCCCATGGCACAGACTAGCAAACATGTGCCCTCGGACATAAAAGAACTCTTGCCTGCAGGGTCACTGATACACAAGCCTTAGAAATTTTCCTCCTAATACCTTAAATTGATGCAAAGTAATGACTCAGCATGAACTGAAATCTGTCAGAATGCAAATTAAATTTTGTCATGCATCAGACACGGTGATGCCTCTAATTGCTCTTCCATGGTTTAAAAACAAACAGCAACAAAAAACACACAACAGATTCATTTACTGGCAGATAAAAATGGAACATCAGATTTTTAGGACTGTGTATTTGGAGCAACCTTGTGCTGTTAATAAGCATTAAGCTAAGGATATCCTAGTGTTTCTGCTCTCCTGCTGCAGAGAGAGGCATTTTGCTAGTGCTTTTAAGCCAGAATAGAATTTACAAAGATGACTTTATGGACAACAGCAATTGTCTACAGTGAACTCCAGAAGACCACTGTACCCAAAGTAACCACACACACACACACACACCCACACACACACCCTAAAGAACACAACGGCCATTTGGATTTAAATGTAGCAACACTTGCTAGAAATTACTATATGTGCTGGATATTTACTGTGCATTTAATTGTCATATGTTCATTCAATGTGTCAGATGTTTAAAAACAGTCATCCTTGGTTTCCCTCTGGGAATCTCAGCACAAGGCTCTGTGCCACTGTCAGTGCACCACTTCTACTGCTCAAACAGCCAGCTCTGGCTGGTTTTACTCTGTTTTGAAAGGTTCTTGTAAGCAAAGAAAGGTACTGAAACATCCTTAGGCTTCTCAAATTAGAAGCACATACATTATGGCAAACAATCCACAACAATGAACTTGATGCTGCCCAGAAAAACGTGTCACGCTCCAAAGCACAGACAAAGCAAGCTGCAGCCACCTATTTTCAAAAGAGGAATTTCATTTTTTACATTACTGTAGAGGTACCATTCTAGAACACATGGCAGCAGGGCACAGCTATTGCAGGAGCTCTCTCGTGCTCCCTGTTCCTGCATGCCTACACATCTGAGGTTACACCAGGACAGATATTCCACACAGACAGCCAGGCTCTGACTGACAAGGTCAGACAACAGGAGGTAGGCTCAGCCTCAGAAAACTCAGAAACAGCAGGTAGTGCCTGAATGAACCCCCTCATAACACAGCTGCTGAGACAAGTGTTAAAGCCAAAGTTCAAGCTTCTGGAGTTCTGTATTATCTCTTAGAGAGAGAACACATTTCAAATCCTAAAGGGGCAAGAAATTAGATTTCTGAAAAACAAGCCGGAAAGGAATCAGGAAGATTCCTTGAAGAGCTTGACTTGTACAGGTAAAGAGGCACAGTTCTCCATAGCAGGCCTCAGGTGAAAAAAAAACTCACAGAAACACAGATATCCTGTGTTCAGGATCAACTGTTGTGCAAGCTGTTGTGGTACAACAGGTCTCTCCTGCTCAATCCTTCTATGCCTGCACAACTCTACAGAAGAGAACGATGGCTGGGCTGGAGGTCTACGTCACAGATCAGATCTATCAGCTCCTATTCAAGGTTTTGTCCCTGCAGAATTTCACAGGTGGGAGAGTAACCAGCACAAGTTCCCAGCAAGGCACAAGAAGCAAAATTCATGAAATTAAACCTGCCAGGATCACATTTCAGATTTTGTTGTAAAGGAAAAGTACTGCACAAAGGCGTAGAAAAGCAGTGTTCTTCTCTATTGCCAAAACCGGCATTCCTCAAAAACCTGGAAAAGGCTATAGTCCAAGGGCTGTAATATCTGCCTTCCACAGCACAGGCCTTCTGCTAGTCACACATCCAAACAGTAAAACCAGTTTGCAGTACCAATTGATGTATTCAGTAATTCTCCAGGCAGATGCATCTCCTTGACTATGTGCCATTTCAGAAATTCCCATATTCATCCATATGGACTCACAAAATAGCCACAGGTTTCTTCAAGCCTAAGGACGGCAGCTTGTCACAGCCTGCTGATTCTCGCAGTGGCACTGGGAAAGGCAGAGATAAGTGAAATAACACATTCAAAAATTACCATGGCCAAGGCTACTGTCCCTTTATGAAAATAATATACATCAGCCATTCCTATTTAGATTTTTCCAGATGGCTGGAAGTATAGCTGGCAGACTCCAGGGATACTTTCTAACCACTCAGAAGAAAATTCCCTTTCCTTGGTAAGAATTAGATTCCAAAGAAGCTGCTCAAAAGCAGCAAAGAAATGAGCAGGGCCTTTCAGAAGTCTTTTGGCTGCGGGTTGTCCATTTAACAGAGTGATGAGTCAGAACTGCCGCAGATCTGCAGCCATGCCACAATGCTAAGATGGTTTTAAAGAAAAGAAACGTGGGCATGACGTGGGCATTATCACCTCCTCTCTTCAAGACACAGGTTGCACAGCCATCTCTGAACCTCATGACAGCAAAGACAGTTTTTCCAGTTTCAAAATAGATCTTGCTTTAGCAAAAATATTTCAGGAAAAATTTCAACTATTCAGACATGGTTTAGGTTAGGATGACGTGAAATGGAACAATCAAGGACAGAGAATGTCAAGTGCCCTGAAATATTCTCTTCCACTGGCTACCACAAGAAGAATGTCTGACCAGGGACTTCAGCTCGAATAGAGAGCTATCAAACACTCGGTATGTGACACATCCATTCCATACAACAGCTCTTTAGGAAGCAAAGGTAGAAATAGAACAGTCTCACACAAAGAACAGCTTTGCATACAAACTGATGTTATGCAGAACAGAAAACACACTAGTTCTCACCTGAAATCTTCACTTCCTACTAAATTGAGAAATGGTGTGACAAATGAGAGCAACACAGAAGCAGAGGCAAGCCTGCAGGTAGGCAGTTTGCTCCATACTGGAAAGGATGAAAAATTCATCTTCGGCCCCTAACAGCTGCAGGGGAAGTTTGTACACAAAAGGCACTACCTAAGACAGTCTCTACAGTGGTCTCAACAGGAGCACTGAGAGAAGACACAAAACACATAGACACATACAAGGAATTCAAGCCAGATGTGTATGTGGAGACACAGACTAATGCCCATGGAAATAGAAAGGTAAAAGTGAGTAGGCTGGTTACAGGACAGGTACAGTACCTAATCCACTTTGCTTCATCTCAGAAGACTGCCTGGAATAAGTGCTGAAGAGGCGATAACCTCCTGATTTAGAAGAAGATTCAGACAGCACCTGCAATGACATAGTGTAATTAATCATCATCATGCTCCAAGTTACCCACTGCTATCAAAAGCCTTTATACATCAACTGAAGGTAAAGAAAGGTATATCTCTCCCCTAAAATCACCATTTTCAAGAAGCACAGAGGTGCTTCCTATGCTAGGATTGTGACAGTGAATGCTCAATTTTAATTTTAAGGTTTTGTTCGATTGTGGAAGAGTGGAAATTTGAAAAGTATGATGGGACTCATGTAGTGAGCACCTTTTCTCCCAAGACTCTTGCTGAGATCCCTGGGACACAGACTTGCCTCTTTAGCAGCAGGAAATCATATCCCCTTTAACTTAGTATGTGTCTATCACAAAGAGCCTCTGAGTGCTGCACACAGAGGTGACCTTGTGAGTAACATACAGTGACAGAAGACAGCTAACAAATACCTCAAACTTTAACTCTGCTGTTTTCTGGTTCAGAAAACAAATGGCAAAAATGCCTGTGAAATCCCTCTGAAAGGAGAGATAATTCCAGAGTACTCTGAAGGTAACAGTCACCTGCTGACTGTGACATTGGCCTTGTGACACAGTACGGCCTGGAAGGAGAGAGATTAGAACAGTAAAATCAATTTTGTTACTTCACCAGACCAGTTAATGGGACAGTTCTAAGCCCTGACAGTTTAAACATCCTGGATGAATCCACCAGTGAGCAGGGACCCCTGATCAGCATGAGAACTTATATGGGATGGAGGAATGAGAAATGTGGAGCTGCCTTTGTGAAAGGCAAAGGCTGGAGCCTAACAGAAGGCAAAGATGTCGCCATAGCTAGGTGGTGAGGTTGCATGTAATCTCACACTGGCTACACCAGTGCATCCATAGAGCATGTAATTCACATAATGCTTGTGTTTCTCAAGCATTTCCTTCCTTGCTCTTCCTCATCAGTTCCTCTGGCCTGTGTTCCTGTCCTCCCTCAATAAGGAAGAGTTTCAGAGGTCTTCCACATGCCTTCCATGCCTTCCACAACATCCCTCTTTATGTTCTGCAGATCCTTTCCCAGAATCAACTCAGACTCTGCCATTTTAAAAGAAATGCCAAGAAACCAAAACCAAGTAAAAGGCCTTTGCAAGAACAAGGAAGGGCACCTATAGGGTTACCATGGTTACCTCCATGGATCCTGTCTTGCGGTTCCTGACCAGTGGCGACCTTCGCTGGATGCTGACTGGCTCGGAGGGCTGTGGGGACTTCTGCCGAGCACAGTCTGGCTCATCACTGCTCTTCTTGTTCGAGAGGTCCTCTAGGCTGCCTTGGTCTGCCTTCTTGTCCTCGTTCTGCTGTAAGGAAACATTCCACCCATGTCTACAGGCCCACAGCCTTTGCCCATGTTGCCCCACACCAGCTCCAGGCTTGGATCTCCTGCTCTGCCAAGATCAGCAGGAGGCACCCAAAGTCCCAGCAGACATCCTGATGAACCCAAACGGGACACAGGCATGACCTGCCAGCTCCCTGTGGGCACCCACTGCAAGGAAGCTCCTGCAGCAGGGCCAGACAGAGCAGGACAGCACCCAAATATCCTCTGGGGTTGGCAGCTCCTGCCCAGGTGTCTGCTCACCTCTGCTGAGGCTGGCCGAAAGCCAAACCCCGTGGGAATGTTCCTGTCCTCCTCACAGCCTTTGACGCCAGGGCTGAAATGCAGCTCCACATGGAAACGCTCCTCTGAAGAGGGGTCCTGTGAACACACATAATGAAAGGTAAAGAACCAAACCCAGTTAATCCTGCCACAGCACAGGTCAAGGTCCAACCCCATCGTGCTGGCCAACACACATCCCAGGCCCTTCCTCTGGAGGGAAAGCAGCAAGCATGAACAGAATGGCTCCAGGTTTGTCCCATCCAAAAGGACAGCCCTGATCAGCACACAGCTGAGGCATTCTGACTGTTGCTATTTTGGGACAACAGCCACAGGGGAGTACAACAGAATGAAGCTCTATTTATACATACACATGGACACTCCTAAAGCCCAGCCACTTCTGACCCACTCCTGCTGCAAACCCAGCACATCCCAGGACAGGGGAAGACCGGGTCCTTCCAGGACCTTCAGTCAGGCTATTCCAAGATTTAAGTAACTCTCTCTAATAACAGTTTTTCATTAACCTTTTTTAAAGGAAGCCAGAGCTTTTACAGTTATCTGACACTAATGATATAAAAACCCATATAAACCCACCTTGACTGACTGACACATCCACACCACTCAAGAGAGCTCTAGTCCCGTATTTTTTGACAAGGATCACTTTTAACATTAGAAGCTCACACCAGCTCTGTGAGTACAAGGTTCTAACTCCATAAGGTGTGGGGTAAGGGGCTGCTCCCCTTACCACTACAACCTCCTGCAGCACAGAGTCAAGTCACAACGTCTGATGATCATCACGATGATCACTAGAAGCTGATCATGCAGTTCAGTGACAAATCTAGTTATAGCCACCACCCTCAGCTCCCACATTCCAGCTGTTTATTAAATTATTCTCTTTACTGCCTGAAGATACCAGTACACATGTCCCTATCAGCACACTTTTAGAATAAAAAATAGTTTATGGATGTGGAATTTCTGGATATTTTCTAGATATATTTCAAAAATACAAATCAATTATCACTCAGTTTTATTTATTTTTTCCTACTATTCACTTGCAATTAATACTTAAAACCAAATAATTTTACACTAGGAAATGCTTTAAAATAGTCAGCATTAATTACGTAAGTTCAGTATTACTGCTCAGGATGACATTCTGCTTACATATAGCAAGCATTAACTGGGTCACTGCCTCCCACATAAACTAAAAACTAGCAGCTGTGTTAATGATCCATCTGTTTTTGCTCACAAGCAGCAAGAGCTCAAGTTACAGGCTTCCAGCTGAACTCATCTCTGAGGACTGTGCCTTGCAAGGGGGCAGGAAGCACTGTATCCTACTGCTCTATCTCTCACCTTGTTGTTGTCCTCGTAGAGCATGATAACAATCTGGGTCATGTAGTTCAGCTCTGAGATAGCACTCAAATAGTCCATGGCTCTCTTCCACTGCTGGTCTTTGTTTTCCTGATATATACACATAAACAGTCGCATGGGATAAGCAACAGCAGACACCTTGCAGCACTCAGTGAAATGGGACTGAGAGAGATCATCTCTCTCTCCACAAGGTAACATTGTCAGGACAAAAGCACCTTGCTTAACTTGCATGAAGAAACGACCTTGCAATTTGGTGGGGTGCTTGCAGTGAGGAGCAGCTGCATGGAGGGATGCTACAGCTGCCCCCGCCACCCATGTGCAGATCTGAGCTGCAAGCCACCGTGCCATGCTGACTGGAGACAAGCAGGGCCCACTGCAGCTTCCCAAACACAGCCATTCTCAAACTACAGAAAGGAGCACAAGGGATGAACCTGTGCTAAATAAGGAACCAAGTGAAATGCTTTTACCCGATGCTGAATGAAAAATCTGGAGACGTGCTGAACCCTTGGACTCTGCACAGCAGGGCAGCCCACCCTTCAGTGCCTCCCAACGCTGCCAGGAAATGGTCACACCTGAAGTACCACCCATGATGCTATGGAGTCAATCACCACACTGATGGACATGAACTGAACACTCCACTTCAAAGAACACAGATGCAGCCCAATACCCCTTTGCTGGCAACACAGCATCCTTGGGCACTTGAGTCAAGGAATAAGGGAGCATCTTATTCAGTGAGTGATTTAGAGGCACTTTTCCGATCACTGTCTATAGGTGGGCTAAGCTGCCACAAATCTGCCAGAAATCTGGCTTGCTAAGCAAGCCCAAACTCTCAAGGCATTTCAGACCATGCTTAAAAACAGGAAGATAAATCAGAGAGCCTCTTGAGAAGAGTAAAGCAGGTCTTTTCTCAGGGTTTGCATGCCAATTCATTCAGGAAGCAGGTGAAGAGAGAGAAAGTGAAGGGTGAGTTTGATGAATTAATCCCTAAAAATGTGTCATCTGCCACTCTGGTAGACAGCACATCCTGAATTTGCAACCTCAAGTCTCTCCCTCTGTAAAAAAACTGATTTTATTGACTTAAAAAAATTTGTATGAAGACTGTAAGTACAGGACCAAGCTCTTAAAATAAAGAGTAGAAGGAAGACATAAAGAAGAAATTCACTCATCCCCATTGCCTCATACTGCTACTCTCCCAGACAGGTGGTCTGCTCACCTGAAACTAGCAGAACAGATGTTGGAGAAAAGATGTCTCTGTGCAAGCAAGGGAGGCACTGAGGAAGAGCAATCCTCCTACAAGCCAGAAAGGCAGGAAGCTGCAGCATGCAAACACAGCAGAGATGGAGCTGGCCAGACACCACTGATGGACAGCATTAGTGGGAGAGCTGGCTTAAGGGGCAACCTACAAACATACACTGTCCACCTTGGAAAAGGCTACTGGAAAGAAGTAGGGAGGCTTACTCTGTGAGCATTGCTGGGACACTTACATCCAGTAACCCCCCATAGCGGAAGATACTGAGCAGGGAGTGCACGTGGCTCTCACTGGTGAAGTACAGCCGTGTTCGAACGTGGCGACCTGGTGACAGAACTCCTCTCGAGTACCTAAACCAAAATCAGCCCACAGTTACTCATCTGCCAATGAATTGCCACCCATCACACATTAGCATTTCTGTACACCTAATGGAATGACACAACCCCACACTGGGAAATGTCAAAGGCAGCAGGACAGAACAAACCATGAGAGCACTGGGCACAGAAGGCAATAAATTTTCTGGAATCCTAATGGAGACACATAGTAAGTGTCTCATCACTCTACACTGGCCCTGTGCAGGGAAAGGGATGAGGCATCACCATCCAGCTACAATGAGTACAAGCCCTTGTGGAGCTTCTGGTCAGAAGTCTCAATGGGCCTTCTCTATCTGCCTTCTAGTTCTGGGAGGATCAACATGCCTTCCTCTTGGAGGGTCCCTCAGCGTATGCTCAGTACCTGCTTGCACAACAGTACAGTCTTCTGGTATGGGAACCACCCACTGCTCCATAGCTGCCCTCCCCACTGCCAGCAGCATGCAGCACAAGCCTTACAACGGATGGAGTTTGTTGACAGACTCATCTTCATGAGTTCTCTGTAGGTCCAGCTGGATCTTTTTAATGAGAGGAAGACAAAAGCCAATTGCAATCTCCAGTTTCTCCTCCTTATTAATCCCGTATTCCTGCAGGAACAAAACAACAGATACTCTGAGCCCTGATTCTTTGCCACATCCTCACTTAAAAGGCCACTTAACTTCAACAGCCCAGTCTGCAGCACCACTGGTTAAGCAAGGACAGGAAGAGAAACGTCACTAAACACTTTTCACTTTTTTTCCCCAGGTATTACAGCAGGTACCAGATGATTGAGACTCTTCCAAGAACCCTAGTTCTGTCTGGACATGACTGTCAGTGTCCTTCCAACAGCTGAGAGGTGCAAGTACCACCAGCAAATCTCAGATCTCATGACATGCAAATTTATACCCTGAGCTGGCATGAGCATTAAAGCAACAACTGCTATTGGCAAAGATAAAAACTGCAGTGCTACACTGAAAACAGACAGACTGCATCTCACCAGCAACACTGAAAAAGTTTAGACCACTTCTGCTCTACGGGGGCAGCTGGACCTTGCTCTCAGAAACTCATTCCATATGAATTAAACTTTGCCTGAAGCAACTCAACACTACAAACTGAACAAGTCCTAGTTTGACAAGAATAACAAACTTGTCAGAACTTTAACACAGAAATCGCTCTTCACTTCCATAATCCTGCATGTGGAGGATGGAATGCTGCTGTAGCACACATGCAGCTTGGAGCTGTGCTGCGATGCACTACAACGAACAGGGAAAAGCTGCTGTATCAGCTGCTCAGTACTCTGACCCTGCCAGAATCTTCAACCAGAAGTCCAACCCTGCCACAGTTCAAGTTATAAATCGTTTTGGCCTCGTACAAACATTAAGACAGATCCGAGAAACACTGTACTGTGATATGCTGTCTTGGGAATTTATGTGCAAGAGAATTGAGACAAAACACAAAGGCAAAGGGTCAGAAATTGTCATCACAGGTATCTCATACAGGCTATACCTGTGGTATGATCACATCTGCCAGGGCTTTGGAAAGCTTGAAGAGTTCAGTTGTGCCTTCCAATTTCAGTGCACAGTTGTGCTGTACATCATACTTGATGCAGTCATATATATCAGGGATCTTGCTGATGTCATAGCGCCCATTCTTCATGCGGAAATCTCGCTCCAGCTTACTCCAGCGTTGCAGCATCAGTTCCAAAGTCTCACTGTGGTACAGCTGCAGGTCTAAAAAGCAGAGAACACCAAACCACATTCACATCCTAGAGCCACAGAATCACAGAACCCTGGTTATTGCTGCAGAGATTTCAAATGACAGCTGTGACTGACTTCTCCCAGCATGAAAGGCCTCCAATTCTTGTGTCACCCACAGGAATTCTAGGCTGGAAAAGCCACTGGACTGGTTGCAGGAGTTTTAGCCTGCAGCAACAGACTGCTGAAATGCTTGACAAAAGTGAAGCAGTTTGCCTGGTTGCTTAGGTCTGCCATAAATCCCATGGCAGGTCCCCAAGATGCCTTTGTAAAACTTCTGCACTGTTATTAGGAAAGTTGAGATGAGCAAATTGTGATTGAAAAACTTGCTGTTCACAGTCTCCAGAAAAGGCCTGAAAAAACACAGGCATACCCCTCCAGGCTATACTGCTGCTGTTTACCTTTACTCTAAACTAAGATGCATGTATAATTTCCTTTATGTGACAGCTCTCTTTAACAGTAATTGAAAGTGGAGCCTTCCATATCAATAGCACATACAGAATTACACTTTACAGTTTCTTTGCTACAGACAAACATAAGCCCCAGTGGTGTTTGGGAGCTCTGAAGATGTAACAATAAATTAATCTCTTCCATACCCTTTCCAGTTCTGCTGCTTACCTGCAGATTTTGGGTCTTCCAGACGTTTTCGTATCTGGGAGGTGAGATTCTCAATCAGGGTGAACACCTGGTTACAGACCTCAACTGGGTTCTGGATAAAGGTCATGGAATTGAGCAGCGAAGCACTGCCTGTAGGTGCTAGCTGCAAGAAGATTTCAGCAGAGATTAGTCTTCTCAAAGTGGGAACATAAAACGTCTACTTTTTGCAGCTGTACTGCTTTCTGTCTTGGGACAAAAGCTGTGCTCCCAGCTGAACACAATAAGCTGGCCTATTCCTAGGAGCAGTCAAGCATGTCTTAAAATCTTCAGGATCAAACTCAGAGGGAACAAACAACTGCTCCCATCAGATCAGACCTCCCTCTACCTACAATATTCACTCTTGTCTCATTTTGCTTCTGTGTTTGAGCAGAAGGGCTTACTTTTAAATATGTCTTTGAGATTATAAATATGTTCCTTAAAGGACTTCAGTCCAGTAATCACATTTCAGAGCCAGAGAAAAACAGTATTTTGGGGACTTGCTGGAGAAGCAACAATAGTGCTTTCACTGGTTGCTGTGCTGGATGCAGCCCATGCTCTCTACTCTGCAGCTATCAGAAGCTGACAGGACACAACTATTTGTAACCAAAAGGTCTCCTCACATATGCACAGAGCATGGATCTAGAATCCAGTGAGGCAGACTCCCTGCCCACAGCAGCTGGGACTGATCTGAGCAGCATGCAGGAGCTCTTTTAGCATACCTAGACCAAAATGAACTGGAATGAATGAAATTAATTCTGAAGGGCAAGAAAGGCACCATGATGAGTCTTGAAGGGGACAGCAGAGCAACACTGAGGACTGTAACTCAAAGGAGGGCAAGGGCTATTCACCTGCACACTTCCATAGATACCCTGTCATTTTAACCAGAACTAATCTCCAACTGACAAAACCACTGTTCACATACCACACACTTCACATCAAACCACTGCAGCAATGCTATTCTCCTTCCAGGAGAGCAATGAAGCCACACTGGTGCTTTACCTTTTCATAATCTTCTTCACAGAACTCGGCATCCTTCTGCATGATTTCGTGCAGTCGTGCCTTCACTCTGTGTTGACAGCTGCTAAGGGAATCACTGTCACTGTCCAGCAGACCATTCATGTTGGCACTTTTCACCATCTGCACCAGGATGGGGGTCAGCTCTCCTTCCAGGGCCAGCAGACCCTAAAGCCACACCACACACGACAAGATATCAGGTCTGTGCAACCCAAGAAACAAAAATTCTGGTAGTTTCATGGCCAGAACTCAGGCAACTTAAGTGAAATCTCAACTGTCCTTGAAGGGTAGCTTTACAGCAACATCCCTTCCAGTCAGAGCTGACTCTGGAATGCTTCCAAAGCTATTCAAGCAAAGGACAGCTCTGCCTGCAGCAGCCCCAGGCAACTGTTGAGCAGGCTCAACTTTTAAGCAACTCAGTTTGCCTGAAAATGTTAATACAGTGAAGGCTCTAAAGACCAGCTAAGGCCACCGCAGGATTCCCCTCGGCTTTAGTTGAAAATGAACCTGTCTTCTCCCCAGTTTCCACACCACACTGCACCAAAGACAATTCACTTCCCTTTTAAATACAGCAGGCAATGAATAACCCCTCTGGCTGGACAGCCACCCCGGAAACGTTCATCCTATAGGCCATTAATACACAGCAGCACATCTGGTGTCTGGCTCTAACATCAAGAACCAGCAATAATCCATACATAACTTCTTGAGTCAGACTCCTGTTCCAGACAGGACATTAAAGGTGACAGGTGTGTATAGATGCACCAGATGTTCAGTACTGCCCCATACACCTGCTATTAGCACAGTGTACCGCAGCCAATCCAACAGAGAGGGGGAAGATCCTAGAAAAACTCCTTCCTCATCACCAGAGGTTTTCCTTTAGAACTGGCATATTGTGAGAGTAATGAAGCAGAACAAACAGATGCCCAAAAGAGAAGAAAGACCTTTGCAAAAGCTGCTGCTGTCATCTGAACTCTGCCCTCGTCTGAGGCATAGATCTTGAGATCATGGCGATAAGTGCTGTGCAGCCTGAGCAAGCCACAGCCAGGAAAACCAGCATAATCACCTGGAACCAAGGACAACTTAATTAATTAAGTTAATTAAGTTAATATTCTCACACCTGCAAAATTACCAGCTGAATATACTAGTTTAGACTAACAAACTTCATTATAGTAACAAAGTTATGTACAGAATTAGTCACTTGCATGAGCAGCACTTATGCTGTTCCAAAATAGACAGTTCTAGCTATGCACAAGGACTAGAAATGTAACAAAGGCTTTGCTTAACTTGGGAAAATTCACTTTCATGAAAAAAGTGAGCATTCACCAGTCAAGTCTGATGCTGCCCAAATTCTGCAGCGAACTCTACTGAACAGCCTGTAATAGTTCTGCTAGCCTGAATACCCTGGTGCAGAATGAAGATACACAAAAAAAATAACTTCCTTCTGCTTGTTTTCTGAGTGAGAGCAGGTCCTGCAGTCCTCAGAACTGCAGGGAATGTGATTCAGCAGGGAAGTTTCCAAAGAAGATCCTATATAGCTACAATTACCTTGTAGCACAAACTGCCAGTTTATTTCTCATGGCTGAATCAACCACAGGAATCAGATCAGTAATGGAGGAAAGTAACTCATGCAGCTCTCGAGTCTGACCTCCAAAGACAGTGCAGTGGTCACTACTTGCTGCTGGCTGGAATTCTGCACAGTGCCCAGTCACATTGCGTGACAAGACAGGAACAACACTCCCAGCTCTGAGCTCACAACTCAGAGGAACACCCTGACAGACAGAGACAAGCACCAGCCAGAAGTCAGATGTATGACTTGGGAAAGCTGCCAGGCACCAAATGCTACCCAGGAACACAGCACTTCCCTGCAAAACAAGATCTCTTCCTCTCCACGAATGACCACATGGAGCAGAAGTCTACAAAGCTGTTGTTCAGAACGACTCTCATCTAAGCACAGGGGTCACTTCCCTGTAGGAGGTTATCAGGTTTGTTAAGCGTGACTTCTCTTTGTGAATCCATGCTGACTACTCACAGTCACCTGCCTATCCTTCATGCACCCAGGAATGATCTCCAGAATTAGCTGTTCCATCTCCAGCTCAGGGACTGTGCTGAGGCTGACCTGGCTGCAGTTCCCTGAGCCGTCCCCTTCTTGTCAGATTTGAAGCTAGGAGCGACACTTCCTCTCCTCCAGTCCTCAGGCACCTCCCCCAGTCCCCAGACCCTTTCCAGGAGAATCCTTGGTGGCCTTGCAGGGACACCTGCCTGCTCCCTTGGCACTGTGGGTGCAGCCCATCAGGGCCCTTGGGTTCATGTATGTCCAGCTTGCTTAAACATCCCCTGACCCGATTCTCTTCAACCAAAGGTAACTCTTTCTTATTCTAGAAGGAAATCTTCTCCAATCCAATTTAAATTTGCTTAATACATTTGAGATGTAATTAATTAAATTGAATTAATTAAACATACAAGTCAAAGACAAGCATACCCAACACCGGGCTCACCGGATCAATCCAGTGTATTACTTCTGACTCAAAGGCAATCTCAGTGTTTTTTTTTATTTTTCCCTTTCAGCTCTTGTTGATTTGTGTGTGTATTAGACGCTTTTCGGCATCACAGAATTATGGTGAAGAAAACATGGAGAAGTTACCTCCCTATTCTCCCATCTCAGGGCAGAATTATCTGTGTTCCAAGACAGATCTCCTCTGTTCTCTACATTTGGCCTAAATTCCTTGCTAACCATTCATAAGTTTTGTATTTGCTGCATCAGAATGTAGCTTATTAGAACCACTTGTCTTTTCTGAATCTGGCACATTATGTAAAGAAAGCTGTTGCACTCCAGGACACAAGAAGCTTAACAGCAGACTTCTCTGGTCAGCTCAGGGATCTTTGGGTTCAAAACCCACCTGAATTACTTATCCCTACCATGCCAACTCAAAAGAAAAAATACTAATCCCAGCAGAGAGCCAGAGATACCCGAGCAACCCTCACCTGGGCGGGGCAGCCTGGCAGCCATGGGGCAGGACCAGAGGCACCTGGACAAACTCACCTTGGCCTCCCGGGTACATGCAGCGAAACGCCCGCCCCAGCTCCTCAGCCTGGACTCTTCCTGCCGGGGTCAGCTCTCCACCCCACTTAAGCACCAGCAGAAGGGAGGGGGAGGACTCTCGTCGAGCTTCTAGGAGACAAACAGGTATGCACTGCATCAGATTTCGTATCTGAGCTTGCAGAGGGAGAGGACGGGAGGAAGAAGGGGTTGTCATCAGCACCTCGTACAGTGTTCTCAACACAAGCCTGACCCAAAATCTACAGGAAACAAATCAGCAAGCAGGAAATTCAGAGTCACTAGTTTTTGAAGTATAGGCTGACATTCACAAAAGTGGAAGGGCAAGCCCTGTAGAGCCAGCCAGGGTATACTGGCATCCCTCCAATCCTTCCTATGGTGTGAGCAAAGATAAGATATGGGTCACCAATTCCACTTCCATTTCCAGAGGCTTATACAGGTAGGGTAGCTGTACTCACACCTGAACTCCGGGCATAAAGACCGGGGTACCACCCTCAGGTTTCTTTACCTTCATCTTCACTCGCAGCTTTTGGATGTCCATGAGGCAGATAGGTCAACTGAACCTTACGGTTAATGCCAGAAAAATGTCCATACCTGTCACAAGGGAAAAAAAAACACCTGAAACAAATCAACTCCACCCAACCTTTGCCCAGAGGCCCCCAGGCAGTACACAGCAGAAGTACAGCACAGGCAAGAGACTTTCTGCTGCAACACCCATAGCCATGGGACATGATTTTTGTCATCTCCCTGTGACCCAGCACACACCCCTACAAAAAGCCAAGCACTTCACTCAGACAAAATTCAATGATCAACTCCATTGCTCTTCCACCAAGAGCACTCTGCGCTGTCATTCCTCACTAGGGCTTTAAACTCCATCTACATCTTTAACAAGTGAATTAATGAGATCACAGAAAAAAACAGTCTGACAGATGCTTTGAGGATAACCACGTCTCAAATGAAAGAGCAGAGGAGGGAATCACAGCAAAAAGTCTTCCTCTGCTCCAGAGACATGGCCTGAACACAGACGCTGGCTGTGTGTGCTGTAGCTAGCTGCAGTCCTGAGAGGAGCACAGGTTTTCTTTACAAGTTGTCAATACCACCATATTTTTATTTTGACTGTACAAAACCTCAGAGGACACAAACATCTTTTCATGTTTTCCAAGCTCCTTTTTGCTAAACTTTTGGCACCAGGACAACTTTATTTAAAACAAGTTTTATTCCAATTATATCAAAATGCTTCATATCAACATGGTCCCTCCAGGACTCCATTTTCTCTCCTGCAGGAAAGCTCAGTTTTGTCTCAAGTTGTTTAGCCAAACCCCAGACACACTTGGGACAAGGATCAGCAATGTTTTGATGTCAAGGAGAAAAGGTGAGGAGCATGGTGCCTTTCATGTACAGTTACTAACAGGGGACAGAGGAGACCCCAGTCTCTGAGCACCCCCTGGCCAGGACACCAGCAGCACAGCTTGTTTCCATATCACATGCTCTGAGGCAAACCCACAGTGCCCCGAGATAGGAATACTTACATCTCCAAGACGCTCTTCAACTGTTCCAGTTTGGATTTCCTCTCCTCAATTTCACAATCACCGTGTGTTCCCAGCTCCACCACAAGCTGCCGTGCAATGTCCAGCACTTCCTGTTGGAAAGCAGAGAGCAATTCTGCCTCTGACTCACCAGGGTGCTCCTGGCAAGGCCTCCTGACAGCTTCGCCCAGCATCAGATCCATGCACACTCCTCAGAGGCATATCATTCCCTAAGACACAACTTAGGCCAGACAAACTTTCACACTGCAGTTTGCTTCATCTCCATGCTGTGCTACAGCCCTGCTGAGAACCAACTGCCCCAGTGCCCAGCATGGACCCATCTGTGACCACTGGCAGCCCCAGCTGGTGTGGACAAGCTGCATCAGGCCATCTCCATCCTACAGTGTGCGGATCAGGCCGCACAAGTCTCTGCTCTGCTCTCCTGCTGTCACCCAGCTGAATGTGCACAGGGTGAGGAATGAGACAGGAGTATCTGAGCGACAGATGATTACCCTTTTGGAGGTTTACATCCTCCCAAAGAAATGCCTTGCGCCAGGATCTGTATTACCTGCATATCCCACACAGCAACCCCAGAATGTACTTCCTCACCTGTAGCTGCTCTGGTTTCTTCAGCTTCAACTTCCCTGTCTTGTAACCATCATATTTCTCAAATAATTCAAAGAACCTGAAGAGAAAACAAAGAATGCTGATCCATTTTTCGCTGTTTCAATAATACAAGGAGGGTCATCCCTCTGTGTTCATTCAGTCTCTGTTCTTCAGTGAGAACCAGCAGGCTGCTGGCTCTTCCCTCTGCTTCAGAAATTCTGAAAAAAATTAGTGTTTTTCAAAATACAACCAGGAAGCAGATACTAACTTCCCATTTAGTGGAGCACTTCCCTTTTCAGCACCTACCACATTTTCACTCCCTCCTCCAGTGCTCACACAGGTGTCAGGATCCTGGTGGGGAAAGGGGGCTCGTGCAACTGGTCAGAAAGCATTTGCTTGGATGGACCAGGAAAAAGTACTACCTCCTATGTACCCAGCCCTCTGTTCCTGTTCCTGGTTTAGAAAATAGGCCCTCATCCCTTCCCTGCAGTACAGCACCTTCTTCCCTTGGCTCTTACCGGGGATGTTTCACCTCCATCTTCATCTTCTGCTTAGGGGTGCGATCTCCATGACGGATGACTGCAATAACACAGCGAAGCTCCATCCTTGGGAAACACAAGATGAAGATGACAAATGTGCCCCTACTCTCCAGAACTGCCACCAGGAAGTAGCTTCCCATTGTTCTTTCAATTCCATTCTTCTGACAGCTGCTTTACTCAAAAGGGGTAGAATTCTTCCCAGACTAAACCAGACATGAGTGCCGTGGCTACAGAGAGAGAGTCCAAGCTCTGCAGACACTACCAAGTTGAGCATTTTCATACCAGTGTACTAGTAAGCTGAGGATCACAAAGAAACTTTTGCCTTTGGTCTTTTAGCCTTATGTGCTAGAAAACTAGTAAGGCCAAAGGTATCAAATGAGGGGCTGCCAAGCGTACGGATAATATGAATATTTCAGCTAAGCGTTTCCACCTGTTTCACTGGTAGCTCAACATAGACTTTCTCCATGTAGCAGCCAGATACAGCATCTGTCCTGATCTCTTCCTGTCCTGATGAAGAATTGGACCCTCTGAAAGCCATGTAAGCAGTTTCTGTAATTTCTTCAGTTACTGCTCATCTGCATTCATCAAACCTACAACTAATCTCCAACCTATCACAACTTCCATGTGCATATCTAAGCCTTTCCACAGGCATTTCAGGGCTGCAAACAGCACAGCAGCTGGAGGATGCCATGCTGCTAGCAGCGTAAGGCCCTTGGACAGGGCTTTTCACACTTTGTCCCTCATGTAGCCATCACTGCCATCCTTTTGAGAAAATGGCAGGTACTCACATGGTGCCTGAAGTTGTGGGGACAATGGGGATGTCTTCTGCCTCTGTTGGGATGGACCAGGGGATCTGAAACTGGGGAGCCAACTCCCTCATGATTATATTTCTGGAAGAAATCAAAATACAACACTCACAAGAAAATCCATAACCTTGGTTCTCCACCTCCTCCTATCCAGTCCTGCTGAAAGATGTGAAGACAGTCACAGAATTGCCTCCCACTTTCATTGCAGAGATACCTATCACACTGTGGGCTAGTTAGAGCACCCCAATGGGGTACCAGCTTCCCTCACATCACCAAAACCACAAGTGGACTTTGCATGCAATGGAAAGTCCTGGAAGATACATCTAGCTGTAGACAAGGACAGCTAATGCCAATGCAGGCAGGAGCTACAGGGGTTGAAGATAACCCATTCCTCCAAGAACCAAGCTTTGGCCTGCTGAACAAGTGACTCACACGAACCACCTGCAGACTGCTGTGACATACCGACCAGGACTCCACATTTCATTTTACTCTGCCGTGAATTATCTTACCACCTCATCAAAACCCGGATTGTTCATACCCAAGGATTTTGGCACAGTCATCATAATACTTCATGGAGTTCTTCACAAAGCTGAAGCCGTTCACATCACAAACAAATGAGTGGCCATTGGCCCGCAGGAGGTCGAACCCACACACAGTTTGCTGCAAGAGGAAGAAGAGGATATGGGACTTAGACACACAGAAAGGAACCAGTAGGGGAGAGCAGCTGGGGCATACACAGACCCAGCCAACACTGCCCAGTTCAGCCCTGCCCAGCTACAGCCATCCTCTACTCCATGCCCACCTCACAGGCCTAGCACAGGTGTGAAGACATGCCATTAGTCAGACCTTTACACCCCCACTGCTGTACAAAAAGCCCTAACCACAAGCCCCCAGGTGAAGCCATCAGGGCTGACCCCCAACTTCCCAGAGCTCTAAAGGCCTGCAACAGAGCAGCTCCTGGATATCCTGCTCTTCCTTTCAAATCCAATCATTTTGAACCAGACTGACAAGCACGGACAAGAAGTGCTGCAGACAAAGACACCCATCACTAAATGGAAAAGGCTACAAGGTACAAAAGAGACCAAATCTGCATCAGCCCAACTGCACGGGGTGCCAGTTGCAGTGGGGCAGGAACAAAGAGCCCAGTGCCTCTTCCACTGACACTGCTGAACGTGTTGTGGAATGTCATGGAACCACACCTAGGCTCATACTCATTCTACCCAACTATAACATAAAACATCAATTTCCACCAGAGCCATATTTTTTAAAAAAAACCAAAAACTAGAAAAAACCAAAACCAGACAAACAAGAAGTCCAAACAAACAAAAAAAAAAAAAAACAAACCAAACACAAGTACCAAAATGCAAAAAGAAAAAGAAAAAAAAAACCAAGAAAATAAGGCTGAATTTTCCACATAAACAAAAGCAGGAAATTAAAAAAAAAAACAAGATGAGCACAGGTCAGATGGAGAGCAACATGCTCAGGATCCAGTATTAAATGCTCAGATGTTTGCGGGACACCAGGCACCTGCCAGCCTAGAGGGCATTTGCTGCACACCCTCTTGCCTTCCCAGCCACCTCTGCCCAGCAAACTGCCACAGCCAGCAGGAACAGCAACTGGCATCAGGTATGGAAGACTGCCATGCCTGAGAAATGCCAGGATGACAAGTTTTAACACCAACCCTGACACAGATCAGACATTTGCAGAGTCCTGCTTGCACAGGAAAGAAAATACAGACCTTAAAGGCTACACAGACTTTACGGGCAACAAGTTTCTCCATGGCAGTCAGCATGACCGGGTAACGAATTTCCTTCCCTTCACTGTCCCGTTCCACTTTCCCATCCAAAGCAGGGGATTTGCGAGCTTCTGCGTGGGCATAGTCTGGCCCAACGGTGTACACCTGGAAATGAGTTACAACTGACACAGCCACCAAGACTGACTGCAGCTTCCAGGAGGTATTTCTGCTGCAGACTCAGAAAAGGAGATGAGATGGCCTCACACATTCCTCCCGGTGTGATCTACAGAGCACCCACTCCCCACTTTGGGGCCGAAACTGCACAGTCAGCACCTCAAAGCTTCAACGCACGTTCCAGAGCCTAAGCAGGGCTAAGCAGAACTGCTGAACCTTCAGCTCCCCCAGGCCTGACAAAGGAAGGCACCATTCCAGGCTTTTCCTTACCTTCACATCAGTGCCATCTGTAGGCATGAACTCCTCATAAATGTAGGAGCCTGTCTTCCTTACGCTGCTCTCTGGGGAGTACACACTGCTCCGGCTGCCAATCTGAGAGCACAGAATAAACACCTCAGGGAAGAGCACGGGGATCCTTTTCTTAGATGGAAGCAGAAAAGCAGAAGTTTCATCCCATATGCAGAGAATTTAGCAGACTTTATGGATCAGCATTGCAGGCCCCCCAGCCATTACAGCACACATTATTTATGGGGGACAAAAGAGACCAAAATGCAGGCAGCAGGTATGTCATTTTCCAGGCTTTAAAGAGGAGAAAAGTTGTTATAGACCATTAATTTGTCTCCAATCACTTCAAGAATATGGAACAAAAAAAGTGAACAAAATTCTACAAAGTAAGGAGCCTAACTAATATGCAAATGAAAATAAATTATGACAGGTGATAATACAACCAATTTAACTTCCTTCTAGGACCATGACTGATTTTATCAACATCAAGGATGACGTTGTTTACATTTTTAGTAAGGCTTTGGATACAACCTCAAGAGGCATACCTGTATCTTACCTAAGGGAACAATTATTTTAGGATTATTAACGGCAGATGTGTAACTGATTGGAAAAAAGACACATCGCAGCTGTAACTGTTCACTGGCCCAGTGGGGGAAGTGAGTAAGGGCAGATTTCCTGTGGAATCTAGGAATAAGTAACTGCTTTTATCACGTGTGCAAGCTACAATAAATGGAAGGGCAAGAATGGTGTTAAATGTTAGGAACATAAGGTTTTTGAAAAATTCACCTTGATAAACCCAGGTGAAATCAGCATGCAATTCAGAAAGGGACACAGTGCTCCACGACTGCAGGGTAAAGGTCACCAAGAGGATGGGGAAGGTGAAGTCAGCACTACCACTGAAATATGTCTTTCTGTGGTTCCCAGGTAGATGGGTTTGAACTTAAAGTTCTAAGAAGGTCTAAACTTCCTCAAGAGCAGCTCTGGAGACCCCTCCTCACCTTACGGAAGAGCCGCTGGCTGCCCCCACCTGCTGATGTCGGGTAGTAAATGTACACATTGTGGTCCTCAGCACTGACTGGCTTCTCCACAAACGGCTTGGGGAAAACGGCTCCATTCACCTCCACATGGTCCTCTCCTTCCACCAAGTTGCACTCTGAAGACAGAGCACAGCAGCAGCTCATCAGGAAAGGTGAGACAGTCCTAGTGCAGAGCCACAGCCCCTTCCAGGCCCATCAGCTGGTTTTGCTGCTGGGACCTTTGCCCATGAAAAAACCCAAGAGACTTATGAGTCAGGCCTCTTTGAGGTGACTGCCAGTATCTATCTCTGCAGACTATCTTAAATAGCAGAGCCTGGGGAAATGGCTTTCAGTAGAGGTTGGACACCGACCTTCTGGTCTGTCAGGATCTCGATTAAGCACAGCATAGCGGGGCAGGTCTATTCCCTCTTCTTGAAGGATCCGATACACTTCACGCCTGCAGAGGACAGAAGTGTATCATAACAGAAGTGTCAAGAAGAGTTTAGAAGATTCTCAGTACACATCAAGGGAAAGACTTCACTCCCATTGATGAAGAACACAGTCAGATGAACACAAAAAAGCATCAAGACAGATTGCAGGTACTTCTCAGCTCTCTGGCCGAGTCCTGCTGGTTATGGGGTTTGCTTTAGTCCTTCTCTGGACATACATGCCTCAGAGTAACTCTCTACCTGGCCTAAACAAGGACACTCAATTATCAGCATGTGCCCAAAGCACAGCAGCACATCCAGTACACACCAACCACCCAGACACAGCCTCTGGAAGAGTGCCCTGTCATGCCAAGCTGTCCAGTGCCCAGGCCTGGCAGAAACAGCAGGAGCCTTCTTCCATCTTGTGTCAAGGGGCAAACCCCAGTTCTTTCACTAGTTACACCTTGAGATGCCTGCCAGCACCCACATAAAACTGCTCACCATGCCAAAGACAGGGCACAAGGTTTGGGATCTGTTAGGAGCCTTAACCACACACAATCAAAGCAGCCTGGGTATAAGAGCTCAAATACATGGCTGCTGGTGGCATCTACCAACAGATGACTGAGAAACCTCATGTGTCTGACCAACACACATTCCACAGATTCTGACCCAGCCTTGCTCCCAGTTTCTGACCCAGAGCCCCATCTCACCACTTCACTCTCCTCCTTCAAAACTAGTCTTTTTCCTTTAGTCATGGCAGTGTTATTCTGTGAGAACTCTTCCACTCCCTACATCCCAACCACTCCTTACAAGACATTTACACCAGAGAACAAAGCATGGTTTTACATGGTCTCAATGGTTTTACCCTCAAAGCCATTCCCCTCCATGCTTTGGAAAAACCCCAAAAAGCCACTGCTAAGGTCCGCTTCCTCCTCATCTCACTCCTTTGTGACCAGAAAAATGAAGTTTCCACAGCATGCTGTGAAGAATCAGAGGAAAAAGGAAGGGGCTTTAGTGGCTCACAGACACCCACCTGTCCTGGATGTAATACTGCATATCAAGGTCGTTGATCAGAAATGGCTTGCACAGCTTGGCATAAGCAACTGCCTTATCCAGGGGGAATCCTGAAATACAGGGCGAGGACAGAGGGGAAAGCTGAAAGAAAACTCCCTTGCCCACAGCTCAAGCAGGCTAAGGACTGCTACAGATGTGTTACCTTTGGAGTGGAAGGATATCAGGCAGTCACAAGAAGGCCAGTTCTCCACCGGTTCATTCAGAATAACATCTTCCCCCATGATCACCACTGTGATGTACTCGAACTTGCACAGACGCTCCAGAATCTGTGTCATGGGCTTTGACTTGGACTTTTTGGTCATGGCACAGATTCCTACCACGATCTGCCGTTCTGGTGGCTGACAGAGGGGAAGAAAGAGATCAGTTTAGTAGCATTTAATATAACACTGAATAGGGGCCAAAAGCAGTCAGACGCATTTTTTCTGCGTCCCGTGCCTGGAGGTTACAGAAAAAATGAATGCTTTCTTTCCACAGAGACACCTTTGCCCTTTTCACAGGTGCCAGTTTTCCTCAAAAATTTCCCTGGTGAAACAGAAAGGCTTACAGGAGAGTCAGGTTAAGTCTCTAGAACAAAGAAATCCACTAGTTTTCCTGAATCAGACCTGCAAGCAAAAAAGCTGGATTTCCTGAGGCACGAGCATGGCAGCATGACATAATGTGTCCTGTCATAAATGCCACTGCTGTGTCCCACAGCTGTGCCACACAGCCAGGTGCTGTGTCCCCTGCAGTTCCAACTGCCTGCAGCCCCAGCAGTAACCATACAAAACCTGGTTGAGACCCAAAGATTCTGCACAGATGATCCAGCCCAGGATGCTGGGACCTCCTTACCGACTCCTCCTCTTCATCGTCTTCAAAAAAATCGGTTTCGTCTGTCTTCATGTTTGATCCCAGAAATTCTGTCTCATCATCTCTGGAGCCAACAACAAACCTGGGAGTGGAGTTTTCTCCCTCACTGGAGGTCGTCAGGGACGACATTGCAGCTTCGGTGGCCAACCATCCCGCTCTGGAATTACAGTGTGCAAAAGGTCAGACGTGTGCTCACGCTGGGTCAGGGTGATCCCAAGGCCAGCTGCATGATGGAAGCAAGTGATGGTGGGAAGGGCAGGGACTGATCCGGCATGAGGGAGCCCAGGGACAGTGCTGCCCAGCACAAAAAGAGGGAATAGGAAGACACTCTCAGGGTGGGAGGGGATCTGAAGTTCTGGATCATTTTATGTAAGCAGTTCCATTTTGCAATTAATCCCCTTGCACTGGAACAGTGTCACCACGGGCACTGAAATCATGTAACCCTTACAGTGATGCATGTCCAGCCGCTGCCTAAATCATGGACAAGGACAGGGGACACTCTTGAAGACTCATTTGCCCAACGACATCAACTGGGACTCCAGAAGTCAGGATAAAGCTCAGGTCAGTGACAGTGATTTTCCAATTTCCAATTTTCATCCTTTCAGCTCAAGAAGGCCTACAGTAACAAAGAGAACAGTTTGAGAGGTGCAGGAGTTTGCAGTGAGGAGGAAATCCAAGTGAAAACTATGTCAGGGAAAGAAGATACAGAGGGAGCATCAGCAACAGTTTGAGTTGCAAGTCAGGGTGTCTGGGTTAGCAACCTGTCATAGAATCACATAAAACACTGAGCTGGCAGGGATCCATCAAGATTGAGTCCAGCTCCTGGCCCCGTACAGACACCCCAAGAACCCCATCATGTGCCTGAGAGTATTGTCCACAGGCTTCTTGAACTTAGGCTTAGTGATGTGACCAGTGCGGAGCAGAGTGGAACAATCACCTCCTTTGACCAGCTGCTGAATATATGCTATGAGTTAGAAATGCCAGGAAGGAGCATGTCCTCCACTGTCACCTACAAGAGCAGCACTGCCTGCCCCAGCGGGGCCAGAGTCTGAACACACTCTGAGTCTGAACACACCATTCAACTGACCTGTACATGCCAAGGACACAGCTGTTCACCATTGACCTAAGCTCCACCCACAGTGTCAAGCAGGTGTCTTTCACTGTGCTTTTCCTTATAAAGTAGCAAAAAGCATTCCTCCTGCATAAGGATCCACTGCTGGATCCACTGGGGGAGCAGACATCAACCCAACAGAAACCACACAGGGAACACAGAAAGCCTGGACTCTCTTACATACCACCAAGGATGATCTTCTCCATCTTAATCCCATGCACCGAGCCCAGTGCTGCTGGTCCCACAAAATCCTCAAAGCACAGCACACATCTGGCACTGAAATGTCTCAATCAGCAGGAGTCAGAGCTGATACTCACCATCAGTGCTCGCTGCCAGTGGGAGGAACAGTGCTGGCAGACCAGGCTATAGAGGCATTTACTGTGCACTCCACATAGCTCTGCTATCTCCAGAGGAGGACAAGAGTAGGATTCCCAAAATACTCAGGAACCATTTTCATGCCTTTCTCCTACTGCCTCAGCACATCAGTACAGAATGAGCCCTTAGCAGGTACACTGTCAGCTTGATGGCTGATGATTTAATGAAGGGAAGCAAACCATGCAAAAGGAGGAGGAGGGTTATTTTCTCCAATCCCTCACTCTCCCCTCCCTCCTGGAAAAAAAAAACCAGATCAAGCAGCAGGAAAACCTTTGCCCTGAGAACTCAGAAAGCAACAACCTCTCTATATTCCTACTCCTATTCCAGAGAAAAAACCTTTTCCTTGCTCTATAGCTCTGTGACACACCATACTCACATCAGGGAAAAACTCAGAGCTTCACTGAAGCTGACAGCCACTGATAGTACAGTGAACGCCCATGGTGTTAATAAGGCATGCCTCATGATTTCAGGTGTGGGGACAGGGTTAACCAGAACCTTTTTCTAGTTTTTCTTAAAAGCAGATCACTTACCATAGACTTCTACAAAGCAACTAGACTCTTGATGAAACAGAGCTACAGGCATAACTGAGGCATCAAATGGACATCCCTTAAATGGACACAGGCAAGTGGAGTTCCATTCTGCTATCTAAGGACAGTGGCAGTCCGGTTTGGCCACCACACCAGAGTCAGTCCTAGTGTTGAACTGGCATATGCTCATATGCCAGGAGGGTGGAAATTGCCATTATGGAACCCTTACAGGTTCCTGCACAACACACAGCCCACACTTTTCACATCAACCACAGCATGCTGATGGTTCTGCACCCATTGACTGCTGAGCTAACTGCTCATGGAAGACATACATTTCACCCAGTTCCCAGTAGCTGAGAGTGCTATGGGCCTCACCTCACACTAATCACAGCAAGAAAAATCAGTGTTGAGTTAATGCTGCTGTGTCGTCCAAGGGAGACAAGAGCACTAATGCAGCTCTGGCACATGCACATGCTCTAGATGATTCTGCTTTGAGTCACAATATTCAGGCTTGGTAGTCTTGTCACAGTTACAGGAGGAAGTACATGCCAGCTGCTCCAGCTAAAGACTTTCCTGCTGCACTTCCAAGAAGGGCAGCTGTGATCTGCTGCACACTCATACCAAAGGTTACCGTAATTATCCATTTAGCAATCTGAATCTGCTGACACACAACCCTAAATGGAGCCACAGACCTTGCCTCTGATGGCTTGGGACTGATTCAGCTCTCTAGAGCTGCCCTGTATTAGTGATAAAAAACGAGATAGTAAATTGTTTTCTGGTTCCCCAGCAGATCATTCTGGTGTTGCTCAGATAAGGGTGCTCACAAAATAAAGAGATTCTTCATGCCCTGCTTCTGAGGTCCCAGACGTTTAAGAGGAAAGGTGTGATTAGGTCTTGTATGAAGTTTGTACTCAGTGTGGCATTAACCAACCAAAGAATGGGTTTGCATATCAGGATTTTGTTTCATTTCAGTTTTTAAACAAAAGGTGCAGATGCAGGTGCAGTCTCCCTAGTGCCAGGCTGGCAGACAGGAACATGGCTCATCATATAGCCGGCAGCAGGAACTTGGGTTACCCCAGCATGCAGAACACCTGCAAGCGTGATCCAGCTTAGAGACCCACAGCCTAGCCAAGCCAGGTCAAGTACGTGCAGGATCATGACATCTAAACACATACACATAGCTGGCATTTTAAAACACTAGTGCTGGCAATATCTTGTAGATCTACCTGAAACTACTGACGGTCCTACAGCCAACCAACCAGTCCAAAAAACCCAACCCTGAAAGCTTAGGCCCTGAGCAGTGAAGTACCTTTGCATGCATGACCAGAACACACCTTTGCATGATCAACCTCCACTGTTACAAGGGCTGTTTGGATTAAGGTTAATTCCATACTTTAAAATGGTGAAAGTTGTGCTCTTATCACAGGCACTTAATTGCTTCAGAACAGAAACAACACCTATTCTAGGGTTAATAATTAAAACTATTTGGACTTGGTGTGTCAGAGAAATCCCTCTGTTCTGGTAACACAGGCATTGAAGGTCAGGAAGCTAAAGTCAAGTTCAGTCCATTCAAGCAGCGCTTTCAGTGAGCCCGAAGACACCAAGAGCTGCAAACCTGGAGCGTGAAGCAGAAGGGAGCGTTTAGATGGTGTCTCTGTTTACCCCGCACACCGAGCAGCAGTGCCGCGCACAGCGGCGACACCCGTCTTCAATTGTTCATAGCGAAATATTTAATCAGGCTCGTGAGATCTGTAAAGCGTGGAATCCCCCCGACACGGTCGCTGTCGGCGAGCCTTTATTGCGGGGGGGCGGCTGCCGCTCCACCCCGCGCACACCGTGGCGGCTTCAGGGGCCGGCCCGCCAGGCTCGGCGAGGCAGCGGCCCCGGAGAACGGCAGGGGCCAAGATCGGGCCGGGAGAGCGGCGCGACTGACCGCTAGCAGCCGCGGCAGAGGGCCGCCGCCCGGACTGCGCGCAGGCACCGGCTCGGACAGGCCGAGCGGCGCCCGCGCCGTGCGGGGCCGGACCCCGGGCCCGGCAGGCACAGGCGAATGACGGCGGCGGGCCGCGGGGGCGGTACGGGACCGAGCCGCGCCTCGCCGTGGCGCCGCCGTTGCCGCCCACCCGGCGCTCCCCGACAGCCACCGACAAACAGGGCCCAGCAGCGGCGCGACCGGCCGGCCGCCCTACCCCTCCCCGCCTTGCGCTTCGCTCCGCTTCCCGACCGGCCCCTGCCGTGCCCCCGGCCCCTCGGCCGCCCCGGCCCCCGCCGGCGGCAGCAGGGGGCGCCACGCCAGGCGCCGCCATTTCGCTCCGCTCACCTGCGGCCTCCGAGCGCACCCTGCGCTGCGGGCGCTGCCGCCGGCCAATCACCGCCTGCTGACTGCCGCAGGCAGCCAATCGCTGCGGAGGAGGCGGGGCCGGCCGGGACGCGAGCGGCCACGGCGTGGCGGCCCCTGGCGGCGGCGGCGGGACCTGCTGCGCGGCCGGGCGCTCCGCGCGCACGTGGGCGCGGGCCCCGCGCCGGGCCCGTGCTGTAACGGCGAGCGCGCGGCTGCACCGGGCGGGACACGCGGCCGTAGCGGCCGTAGCGGGCTTGGCGCGCGGCTCTACCGGGCGGCCGCTTCCAGTGTCCCGGAGCAGCCCGGCGGTGCGCCAGCAGCTCCCGTTCCTTGGGAGTCTGCGGTGGCGAACGCGGAGCGCTCCCTGGCCCGCGGGTGCGGCTCCGCCGGTGTGGTGGGTACGGAGCACTGCGGGAGGGCTGGTGACCACCGAGAACAGGCTCTCGACTCCGCGACCCATCGTGGGTCGCATCCCGTCGAGGAGTCGTGATTGCCGCTCCCGGTTTCAGGTGGACGAACTTTGACCCGGCCGCGCCCGCCTGCCCGCCCCAGGGCGCGGCGAGTGGCTTCGAGGTGCGGGTCCCGGTACGGAGCCGGCCCGTCCCGGTGCAGCCACCCCTCCGGCGCTGTCCGGCGAGCGGTGCTGAAAGCGGCGGCGGCGCCTCGGTGGGGCGGGGCGGGGCGGGGCAGCCAAGCAGGTGGCGGTGCCGCCAGGCCCCCCCGTGCCCCGCCGGCTCCCCGCCCCCCGCGCGCCCCGCCGCCGTTCCCGTTCCCGTTCCTATTCCCCTCACGTCCGCTGCCCAAGCCGGCGCGCTTGCTCCGCCGCTCCGCCATGGCCAGCACCCTCGCCCGCGCTCTCTCCGCTCGCCGCTCCGCTGGCCTCCTGGCTATGGTGGGCGCCGGCTCTCTCGCCGCCGGCTTCCTGCTCGCCCGGGACTCGGTCAGCGCGGGCGACCATCAGCGTCGGCGATACCCGCCCAGGTAATGTGCACGGGCGGCGGGGGCGCACGGGCGGGGGGCGGCGGGCGGGGGATGATTTCTGCGGCACCGGGGGCGGGCGCGGCGGCCGCCCCCCGACTGGAGCCTGGGCGGTGGGTCCCGGAGCAGCTCATGGGGGCGGTGCAATGGACGCTGCTCGTCCATGGAGGGAAGGACCGGGAGGCCCTGAACCAAGCCCGTGCCAGCCGCGGGGCCCCGGGCCACGAGGGGGACGGGGAGCGGCCGCAGGGGCTCGGCCGTGTTGGACGGATGCTCTCGGGCTGCTGGTCGCCGGCTCCGCGCACAAGGACGCCGGCACAGCCGTGGCCGGGGGCAGTCCCGCAGGTCCTGGCTCTCCGGGGCTCGTCGCGGTTGCCGCGGGCCCCCTTCACGGGACGCGCGCTGGCAGCGGCCGTGCGGGCTGCGGGGGCCGCTCCGGGCACATTCCCGTGCCCGGGGGTTGGCTCTGAGTGCTGCGGTCCGGGCAGGGAGTCCCGGAGCTGCCAGCTGCCCTGAGTGGACCCAGAGTACCAGCAGAAGCCGCTGCAGCCGGGGACGTGGGAGAGCGGGAGGGGACTAATGCTTGACAGTAGGATTGGGGTCCTGGGTGACTTCCCGGGATGACCGGGAGGGCAGAGATGGGGGTTGTTTGGGAGATGGGCCAGCCTGGGAGGCAGCAGTGCTGGGACCGCCAGTGCCGGTGGGGACTCAGCCCAAGAGAGGCCAGGGAGACTTTGCCAATATCTTGGTAGAACAGGATGGAGCAAAGGGTCCATTTTGTCCTGCTGGCAGAACACCCAGGATCTCTGACTGTGGGAGCTGGTGTCAGAGCAGCCCCTGGCCCAACCTCATCTGGCTGTGCCAGCCTTCCCACGTGCCTGCCTTCAGGACAGGGACTCTTCTATTGAGAAGAAAAGCTTTGCTGGCATGTCCTGGCTCTTTCCTCTCTGGGCCAGTTTTTAAAGGGAGAACTGGAGGGGTCTGTGGGTACTGAGCAAACAGCTCCTTGGGTAGATTTTGGATGACAGTGAGATGTGCAATCAGGATTCTGGGACGTGGGCACAGAGTTGAGCTGGGCCAAGTGAGTGCATACACAGCCACAGGCTGGCTTAGGGGTGCTTTTGAGGTAATGCCAGCTCTGCAAGAGCCCTGGCCCTGTTTGTACACCCGGCACCTGATCCCTTAAGCCAGATAAGTGTCACATCTACAGCACAATGCTAAGGTTCAAGCTCTAGACCAGAAGCTCTCACGTCACTCCCCTCCAAATGACTCTTTAGTGCCCCAGGGAGCCCAGCCTGGCCAGGAGAGCCAAGTACCTCACATTCTCATGGTACTGCTCACCATCACTTGCCATGGCAAGTGGGGTGGAGGGGACAGAGGCTGGTCCTGCCCAGTGTTTGTGCTGCCAGCCCTGAGGAGCACCGAGGGGCATGGTGCCAGACAGGACTGGATGCAGTAGCTACCTGTGTGTCACAAGAGCTAAAGCAGAACAGGAACAGGTCAGAAGGGGAGAGGGACATGGTGGCCACCAGGCAGTCCTTACGCTGGCAACAGCTGCTTGGCTTAGCACATCCTAGAGGCGGGCCAGGAAAACGAGGACTGAGTTTTCCTGCCCATCCCAATGCCAGCAGAGACAGTGCACAGGGAAGGAGCAGGGTGGGAAGGAGGCAGCACGTTGCTGCTCCGCACACCGGCAGCTGCTGCCATCCCTGCACCAAATGCTGACAGTCAGAGCAGTGTGTCGCGGTGCTGCATTGCAGGCTGGGAGCCCTGGGCATGTGGAGGGCTCACAAGGAGCTGGCACTGGGATTCTGGCAAGCTGTGTTGGGCTACAGAAAGTCGGGGACAGAAATTGAATGAGTTCATAGAGCTACAAAGGACGGATGTTATTAATTATTTATCTCCCAAGAGGGGGGTGTTTTCCAGCTTTCTGCACAAATGTAGAGAAACAGACATCATGTCAGGACAGGATGAAGTCAAGGTGGGGCTGTGACTGAGAAGCTCTAAAATATGTCTCCTGGGGGGTTCTGTTCAGTTTGGAATGGTTTTGTGACAGTGCTGACACTTGACCTGGACGGAGCCCTATGATCTGTCCTTTACTCTCCAGCTGACTCACCTGAGAATTTTGCCCCTCTAGTCTTAACCAGAGACATTGGCAGCAGCCCTAAGGGGTCTGAGCAACACTCCATAGGCTCCTAACAGAGGCACTGTAGTATGAACCACCATGCTGGGAGGGCACAGGCACTTCCATCTCAAGGAGACATGGGCACCCCGTGCCTTCTCCCACTATGGCAGCACATTTGGGCCACCATGTTGGGGGTCCCTGCCAAAGCATCTCCAGACAAAGGCCAAGCCCCCTCCTCCCTGTGTAAGCAAGCCTCATGCTTGGCTCCTGCCAGCTCCCAGTTCCATTCCACCACACAGGGTCTGCTGCTCTCACCATGCACCCCCACGCCTCTCCAGAGTCCATGTGTGGCTGGGGCTGCCTGGGCACCTCAGGCCACTGATGCCAGGAAGGGCACTGGAGGCTGCCACATTAGAGGTGAAGAGCTGTGGGGAGGTGCAGGTGGCTGTCATTTCTGGAGAAGATGCCCAGTCAGTAGATGACAGAATAATAATTCCTGCTGGCTGCTGAGCAGGGCTGCTGTGGGGTCAGGCACTGGCTTGCTCAAGGGCAGAGAGGGCAGGTGCTGCGGGCAGCTGCACCCCGAGGTCATGGGCAGGACGGCAGGCTGAGGTGAGCACAGGACAGCGTGGGCGGCAGTGCTGAGTTGCACTCCTGGCAGACATCCACGCTTCCAGGCTCTGCAGCCAGGCAGGAGCCCACAGTACCCCAGAACCACGGAATCATGGAATCATTGAGCTTGGAAAAGACTTTCAAGGTATCACTCGGTATTGTGGCACAAAACAAAAATTTTGTTTGCGGGAACAAAATAGATGGTGCTGAAATGGCCATAATTTTAAAACCAGCCTTATGGACCAAAACCAAGGGGGTCAAAGCAGTCCAGGTGCAGCATCATCTTGACACTATGACAGAGGACCCCTGGACACCCTGAGCACATGGCAGGAGTGTGGTGCCACTGCCAGAGCCCTCCAGTGTCAGCCTGGACACAGCTTCCCCCACCGGCTCTGTGGCACCACGGTGAGCACAGTGCCAGGTGCTCAGGACCTTCACCCCAACATTACCCAGCTGGTCCTGGCGACATCCATCCGAGTTCAGGTGCTCAAGAAACGCTGAAGAGAGGTTGCCCCCATTTGCTGGCTGTGGTCTGGGGCTGTTCAGGGGAGGGTACACTCCAACCAGGTGCTCAGTCAGCACTGTAGTATGCACAGAATCTGCAGGCAGAGCCTAGAGTCTCAGGGTTTGGATGCTGAACACCTCAGGGAAGACATAGACAGCTGTGGCAGACAGCATGCTTCAACCCATAGCAATCTCCTGCTTGCTGAGAGTAAGCTGGCTTTCCTTAGGAACCTCTACTGCTCCTGGGCATCCTCTGTCACACAGAAAGCACAGCAAGTGGTCCACCTACCAGCATGACCACGCTTGAGCAGTGGAGAAACCTGTCTAAGTGTCCCATTCTGATCAGCAAATGCTTTTTACAAGTGTGTCACCCTGGAGAAACAATGGCCAGCGGGTGACAGGGGCAGAAGCAGGGAGGGATGCATGCCACATCAGCCTCTTAGCTGGATCATCTCTTCAGGGCACGGGTCTGTGTGTGGGTTGGGAGAAGCCCTCAGCCCCCTCAACCCTGTGACAAGTTCTTGTCTGGAGCAAATGCCCTCTTCTGTTGGTCCAGGCAGGAGCTGCTAGTGCTTCCCCACACGTTGCAGTGGGAGCCCAGCCTCCCTTTGTTTCTGCACAGCACAGGAAACGATTAGCAGTAGCCAAGCTGTGGGCGAAGGGCCACATTCCTTGGCCTGCAGACACAGGGGAGGAGGCTGTGGCAGCCACAGGGCTCTGCATTGCAGCACAGGATTGGTGCTGGCAGCCAGAACCAATGCCCAGTGTGAGCACTCAGCCCAAGAGCAGGAGATGAGCACAGGGGAGTGCCAGGACTTGCTGCTAGTGCTGATGTCTGACTGTTGCTCTCAACAACCAGAGCTGCGCTAGACCTTATCCCTCACATGGATCCCCCCCAAGCAATGTCACCCCCAAAGCAGGCGTCTCTCAGAAAGGTGTCTCCAGGGATGCAGGACCCCCTCCAGCCACCAGTGTGGTCTCCTGGGCTGACAAGGGCCAGCCCTGTCCCACTAAGGTGAGTGGAGGCACCCTCAAGAGATTTGGCCAAGGCAAGAGTCCTGCCCTGCCAGTTTCCCTGTGAGCACAGAACAAGTACAAAGCCTGTCTAAAGTGGGAATGAGGTCAAGAGACAGCCTCCCACTAAGCTGATTAGAGGAAAGTATCCCCCTAATACAATAAACTGCACTGGGACTGTGCTGTTCCCACTGACTGCAGATCAGGGTCAGCCAATCTCCTGCCCCACAGCATCTGGGGAGCAGAGGTGTGGGGGTCCAGGAGCTAAGCAAGCCAGACTGCATGCCCTGCCTCTCCTACCCACTGCATCAGCAGACAGGGAGCAGCCCCCTCCCATTTGAGCTGGCATAAGGGCAGCCCCAGGGAGGACAAGGGGAGTGGGACCCCCACTCTGCAGCCCAGCTGCCCTGGCAGCTCAGTGTGAGGATGGGCTCACGTGGCCCCACTGCTCACCTGGCAGGTTGTTCCACCCTGTGGCCCTGCTGAGTGTTTGATAAGGAGCTGCTCCCTAAGGACTGGTCCAGATTTGCCTGTGGACTTTTGTCTTGGTTCAGTGCCAGCTCTGGGCTTGGGCTCTCCCTTCCCTTGCCCTGCAAAGCCTGTAACTGCCTTCCTGCTCCCAGCTGCTGTGGATAAGCAGAGCATTTGACCCCTCCCTGAGCTCTCCTGCCCATACCTGCACCAAAAGCCTCTGTGGAGCACAGGTACAAGTGCTGGGGTCCCTTCACCCCAAATAACTCATTGGTGTCTCCTCCCACAGCGCTGAGTACCCCGACCTGCGGAAGCACAACAATTGCATGGCCAGCAACCTGACGCCAGCCATCTACGCCAGGCTCTGTGACAAGGCAACCCCAAATGGCTGGACCTTGGACCAATGCATTCAGACTGGCGTTGACAACCCTGGCCACCCCTTCATCAAGACTGTGGGCATCGTAGCTGGTGATGAAGAGGCCTATGAGGTGAGTAGCAGCCAGAGCCTTGCCTGCGCCAGGCAGAGGAGTCCCAGTACCAATGGTACAACCAGCAGCCTGGGATATTACTGCCCACCTCCTCTTGCCCAGCCTGAGCAGTTGGAGAGGCCCCTGGAAAGTCTCCACGTGCTGCTGCAGTACACAGGGCTCCTTTGGAGCAGCTATTCCTGGAGTCCTGCAGCGTCCTGCAGCATTTGCCCTGTGGATTGATGTTGCACTGCAGGACACGCTGTCCCCCACACTGGCAGTGTGGCCCTGCCAGGCTTGTGGCAGAGGCTTCATGAAGCCCTTGGTCTGCTGTACATTGTGCTACTTGCTTCCAGGTGTTTGCCGACCTGTTTGACCCTGTGATTCAGGAGAGGCACAATGGATACAACCCCCGCACCATGAAGCACACCACAGACCTGGACGCCACAAAGGTGCAGAAGCTGGACAGTGGTGCTGCATGCAGGTGTCCTGCCTTGGGGGTAGGGCCACCCCATGAACACCCTGTGGCTTCTGTCTGTTCCAGATAAAGTTTGGCCAGTTTGATGAGCGCTATGTGCTCTCGTCCCGGGTCCGGACTGGCCGCAGCATCCGTGGCCTGAGCCTGCCACCAGCCTGCACCCGTGCTGAGAGACGAGAGGTGGAGAAAGTGACTGTGGATGCTCTGAGTGGCCTCACCGGGGACCTGGCAGGCCGGTACTACCGCCTCAGCGAGATGACTGAGAAGGAGCAACAGCAGCTCATTGATGTGAGTCAGTGCAGCTCCCGACCAGCCCCTCTCGGGTGCATGCAGAGCAGGACCCCTTCCTGGCCCTGCCTCTCTGGGAGGCTGCATCCTTCTTTTGCAGCTCTGCTGTCTTCTTCAACCAGGACCCCTGCCCTAGCAAGGCATCCCAACAGCACAGTGCTGCTCAGCCCTCATGAACCAGAAGCTCTCTGAACTCAGTCCCAGCAGCTCATGGCCACCTCTGACTCTTGCCCCTGCCTATGCCCAGAGGAAGAAGGGTTTGTGGCACTCTGCTGGTGCCCTACCAGCCCCTGGCACAGGGTGGGCTGTGCGCCATCAACCTTCTGCCTCCCAGGCCAGGAAGGCAAGGGCTTCTGCCCACGGGTGCCCTGCCTGGGAGAGCCGCCGTGAATCTCCTGCATGGCAGGCGTGACCAGTGAGACAGGGAGTACTGGAACCAGTGAGGGTGCCCTGGCTCCAGCCATGCAGCCTGGGTGAGCCCATGAACTCTGCCTCCCTCCAGGACCACTTCCTCTTTGACAAGCCGGTGTCCCCGCTCCTGACAGCAGCAGGAATGGCTCGGGACTGGCCTGACGCCCGAGGGATATGGTGAGGTTCTGCCCTGGCACTGGGTGGCAGGACAGAGATGGGGGGGATGGTACTGCTCCATCCATCTCAGCCTTGCCACCCACATTTCCCATGTTTGCCATGCCACAGACCCTAGCACGTGGCACCAGTGCCCCTGGGTCATGCTCACCTTGGGTCCTATGGCTTTACCTGGGAGCTCCTTGTGCACCACTGTCAACAGCCTTCTGTTTCCTACACAAACACAGCATGGTACTGGGAAGAGGGACTGTGGAACCAGTACCTGCTGTCAATCCTGCCTGCTCTCACCATCCTGCAGCACCTTGCACTCTAAGGCTGCCAAAAACCTGTAATAGCCTTCTGCTCTCTGGGAAATCCCCAGCACTCCTCCTGGCTTCTGCACACTCTGTGACACCAAACCTACCCTGCCACAATCGCATCTTACTGCTCCCTCCCAGCATCTTCTCACAGCCATGCAACATCCCACACTCCCACAGAACAACAGCCACTTGTCTTCCCATGCCACCCTTGCTGACACTATGCCTTTATGTGGAAAACATCTCCAGGGTACACACAGCACCCAGCTCCAGCTGCACCTGACCCAGCCCTCCAGTGCACATTCCATACCTCACATGCCCCCTCCTGCTGCCTGCATGGTGCAGGAGCCATGCTTCCATCCTCAGTCCAAGTTGGGTCACCACCATGCTGGCACCTGCCTGTGCCCAAGGCACTGGAGACAGCTCCTGTCGCCGGCAGTGAAACATATGGATGGGCACTGGCCCATCTCCAGGAGCATCTCCTGGCTGCCCACCCTGGTGCAGTCAGCACACTGGAACCGAGGGCAGCACTGGCGCCACAGTGGCAGGGGCACACCACAGGAAGGGGCACAGTTGAGTGGGCACAGGGTCTCTGCAAGCTGCCATCACAGCCAAACACTGTCCTGTCCCTAGGCACAACCACCAGAAGACCTTCTTGATCTGGATCAATGAGGAGGACCACACACGTGTCATCTCCATGGAGAAGGGGGGCAACATGAAGCGCGTTTTTGAGCGGTTCTGCCGGGGCCTAAAGGAGGTGAGTGTCCAACAGTTTCTGCTGTGCCAGCCCAATAAACAGGCAAAGAGGGCAGGCAGAGCTCCTGTGGTGCTGGCCCTCTGCTGGGTGCTCCTTGGCCAGGGCTGAACCACTGCTTGTGCCTCTAACTCAGGTGGAGCGGCTAATCCAGGAGCGAGGCTGGGAGTTCATGTGGAATGAGCGGCTGGGTTACATCCTGACGTGCCCCTCTAACCTGGGCACGGGGCTGCGAGCAGGTGTCCACATCAAGCTGCCACTGCTCAGCAAGGTATTACCATGGCCAGTTTTGTGGTAAGCCAGGCTAGGACTGTGGGGAGCTCAGCCACGAAGGTGCAGGACAACATGGGACCCAGCCCTGGATCACACTCAGGCTCCCCTAGGAGGCATAGGGTCCAGCCCCTGCCTGCATTCCTGGCCAGAGGGGCCCAGGCCCCGGGTGTCAACCTGGGTCTGCTCAGGGCAGGACTCTGAGTGGGGCTGGTGACCCACTGACAGGACCTTGTGAGCAGCAGGGGGCTGCCTCAGGGAGCATTTGGCTAAAGAACCCTGACTCGCTTGTTTTTGGTCCTGCTGAGCACTGACACTTTCTCTGGGCACCAGGACAGCCGCTTTCCTAAGATCCTAGAGAACCTCCGGCTACAGAAGCGTGGGACGGGTGGTGTGGACACTGCGGCCAAAGGCGGCGTCTTTGATATCTCCAACCTGGACCGTCTGGGGAAGTCAGAGGTGGGTGCCAGACATAGCTGGGGAGGGAGGTTCTGGAACATGTCAGCAAGACGGGCCCACAGTGCCCATGCACCCCAGGGCCGTGTGCTGGGGCCAGCGTGTGGGTGCTGGGAGTGGCAGTGCCTACCCTGCATGCAACAGGACTGGCCAAGTGGTCCCTCAGTCACCACCATCTGTGCTCCTGCTGCAGGTGGAACTGGTGCAGCTGGTGATAGATGGTGTGAACTACCTGATCGACTGTGAACGGCGGCTGGAGAAGGGGCAGGACATCCGCATCCCGTCGCCGCTGCAGCAGTTCCGGCACTGAGTGGGACCGTGGTAGTGCCAGCGCTGTGGGACCCAGGACCCCTGTAGCTTGTGCGATCTCTGTGCCCAGCATGTTGCTGCATCCTGTAACCCACAATGCGTCAGGTCAGACCCCATAAACACGCGCTGCTGTAGCTATGGCTCAGGCTTCTTATCGCAGTACTCACCACCCCACTGACCTTCCAGCACCCTATCCCCCTGCAGAGGCACCATTCGGATTTCCCCCCAATCGCAAGACTTCACAATCACCACACTGGGCTCTGCAGCCCCTGCCCCATCCCAACCACCTTGGCCACCTTCCAGCTGGTACCAGGAGCAGTGCAGCAGGGACAGGAAGCACTCACTGCATGGCCTCAGGTCCCACACTGAGCAGCATAGTCTGGAAGGCCTCCTCTGGCAAATGAAGGTAGTCCTGTGGGAAATGCGTCTTGAGCACACAGGCAGTGGGAGAGCAGGAGCCAGTGGGCCCCACAGTCCTCAGGATCCTGGATGGGCTGCAGCCAGCCTATCCAGGATGGGCAGCGCCTGCACCAGGATCTCGGAGGGCAGGAGCACCCTCGCTGTCCTGGAGCAGGCTCCACTGTACAGGCTGCAGGAAAGAGCAACATTGATTCCTATGCAATCCACACCTTCCCTCAGAAACTGCTTGCTCAGTGTCCCACAGTGGGTCTGTGGCAGGCTTGCTACAAGGGTAAGGACACCATGACAAAGGGGAGGCTTCACCCTGAGCCACAGCTCTGACCCCCCCACAGCCTGGGGCTGGCCGCTCCCAGCTACGGGTGGCTGAGCAGAGCAGTCAGTGCCGGGAGCGGGTGTCAGTCCTGGGAGTCGTTCCCTGGGCCCGCACAGTAGAGGAGAACGGCTCCACAGTTGAGGGACGGAACCGGCCCTCGAGAACGCATCTATCGGCGGTGACTGCGCTCCCGGAGGCCCCTTCTCACTCACCGGCCTTGGGTCCCGCAGCACCAGCAGAAGCAGCAACCCCAGGCTGGGAAGGGGATACCATTCCTGTGTCCTGCAGGAAGCAAGAGCGAGCGAGAGAGATAGACGAGGTCCCGCAGGGCTCGCTCCGGCAGCTCCCGCAGTATGGCCCCAGAACCCTGCTCCAGCATTCGCTACGGCTCCCAGCCTTCCTCCGACACTGGCAGCCCCAGAGGCCCCTGTCCCACAGACCGCCGAGACGGGTTGTGACACACTTGATACTTCCCCGACAGGGGACCCTGCCCGGTCCCTGCACGCTCACCCCGCTGCCGGGGCTGGACGCCCAAGGCGCGACGGATCTGACTTCCCGCTGGCCTCGGTTTTGGGCTCTAATCCGAGGCCGGCGCCAGCTCCACCACCGCAAACGGTGCCGAGCTCGTGCATTATTGAATACGGGAATCCGGCACGGGCGGCGGCAGCCCGGCGTCAGGGCACCGCCCGGGGCTGCGGGCACTGCCCGGGGCTGCGGGCACTGCCCGGGGCTGCGGACACTGCCCGCTGCCCGCCCCGCTCTGGCCGCAGAGGAACGGCTCGGCCCGGCCCCGGCAGCGCTGCCGGGCGGTGGGCAGCGCCCCCTGCCGGCCCCGGGACGTGCAGTACCGGGACGAGTGGCGAGGGGGACCCGGGCCGGCGGGGCCCGTTCGACGGGAATCGGCGGACGGAGGGTGGGCGGCTGCACAGCGCTTCCCGGGCGGCGGTCCCGGTCCATGGCTCTTTGTCGCAATGGCGACGATAAAGTCAGAGACGCCCTGGCTGATGCAGCTCAATATTGGTGACAATAATGCCAGAAACAGCCCAGGCGGCTGTCCCATGCCGGAGGTGAGCACCTGATGAGGCCTGGCCCAGCCATCAGCTCTGGGGATTACTGGGAGCAATTGCTAGAACTTAGAGGTCAGCGGGAGGGACCTGAAGACAAGGCGAGGGCAGGAGCATGTGGGCTCCAAGCGGATGCTGAGGGTACCGAGAACGTTTCCCCAGCTGATGCATTGTCCACCAAGGCTCACCTGAGCTGCCCGGCGCGCTGCAAAGGGAGGTGGCGCTGGGACAGCGAAAATCAGGGTTTTGTGCGCGGACAGCCCCAAGCCCTGGCAGTACCAGGGCACGGTGGCGTGAGGTGGGAGCAGGCTGTGCCCGGTCAAAGCTGGGGCCGAGCATCCCGGCGGGGATGGCACCGACGAGGGTCCTTCCGACCGCAGACCCCAGCAGAACGTGCAAGTGTGGATGGATGCGGTTAAGGGATAAAGACCCGCACACGGGTTTGGCTCGGGGCCAGGGGAACGCCGGAGTGTGAGAGGCGGTGGGCGAAAATGCGGGGCTGCGTGAGTCCAGCAGGCGAGCCTGCAGCGAGCCGAGCGCTGTCGTGCGGCATGTGCTGGGCTCGTGTCACCGTCACCGCCGGGCCGGCACCGCGCCGGGCAGACACGGTGGCCACGGCGGGGTTAATGCACACGCATCAGGTCAGCAAAGCCCCGGACACCGACAGCGGACTCGGCAGCGCGCGGCTCCCGGTCCCAGCCAGAGCGAGGCCAGGCGCTACGGTCGGCGCGACACAACCCGATAGGAAGGGACTCAGCCCAAAGCTCCGACCGCCCCCGCCACGGCCCGGCCGGCGCCGAGGCACGGCGGCCATGAGGAGGGGGCGGGCCCGAAGCGGAAACCCCGGCCCCGCTGGCACGCGCTTCGTGTCGTAGCGCCCAATCAGGAGCTGCCACACGGCAGATCCGGATGCAGGGGTGGGACTTCCGGCTGCGGCCCCGGCGCTCTTCAGCCGCCGCTCCCGGCCCCGCCGCTCCCCAGCCCGCCGCTCCCGGCCCCGCCGCTCCCGGCCCTGTCGGACGCGCCGCTCCCGCCGCTCCCGTCGTCATGTCCGTGCCCCGGCCCCCGCAGCCGGCCCTGCGTGCCGTGCTGCTGCTGTTCCTGCTGCTTGCGCTCGGCGCTCACGCCTCCGACGTGGTGGAGCTCAGCGATGCCGATTTCGAGAGTGGCCTGGCCGAGCGCCCGGGGCTGGTGCTCGTGGAGTTCTTCGCGCCCTGGTGAGGGGCCGCTGGGGGCGGGGGGCCGGGGGCGGGCCGAGAGGGGTACTCGGCCGGTCTGACTCCCTTCCGCGCCCCTAGGTGCGGACACTGCAAGCGGTTGGCGCCGGAGTACGAGTCGGCCGCGACCCGGCTGAAGGGGATCGTGCCTCTCGTGAAGGTGAGAACAGGCTTCCGCGTTGGGGTGCACCTGGGGGCGGCCAGCGACCGGACTCCTGCTCTGCAGACCTGACGGACGTGGTTTCTTTGATGCCTTGGAGCCCTGAAATAATCTAGAAGCCGATCCTTGCAGGGCCGCAGTCGCGCAGAGGGTGTGTGAGGGCTCGCCCCAGCCAGGAAAACAGGCCTGCTCTGATGAGGCTGAGAGCGAGCACCGTGCTGCATGTACCCATCGAGGCTTGCTGACTAGGAGCTTTCTTTTCTGCCACAAAACTCGTAGAGTTTTCTCAAATCAGGGTCTCTCTCTTCCTTTATGGGAAGTGGCATGGACTCTTGGCACCATGCCTTTCTGATCAGGTCAGCCTGTTTTCTTCAACTGTTATATGAACTTTAGGACTGAGACGGTGCTGAGAAGTTCCTTGCCACTGATTGCAAGAAACTATCCTTTCTAGTATTTTTTTGGTTTGTAGTTTGGTTGAACGTGAAACTATTTAGTCTTTCCAGTATTTTCTCAAGTATTTTTCTGGGCCTCTCATTATACCTGTGCTATCTCTTTCCCAGTCTGGGCTGTCGAGTACCAGGCAGTGTGATGGATCTCTCTAGTTCCTTGCCTGGGTTGGGTGTGTTAGGGTTGGATTTCAGTCTGAATAGCAAGGTTTCTTTTCTTTTAGGTTGACTGTACAGCAAACTCCAACACCTGTAACAAGTATGGAGTCAGTGGATATCCCACATTAAAGATTTTTCGAGATGGAGAAGAGGCAGGGACCTATGATGGGCCCAGAACAGCAGGTAAGAACTTCTTGGCAGTGTCTGGCTTGCTGAGCTGCTCCAGGAGGCAGCATATAACAGCCAGGGATGCAGGGAAAGTTCTCATCTATAAATACACTCTCCAACCCCTTGCCCTCTCCAGAACTCTTTGTGCTGGAAAAGCCTGGGATGTTTATTTTTCCCTAAAGCTTTCCTTTAAAGGTTAAGGTTTCCACATTAGCTCCTAGTTCCTAGGATGCTAGAAAGCTCCTGTGTGAAGCTGATGGGAGTGGTCCTTCAGTTCACATATTTATTGTATGGGAGATGTGTATGGATTCTGCAGAAACAGCTTCTGGTTTAGGAAGCTGTAAAATGTCCTGTGGAACTTTGTATTGATCCCTTTAACTATTTTACTAATCTTTCAAGATGGGATTGTCAGCCATCTCAAGAAACAGGCGGGACCTGCTTCAGTGGCTCTCAGTTCTGTGGCTGAGTTTGAGAAGTTCATTGGCGATAAAGATGCTTCTGTTGTGGGTGAGTAGAGGTAGTGCATCGCGAAATGAATGGGTGCTGGGCTCTGGGAGCTTGTGTGGAAAGATCAGAGGCAGTACCACAGGCTGCAGCAAAAGAAATTCCAGAGGTACATGAACAAAACCACTGCTGGTAATGAGAACAGTAACTCATATCCAGAGGGATTTTAAAATATTCAGCCTGAGAGATTTTCACAAGGTAGTTGGACAAAGCTCTGAGCAACCCAGTCTGACTGCGCTGGTCCCGTTTCAAGGAGGAGATTGGATTTGAAGACCTCTGGGTATTCCTTCCAGAATTTTTTTTTTTTTTTTTTTAATTTTTTTTTTTGCCGTGTCAAATTGGCTTTGTTGGCTCCCCTGGCACCATGGTATATATTTTGCAAAGGTTGTTGCTTTCTTGGCTGGCTGACAACAGGTAGCTTTGGGTTGCTGGAAGGTGTATGTCTTGCTCTGGTGGCATTGGAGGACTGTTGGCATTGGGTGTGTCTGTGGTTACATCTGGCAACAGCAGATGGTGAAAATTGGTGCCATCTTGCAGGTATAACCACCTGAATATTAACCAGCATTCCTAAACTTACTAAGTGCTAGTGGCTGTTGTTACACAGTCAGCAGTGGATGTCTGGGTGTTTGGACAATTGTCCTTGGCTGAATGACCAAGTTTGGCTTCTCCTGAATAACTTTCTGCTGCTGGAAAGGAGAGGGTGCAAGGAGGTCCTGAAAAATAAGAGAGAAGCTGTTGAAGGTAAGGACTTCAACATGTGCTGAAGGACTGGATTCAGGATTGATCCAGTGCACTGTAGAGAAAAGTGCTGAGAGCTGCAGAGGGTACACAGCTGGGTTGATTTGAGGTCACAGTCTGCCTTTCTGCTGCAGGCTTCTTTGGTGATGCATCTGGGGATGCTTATTCGGAGTTCATGAAAGCAGCCAACAGCCTCAGAGATAACTACCGCTTTGCTCACACCACCGAGGAGCAGCTGGTGCAGCAGTACAGGGAAGATGGAGAGTAAGTTACTTAATACAAAGATTTCTTGTTATTGAGGCATTTGGAACAAATTCATGGATTCCAGTTAAGTGGTCTCCATTTCTAAACATAGCTTAAGATCTGTATTCTTCCCCAACTGACAGTGGTGTTTCTTTTGAATTGAGATAGAAAGGTGTAAATGGTTACAGGCTCTGAAGGGATCGTGTCTGCTACAGGATGGAAAGTATCTCAACAGAGACATTTTGTTTCTATATTCATTGTTATGGTAAGAATTCTGTTTCTCATTGTGGCCTGTCTGAATTAGGGAGAATGCTCTGATAGGTACACCTAACGTACTACTGCCACCAAGAAATTAGACAGTGTTGTTTGAGTTAGGAATGGTGAGTGGGGATTGTCACTGGAGAGTGGGTTTTTGTCTCATCTGTCTGCTGTCCTTAGACTCCCAGGGACACTTTGAACTAATGCACAATACCTGCATCTCTGCAGAGCTATAGTCTTATTCCGTCCTCCACGCCTGACCAACAAGTTTGAGGAGAGCTCTATCAAGTATCCAGAAGACAAAATCACCAGTGGAAAGATCAAGAAATTCATCCAGGAGAACATGTGAGTGATTCCTCACCAGCAAATGTGACAGATTTGCCCCAGTTACCTTTGTCCCTGTCAGAGCTTGTTTCTTCATTGCTGCCACTTTCTGCTGCATGTCTTGGCACTGCTTCCCTATGGGGACACCACGTTGAAATCCTGACCTGGCTGTTGGCATGCACAGTCTCTATTCTTACCATGATTCTGTTTAAAAACTGAACCTGTTAGAAATGTGCTAGATTTGGCCTTACTTGGGTCAGCTGTAGCCCCTGATGTAGCTGGCAATGGAGATGTGACTCAGAATAAGTCAAATCAAAGTGCAAATCACAGAGCAAAACGTTTCTTCCTGAGGCCTGATTGATCACTGGCATTTAACTTGCGGGTGGAAGCGTGCTGTGTCAAGCTGTTCTGGGGTCGTGGACTGTGCTAATACCTCTCTCATTGACAGCTTTGGCATCTGCCCACACATGACTGAAGACAACAAAGACTTGATCCAGGGCAAGGACTTGCTGGTGGCATACTATGACGTTGACTATGAGAAGAATGCGAAGGGATCCAACTACTGGCGTAACAGGTGGGAGTGGTGGGGGGGTAAATCGGCCTCGCACTGTTCCTGTCTCACTGCAGTTTCATAGCTTGGGTGGCAGTCCTCTGAAATCCTGTGCTCTTGGATCCCTGGTCCTTAGGAACTTAGACCATACCCACAAACTGCCTCACTGCTGTGGTGTGCAATTCTGCCCTTCATGCCTGAGGCCCTGGGGTCACACAGGTGGAGGATGGAAACACATAACGGTTGCCTCAGTCAGCACAGACAGCACAGCTTACTGGTCTGCTTCTCAGCACCATTTCTCCAGGACTTGGCTCTGAAAAGCATGTTGTGCCACTGAATTCCTAGTCCAATGCGCATGTCATCTTGAAGAATGTTACATCGTGTGGAAGAAAATGTTCAAAGAAATAATGCTTTGTGGTTTTGTTTGGGTTTTTTTGTGCCCCTCAGAGTTATGATGATTGCAAAGAAATTCTTGGATGCTGGCCACAAACTGTCTTATGCTGTTGCTAGTCGGAAAACCTTTGGCCACGAGCTTTCTGAGTTTGGTCTGGACAGCAGTGTGGGTGAGGCCCCCGTCGTTGCCATCAGAACTGCCAAAGGAGATAAATATGTCATGCAAGAAGAGTTCTCGTGAGTTCTTTAACTTGGTGGTAGTGGGTCTCACTTGATGGACTTTGGTCTAGAGGTCTTTGACCAGATTATACTTGGTTAGCTTGGAGGAAACAGGAAGACTAGATGTTCCAGCTGGGAGAAGTAAATGCTGGGTCACAATGGCTCCTGCTGATGTGTTTTCCTGCTCTCTAGAAAGCTCGCAGCCTCCCCTGCTACACAAAGGGAAAGAATTTAATTCAAGATACTGAAATGTCAGTTAGGAATTAAGGTGCAATAAAGGGCAGAAGAATTAGTTGTACCTTTCATTTGGAAAAAAAAAAAAACCAAACATGAAGGATGCTGGAAGGCCTAAAACTTTGAATGGGATGTGCATCCAGCCTCCTGTCAGAGCCCGTAAGGACATCGTTGCACTTGTTCTGGGGTCTACTAAGCCAGCCCCAGACTGGTGCTGTCAGCGATGCAGGTGGCATCTGTTGTGTGGGTGGAAGTAGCTTAAATAAGCCTTGAAAGTTTCTCTCTCTCCTGTGTGTGTGATGATGGCTGTAGCATCACTTTTCTTTCAGCCGTGATGGAAAGGCTCTGGAGAGATTCCTGCAAGATTACTTCGATGGAAACTTGAAAAAATACCTGAAATCAGAGCCTGTCCCTGAAAGCAACGATGGCCCCGTAAAGGCAAGTGCTGCTTATGGCTGCAGACACTGCTCAGCAGCATCTTCCTGTGCCTGTGTGGAGTGCTGGGAGTGTGGAATGGTGGCAGCTTAAGAGGCCTCTGTGGTGATAGACAGAGGAATTACTCACTCCCCTTTTCCACTGCAGCTTTCTGAGGTGAGGGAGACATGCAGCTTGCAGTTTGGGTTCTGTTTTTTTCTCTCAGCATAGTAACTGCTGCTTGGCCTCAGCAGTTACGTGCTTTGTGAGTGCAGCAGCATCCAGATTTCCAGCAATTATGCAAAGGCCTGCCCTCTTGGTTTATGCTCACTCCTTCATGGTGTGGTCTTCCTGTTGGTTTTGACTGCACTATTTTAGAGATCTCCCCATTTATCTCATCACTGGGCTGGTGTAAGTCCTGCCTTTCACCCTCCCAGGAAACTGCTCTGAGTGAGAGCATTCCCTGGTCTGGCTTTTTGGTGAGAGCCTTACACAGGAGTGCAAGTCACGGGATTCGCAGATGTTTTGGGGGGAGGGTTGGGGGTGGCCTCAGCCAGTCCTGCTAGGCTGGTTGCTTGCAGGGACTAAGTAGAAATGGCTTTATCTTCCTGCAAGGAAGACCATATGCAGACCTCACTTGGAGGCAGTGCTGGTAACTTATGGCAGGTTTTTACCTGCATGGTGCAGGAGCGCTGTGTTTGCTTCTGCTGCTTGCTGTGCAGGTGTGGGAGACCCAGGCTTGGGTGGAGTGTGTGTAGCATGTCATGTCACTGCCTCATCTCTGACTTGGAAGGAACCAATTGGTGTGATCCACCCTTACAGGTGGTGGTGGCTGAGAACTTTGATGAAATCGTTAATGCACAAGACAAAGATGTCCTGATAGAGTTCTATGCACCATGGTGCGGCCACTGCAAGAATCTAGAGCCCAAATACAAAGAATTGGGGGAGAAGGTAAGTCTGAGACTCTTGCAAATGTGAACTAGAATTTTGCAGCACTAAATGATCCTGCAGGTTCTTTCTAGCCTCTGTGATAATGGGGCACAATTGTGCCTTCCTGAGGACTATAAATTTTGGTCTCTTTGTAGAGTGCAGATATCGTGCAGCAGGATCTGTGGTAGCAACCACACTGGAATATTTAGTCTGTGTTCTTGGCTAGGGCACCAGAATATTCTCTGATTCACTGCCTGGCCTCAACTGCCCAAGTTTCTTTTTGAGTCTTTTCTCTCTGCATGATGATAGTTTCCCATGTAGTGAGGGTTGGTGAAGTGGCATTCCCTATGCAGATCTGACACCACTAACCCAGATCATGCTGACTGCTGGGTTCCTGGATTTTGGAATTGGTTACTGATGGGTTCTTTCTATGCACAGCTCAGCAAAGATCCCAATATCATCATTGCCAAAATGGACGCCACAGCCAATGATGTGCCTTCTCCCTATGAAGTCCGAGGGTAGGTCTGGCTGCTGTGACACCACGCCCGTGTGTGAGTCAATCTCTGTCTGATCTCGAGCACAGCACTGTAGAGCTGAAAGAGCCTCATGGGTGTGGGGTTTGCCAGGAAATAGCTAGGTGACTGCTGGGCAATGGCTTGATGTGGAGAAATCAAGAGTGAAAACAAAATATACTGATCTGCCTGGCTTCTCCAGGATTCTGGTGTCCTGGCTCTGCTTGGAGGTCTGTCCTGCTTTGGAATCTGCTGAGAGATTCTGTTCCTGGCAGTGTGAAAACAAATCTGGGCTTGCTGTCCCAAAAGCAGTTCATCTAGCAAACTTGAAGCTGTGAGCTCAGCCAGATCTGTGGATGTGGCCAGGCCCTTGAAAGCCACACCTGCTGCCTCAGAGCCACTGAAGCTGTGCCATGTTAAACCAGGGCAGTGTGGAGTGTGAGTCCCTTCAGCTGGGGCTGGTCTGATAGAAATCAGAGCATCTCAGGAGCTCATGTGTTTCTTCTCTCTCTCCAGTTTCCCCACCATCTATTTTGCTCCAGCTGGCAAGAAGCAGAGTCCAAAGAAGTATGAGGTGAGTATTTTGCTGTTCTTGATGCTTTTTAAAGACGTGAAGAGCATCCAGGTGTTCTAATGACACTCAAACCTCTTTGGAGTTAGGGGTGGCACTGTGTCCTGTTTCCCTGGGAACACACCTGATGGTACCTGCTGGGAACATTGTGCTGCAGGCCCTGGGGAGAACTCTGCTTGTAGTCATCTGGGTCTCCTGGCAGGCACCTAAACCCCCTTGGTGGGTACAGGTCCTACCTGTCATTTGCTTTCTGCAGGGGGGCAGAGAAGTGAGTGACTTCATCAGCTACCTGAAGCGGGAGGCAACCAACACTCCTGTGCTGCAGGAGGAAGAGAAATCCAAGAAATCAAAGAAGAAGGTGAAGGAGGATTTGTAAAGTACCTATTTGCCATCTTGTCAGGATGAGCTCTCTGTGAATTGGGGAAGCACTGGTCAGACTGGGGCCAGTTCTGGGCTGTGGAGAGCCAGTGGCCATGTGGGCCGAGGGGCCCCAGCTGCTGTATCTAGTAATGTTTAATTTCCTGCCGTCTCTTAGCTGCACTGTTGTGGGGCTCCCCAGGTTTGTTTTGTGGTTTGGGAGGGGGTGGGGGTACAGTTATTTTCTAATTTTTTTTGTACATTTGGAGAAGTGAAACAATAAAATGACCCCCTTAAGACAAAATATCCCTGTCCTGGGGCAACCCATCAGACCTAACAATGGGATCCTGCTCTTCATAGGCAGCAGCTCCCTGCTGCAAGTTGTTCCCTGCAGTGAGCCCTCCTAGCCACTGAGTTCAACGTTTAGCTCATTCTCCTCTTTCCTCAGCTGCTAGAGCCCCTCCAGAATGTAGCAGCAGCAGATGTCCCAATGTGTTGGGCTTCAGGTGCTGCATTTACACGTTTTGGACTGAGGGACTGTGGTCACAAGTGCTTTTGCTGTGTGCTGCCATAGCAAGTTCAGAGGTACGTGATGCTCACTGTGACTGTTGGATTGCAGCAGTGCAAGCATGTGGAGCAGGCTGGCAAGGGCCTCACTCAGCAGCAGCAATAAATCAGCTTTGAAGTTGTTGCAGGAGTAGTCAGGTGCAGGGGGAGGAGTGTTACTACCTATAGCCTCTACCCAAACACAGGTAGGGCCAAGGGTGCTTGTCACAGGCTGGTGCTTGGCTGTGGTGGATAAGACCAGTTAATCATTCTTTCCCATGCTAAGAAACAGGCTGGTAGCTGTGGGTCTCTCTTCAGGAGGGGTAGGAGTAGACCATGTGGTATGGGCTGTGACTGACCATCTGAGGGTGTTCTGATTTCCTTTGGGAAGGGCGGGAAAGAGATGGGTGGACCAGGTAGGGGCTGTCACCCTGGTTCTGGGTTCCTGGACTACATGCAAGCTGAAGTGAGGGTCAGCACAAAGTATTGCTGCATGGCAGCAGTTACCATGGCAAGAGCCAGAGCTTGCTTTCTCTGTGGATTCCTCCCCCACAACTCAGAGCCTGGGTACCTTATGTTTTGCTGCTGGAATTCTCCAGGTACAGTAGTTCATACAAGGCTTAGGTATGCTTCTTGGATTACAGTAGCTGTGCAGTACAGTTTCCCAGCTCCATTAGTATCTCAAACCACATCTCCCTTCTGTGCTCTGCTGCTGTGGCAGGTGGTCTGTCCCCTAATGCATGTGGGTGTTGAGGCACCTTTGGAGGAGCACATGATGTCCAGTGGTCCCTACACAGACTGGCAGGAGCCCTGCACCTGGCTGTGGGCTCCTGGCACTGCTGCAGGGAAATAGAACACAACAAGCTCCACTGACAGCTAACAATTACCATTGTAACACCAAACTGGAGTGCTGCTTCCTTGGTGGGCAGGGCAGTGCCCTCCATCAAGCCAAAGAGATCCAGAGAAGTGTTTCTGATCCTGGATTTGCTCCTTGGTCTGTGGCTATTGACCTGGTGGCAGCTGGGGCACTGAACACAGGTAAAACTCTTCAGCGTGTTTGGCCCAGAGCATCACTGCTGGTGCTTAGAGCAGCCTGCATGAAATTAGCACAGGTCTGGGGAAACTTTCTGGCAGGAGGGACAGAGGATGAGGAAGGGTTGTGCTGGTGGCTGCCCAGATGTCCCTCACTGTGCTGCAACTACACTGAAGGTACTGAGCTTCAACTGAGGAAGAACACATTTAGGGAAGGTTTTGTGTATTCTCTGCCTGGAATACTTGGCAAACAGGATGGCTACAGCCCTTGCTTTCAGTGAGGCCTACATGCAGAGCTGGTCCCGTGTAAGAGGGAAGCCACCATCCAAAGTGTACCACATTCCCCCAAGCTGGCTCAGGCCTTGGCATAAGATCAGATGTTGGCCATGGCCCTCCAGGGAGCAGGGAATGAGCTGACCCCAGGTGCTTCAGGGCAGCTGGCAGTGCTTCAGAGTCAGGTTGGGACGAGCAAGGAGAAAACTTGCAGCAGCAGTTTGCCTAGGAGGTCCAGCTTCTTTCAAACTGCAGAATCAGACTTTTATTGTGAGACAGCTTTGGATGGAGATACAGTGATTCTTCTGCTGCTAGCTGGGATAAGCCAGGGACCCCCGGCCCACAGCCTCGGTAGCGGAGCCGCAGGGCAGCGGCATTTCCCGGAGCACGGGACGGCGGTGGGTGGGCGGTCCCGAGGGGCCGCAGCGGGCGGCGGGAGCCCCGTGGCGGGGCTCGCCCTGGGCCGGCTATTTTTGCCGCCGGCCCGGACTAATCCCCTGAGCCGCTTCCCGGCATTAGGTAACGGTGCGGCGGCATGCGCTCCGCGGTGTCCCAGGTCCGGGCGACCCCCGACAGTCGCGGCGCGGCGGGATCGGTGGCGACAAGGCCGGTGCGGGCTGGGGGCCGTGGGCACCCGCCGCCGAGGCCCGGGCGGGCCCGGACCGAGGCCAGCAGGTAGCGGCGGACGGCGAAGAGGGCCGGTGGGGGACATGCTGGGCCCGTCGCCCGGCGGCTCCCCGGAGAGGGAAACAGGGGCCGGCGGCCGGTCGCGGGGGCCCGGCCGGGAGCGGCGGGTGCGGTTCCGGCTGCCTCACACCGCCATCGCGGTGCCGTCGGTGCGCGAGGAGGAGCGGCTCTTTTACCGGCGGCTGGAGGCGCTGGCAGTGCCGGGGCCCGGCGGCTTCGGGCCGCTCTTCGCTTCCGAAGACTGGAGCGACTTGACGGGTGAGCGGCGACCGGCGGGCGGCCCAGGCTGGGACGGGCGGTACCGGGGAGGGTCGGACAAGGGGTAGCAATTTCGGGCCTCCCGGCTCTCAGCACCTCCTCCCCCGCAGAGGACCGGCTGCTGCGGAAGCGCTTGGTGCGGGCCGGGCCGGGCGGGCCTCGGCCGCTGCCGGGCCAGGAGGTGTCGGTGAAGGTGCTGGGCGCCTTGGAGGACGGCGGGCTGGTGGAGCGGGACCCGCGACTCATCTTCGTGCCGGGTCACGGGGATGTCGTGCAGGTGAGCCCGAACCGGTCCGCGGTTCAGTGCCGTGTGGGCACAACGCGGTCGGGGGCTCCGACCTGCCAGCTCCGCCGTGCTCCTCCACAGGCTCTGGAGCTGGGCGTCCCCACCATGCAGCCCGGGGAGGTTTCCTTCTTCCTCGCCGCTTTCCCCTACGCCTATGGCCGCCCGGGCAGGTAGGTAGGGCGGGCGGGCAGGGACACCGAGCTAGGCGGGGACTGGAGCAGGCAGGGGGCGGGAGGGCAGGGGACCGGGGCGGGCAGTGGTCGCGGGCAGCCGGCACTGTACCAGCAGGGAGCCCGACGTGCCGCCCGAGGCGCCGCTGCTGTTCGAGGTGACGCTGCTAGAGGTGCGGGACGGCCCCGACCCGCAGCCGCTGCCGCCCTCCGTCCGCCTGCGCCTGGGCTCGCAGCGCCGGGAGCGGGGCAACTTCCACTTCGCGCGGGGTGACTTCGCGGCGGCGCTGCGATCGTACCGGCTGTCCCTACGCGCCCTGGACGGCCCCACCACCGGTGAGACCGGACGGGAGGGAGGGTCCGGGGCTGCGGGGCTGAGAGGCTGAGGCCGCCGCTCGCTCCGCAGCTCCGCCTGGGCCCGAGGAGGAAGAGGAGCTGCGGGAGCAGCGCGTGAAGTGTCTCAACAATTGCGCGGCCGCCGAGCTGAAGCAGGGGCGGGCGGAGGAGGCGTTGGCGGCCTGCGAGGCGGCCCTGCGGATCAACCCTGACAACGGTCGGGCGTTGCTCCGGCGCGGTCAGGTGGGACTCGCATCGTCCCACACCGCCCCGCTCCCCTCGGCCCGGCCATCCACTACCCTCCGCTCCTCTCCCCGCAGCTGCTGGCAGAGCAGGGCCGGGACGCAGAGGCGGCGCTCGTCCTGAGGAGAGCCCTGGAACTGGACCCGGCCAGCAAGGTGTGTGAGCCGGGGCGCGAGGCCGGGCGGTAGTCCCACAGGACCTGGTACCAGGAGCAATGGGGAGGGAGAGGATCCCGCAGGAGTCGGTACTGGCTGGGGTGGTCGAGTGTCCCACCGCAGCCGCCCCTCGCCCGCAGGTGATCCACACCGAGCTCTCACGGCTGGCGAAGCGCCAGAGCCCCCCATCCAGCACCGCCCCGCAGAATCCCCGCCACGACCCGATGCGGCCGCCGAGCCCCACGTGCGTAGGCGAAGCGGGCGGTGCAGGGACGGATGCCCATCCCGCACCCTCTTGGCACGGATGGCGCTTACAGCCGTCCTTCCTCGTAGATCGCCCGCACCGCCCGCGGCGGAAGAAGCGATCTGAGCCGCCACGCAGCGCCCCAGAGCCTGACCAAGGAGACGGAAGAGCTCTCATACCGTCCTCCCCGCATCGCCCCACACTCCCTGGGGCGGAAAACTGCTGGGGGAGGGCTGAGGGAGGAGCGGGACGGCGCTCCGCACCCCCGTCCCGCACCGTCCGCATCGCTCTCCCCGCTTGGCAGAGCTCCCGCACACCTCATGACGTCACGGCGGGGGCGGTTCCCCACGCCACGCATCCTGTCGCGCGGGGGCGACTGCGGCGCTTGCGACAACCTTCCGGCTTTTTCGCCCCCGCCGGCAGAAGGGAGGCCACAGCCCGCGGCCAATCAGGCGGGGCCTTGCCGGAGAGACGCACCAATGGAAGCGCAGCGGGGGATGGAGCGGCGCAATGATTGGCTGCGGCGTCCCTTAAAGCACCGCGCGGGGCGGGGCGCAGGGGGGGTCAGTGCGGGACGTGGCGGTGGAGTGGAGGTGGGAGGGAGCGGCGCCATGACCCGTGAGTTGGGGGGAAGGAAGGAAAGAAAGGGGACTGGGACTGGCGAGTGCGGTGGGCTGGGGTGGTGGGGGGCCGGTCTGGGACCCAGGAGTGCGGTGGGGCCGGGGTCAGGGGCCACGCCATGATCCGCAGACGCGCCGGGACCCGCCCTGCGGGCAGTGTTCGGGCCGGGGTGTGGGGTGGTGGCGCCGCGGGCGGTAAGCGGGGCCGGGCCGCGCCGCGCTGAGGCGGGCGCGCCGTGGCAGGCGGCAACCAGCGCGAACTGGCGCGGCAGAAGAACCTGAAGAAGCAGAGCGACTCGGGCAAGGGCAAGCGGCGGGACGACGGGCTCTCGGCTGCCGCCCGCAAGCAGAGGTGAGCGCCGGGCCGGCCCCGCCGGCTTCCCCCGCCCTGGTCCCTGCTCCCGCCCCGCGGCGGTGCCGGCCCCGCCGCCAGCCCCGCCGCGCTCCCCGCAGGGACTCGGAGATCATGCAGCAGAAGCAGAAGAAGGCCGACGAGAAGAAGGAGGGCAACAAGTAGCGGGCGGCCGCGCCGGGCTGCCGCCCCAGGGCCGGTCCCGCCGGCAGGATGCCCTGCGCCGCCCCAGGCCGGGTCCCGCCGGGACCCCCGGCATCGCCCCGCGCCCTGCGGCGCCGTCCCTTATTAAAGTAGCTGTGGAGCCCTGCACGCTGCGTCTGCTCGTCCGTGCGCCGGGCGGGGGGTGGGCGAGCATGGGTACTGCTGGCGGAGTAATCGTGTCCGCGGAGAGAAGGACCGAGCGCGGCCGTGACAGAGTCAAGCGGCGGCATCTTGACGGTGAGGAACAAAGGTGGGATCGGGCCTGGGCGGTCCTTGGGGCAGCACCCGGGGATCAGCGCGGGGGATAAGGGCCGAACACCCCGGCGCGGGTGGGAGAGCTGGGAGCCTCGAGGAACGAAGCTGGAGGGCACGGCGCTGGAGCAGGCCGGGGCTCAGCCAGGGCCCGGGGCCGGTCGGAGGGCGGCGGTGGAGAGATGGCGGCCGGGCCTGCGCACCGGGGGAGAGCCGCGCTGCGGCACGGCCGGGGCGGGCCCAGCTGGAGCGGCCCGTCCGGCAGCAGCGCGGAGCCGCTCGCGTTGCGATGAGGTCCAGCCCAGTACTAATGCAGGTGCCGATCGGCCTTTTCACCTCCCTGCAGGGGCAGAATGATGGCGGCAGCACGGGGACGGGTCCCGCGCCAGCCTGGGCTCCTCACCGAGCGAGATGCAGCACCGCATCCACCGCTTTGGTGGCCGTCCTTGGCCTTGAACAGGCAGCCGTGGGCCTGGGGCTGGTAGTGGGTGTCAGTGGGGCCCTGGTTACGCCGGGGGCCCTGAGGAGCTGCTGCTCACCATGGCCAGCTGCCTGTGGTCTGTGTGGACCCCTCTGCCAGGCCAGGCTGCAGATTCATTTTGTTCCCCACCAGCATCAGTGGCTGTGACTGCTCGATGTCCTGCAGGATAGAAGAGTGGCATGGGGCTTTCTGGGGCTGGCAGCCTATGGCCACATTGGCTGCCTCCCATCATGCCTGTGCTGGGCCTGGGAGCCAGATGCAGTCCCAGGCCTGATAGAAACACCAGGAAAAGGGAAAACGTTGGGGGAAGCACTCTCACTTTTCCTGGGGGCTTCCCCTTGCCTGGCAGTAGCCCAGCCACTGCCTGCCTCATTCCTGTTCCCCAGGACAGTTTGGGGTACAGCAAATTCCACCCCCCTGAAATTGTCAAAGCTTCTGCCCCTCTTCTGGGGGCTGGGTGTCTCTTTTACCCTTCCCACCCTGATGTCCTCAATCCCACTGGTGGATGCTGAGGAAGGTGCACAGGGAGCTGATGTGGAGGAGTAGCAAGTAGGATGAGTTGATGCTCCAGTACCAAATGATGGGGCTGTCACTGCTGCTGATGTGGTGACTGGCTGCTGTGGGGCTGCTGCTGGAACCCTGCCACAGTCCTGGGCCTCCTGGCCCTGTGCTCTCAGCTCTCCTGCCCAGCTGTGTCCCAGATCTGTAATGGGGTTTGCTCCCCATCCACCAGAAGCTGCTTGATCTGGAAGTCCACCCCTGCTAGGAGGAACGTTCAGTGCCACCTCTTGTGCTGCTGGACCCGCTGAAGTTCCCTCCCCAGCCCTTTCAGCCTTTGTGGGAGATGCATTCAGCCCAGTCTTCTGGGTGGGGTGAGGCAGGGAAACCCCACTGGGGCATGGCCCAGAGCATTGGAGAGCCCCTGGGTGATGGGGGCTGCCAGGAACCCCCACTCCAGCGTTACCTGTTTGATGTCTCCAAGATGGTGCCACAGCTGCCCTTCCCTGAGCCCCCCATGTGTGCCCTTATCTCCTCCTGAGGTGGAGAGGTGTGAGGGGCAGCCCCAGGGCACTGGGCACTGCAGTCCCTCAGCTCTGCTGCTCCAGTCAGAGACCCCACAATTGCCTTGCTGCTGCACTGGGACCAACTGGACCCCAATAGCACTCACCCACGGTGCTGCCCTTCCCTCACCTCCTGCTTCGCTGTATGCCCAGGCTGTGCCAGCCTTGTGGGCACCCTGGTGATGTGTGTCAGTCTGTCCCGCACCCACCACCACCACCAGTGCGGGGCCTGTTGGGCACAGTGCGTGCTGCAGCCCCACGCTGCTGTGCTGGGAGCTGCCCTGCCATGATTGCTGAGCACTGTCCCCTGTTCTGCACCCCCTGCTTGTCCCTGCCTCTGGCAGAGCCACCCTGAAGGTGTCCTCAGCTGTGGCTGTTGCGTGGCCAATGCCCGGGTGCTGCAAGCACCCCCTCTCCTCATCCCCATGGCAGCAGCTGGCACAGGCTCGGTTCAGAGTTTATTATAAAAATGTATTTAAGGGGGTATTTACAGTGAATGCACCACAGCAGTGGCTGCCATGGCAGAGCTCTGCTCCCCCAGTGCACCCAGTGGGGCCAGGGCAACCAGGCTGTGGGCTGAGCACCTGCCACCAGCTTGCTCTGGCCCTTCAGGTGGCCCTGGCTCAGCACAGGGCCATTATCCCTGGGTGCATCCACCTCCCATGTTCCCCTCAGCTCTTGGATGCTGCTGTCTCTTGGGACAGGGGGTGAGGGGAGGCCAGGAGGACCAAGCAGGGCCAGGGCACGGCAGGGACCAGTCCTGGGCACAGTTTGTCCTGGCAGGGACTATGTGGAGACATTGATGCGCTGTGGAGTACGTCGGCGCCGCACGATGCGTGGCCCTGTACTGCTGCGACGGTGCTGTGGGGAGCCATGGAGGCAGAAGGGGCTCAGCAGCAGCCACAAGTAGAGCAGGACACAAGCCCAGCACGAGGACACCTTCACCCAGAAGGTTGACCAGCTCCCGTGTGTGAAGGTGGTCTCCAGCACCGCATTCTCATAGCTGGTGGGAGAGGGCAGGCACTGGTGCCCAAGGGATGCCAACACAGGGGACTCCAGTGCCAGCTGCAGCCACCAGGTCACCCTGTGTCCCAGTGGCCACGTGCCCCATGGCATGTCCCTTCTGCCACGGCCCGTCCAGCCCTTCTCACTGTGCTGCACAGCTGCCACTGGAGCAGTGCACAGAGCCCTGAGCATCCCCAGCAGATGCCAGCTAGGTGATACCATCACTGCCCGGCACAGAGGTTTAGAGTGAGATTAGGGAGTGCTGGGCAGCAGTAGAGTCCTACCTGAACCAGTTGGTGAGTGTCATCATAACATAGAGCGAGGCAAGGAAGAAGACAAAGTGGAAAGCTGAGTAGCTGTAGACCACCCGGTCCTGTTCATCCTGGATGATGAACTGTCCCTTGGCATTCTCTTCTACTTGCTCACATGTCTGGTCGGTGCCTGGAGGAATGTGGGGGCATGGCAGATCCTGCAGCCCTCCCTCACTGGCACTGCCAGGCTGGGACACGGGCTCTGCCTACTCTCCCACACAGACACTGCGCTCACCTCTCAGCTCCTCCTCCATCTTCTCAGGGCAGCAGAAGCAGCAGGAAGGTTTCTGCAGGGAGAGCGGGTGGTGACTGCCCAGCCCTGTGGCCACCAAGGCTGAGCCCTGTCTGATGGCAGGGCAAGTGGTGTGTGTAATAGACAGACCTGCCCCTCTCTGGGGCTGGGACAGAGCCTTGAGGTGGTGGGTCTGGGGTGCCTGTAGCAGGAGGACATGGAGCACAGCTGCATCCATACTACTCACTTTAAACTCAAAGCTGTAGACTTTGACCATCCAGAGGGGTCCAAAGATCTCAGCAAGGTATGAGGCTTCATTGCTGTGCCCAGGAGAGAGGCAGAAATCATAACACAGGCAGCCATCACCCTGTGCTGGGCTCCCAGCCTGCCCCATGGATTCCCAATGGCCACAGGAGCTCTGCTGTCCACCCACCAATGTCCCACCTGCTCTTGTCCTGCCACCCCTCAGGACACCCCTGTAACCCCATGTGGTGCCGGTTGGGCTGGCTGTGCCTGGGCAGGGTACACGCACCATGCAAAGAGCACGCAGGCATACATGATAGCAGCGCCCAGCACGGCGACGGTGGTGTCCTCAGTCTGCAGCTCATCCTGCCGAACCCCCGGGAAGCAGACAGTGAGGTTCTGCCCCTTGTACAGCACTGCAGGGAGGTGGAGGTGAGATGGGCACGCATCATGTGGGGACTGCTGGTGGTGGACAGGGACACCCACCTCTCTCCGGGGGACGGCTGGAAAGTGCGGAGAAGGTTAGGTACATCACATAGCAGCTGATGATTGAGGACTGCAGTAGCCCTGACCGCGGCTGCTCTGCAAGAGTGGGGACAGAGGTGTTTATTACTGGAGTTCCTGGAGTGCCTTGATGGATGCCTGGAGTGTCTGGTGGGTGGGGCTCAGGGTGGGCCCTGGGCAGTCCCCTCCTGCCACTCGCCTGTCCAGTGCCTTGCACCAAGGTACAGGAATGGCCAGTGGGAACCCTGGGGAGCTGGGTTCTCCTCCAGTGCCCAAGTGCTGACCCCAAGCTGGGGCCCACAGTCATCCCCAGCCCAGGACACAGCTGGCCATGCAGCATGGCAGCCCTCACCATGCTGTGCTGTGATACTCACTGAGCCGCACACATGGTGTGATGGAGATGAAGGACATGATGCCACAGAGGCTGCCATTGATGGCAAGCAGTGCTTTGTTGAGATGGCAGGCGGCTGGGTGGGTGTAGAACTTGTAGAGGAAGGAGAAGGCGGCAGAGGCAAGGGTGTAGAAGGTGGCCGTGGCTAGCAGCACGGCCAGATACCAGCGCTTGTCCTGTGCAGCACCTGTCAGCCTGTGGAAGAGTGGATAAGCAGTGGCAGTGGGCAAGTACCCACCCAGCACCCCAACACTCACCAGTTCTTGTTCCAGGTGTGCGCAAAGGCTGTGATCAACACCAGCTGGATGAGGATGAAGGCAAAGCCCCCACAGACACCTATGTAGTGCCAGGCTGGGGGAAGAGGGCAGAGGTAGAGATAGCGCAGGGCAGGTGGGGGCCAAAAGGGGTGCCCACAGTGCCAGTTCAGACAGGGTGGGGGACACACCTTGGATGAAGTTGTCCTCAGGGATGAAGAAGCTGGCGGCCCAGAGGCCCACCAGCACCAGCAGCTTCAGGAGCCAGAACCTGCAGGACAGTTAACATCAGTAGGACAGAGCCCCTGACAGCCCCACCCCAGGGCAATCCCATCCCAGGACACCCTGTCCTAGCCCCATGGCCCATCTTTACCCATTGTGGAGCTGCGCACGGCAGTCGGAGCTGGAGCGCACGTTGAGCAGCAGGGCAGCCTGTGCCAGGTGGAAGCAGGCAGTACCAAAACAGACCCGATACACGGCCGAGGAACCCACCAGCTGCTCACAGTCTGTGCCCCCTGGCAGGTGTTGGCACAGCACCACTGAGAAGGGCACCTGGTGGGCACGGTGGTTGATGGGACAGGGCTGCTGGTGTGTCCACCCAGCATCCCCCAGCGCCCACAGCATCCAGCACATCCAAACTTTCAATATTCCCACCATTCCAAATACCCTCCTCAGTACCCTGGGACCCCCAGCAAGCCAGGCAAACCCTGCATCTCTGTACCCCTGACACCCCTTCCCCATTGGCACTTCCAGCACCCTTGGCACTCCCAGCAGCCCTGTTACTATCCTAGTATCCCAGTATCCTCAGAATCCCAGTACTTCTGATGCCCCTGGCAATTCTGGCATACCCAGGGTTCCCCTGCATTCCCCTGAAGTGGCTGGCACCCCAGTACCCCCAGAACTCATGGTACCCTTGAGACCCCCAGCACCCATGGGACCCCCAATACTCCCAGTATCCAGGGTGTCCCGGTTCCCTTCGTCACCTTCTCCGTGATAGCCTGGGCCACAGTGCGGGACAGCATGAGGCAGCACACGGCAGAGGCCAGGACATGCAGGAGCGTGTAAAGGATACGCGTGCTCGTGGACACACGGAGCCCGTGACAACCGCAGCAGACCTGGGGAGGGGCATGGTCACTGGGGACCCCAAGGGGCCAGCACTACTTCCCAGCCTGGCTCAGCGCACTCTACCCACCCAGCCTCACTCCCAGCCGTGCTCCCAGCCCAGACAGACCCCAGGTCCCACCTGGAAGAGCAGCGGGTGCAGGAGATGCCCGTGTGCCCGTGTGCCCGCCATGGCCCAGCTCGGCTCTGCTCAGCCCCCGCGGCGTTGATGGGATTAGGGGATTGTCAACTCGGCCCGCCCTGCCATCTGCTCGCTGTTCCCTCCAGGCCACCCCTGGCGTGCTCCATGGGCACTGTCCAGTCACTCCTTGCCACGGGCATCCCTGCCCAGACCCCGCTCCCTCCCTGGGCAGGGCGAGGCCCTGGAATGTGGCCCGAACATGAGTTTGGATGAGGGGCACGGGGGTCTGCACCATGGTCTCCGTGATCCCAGAGCAGTACCACAGAGCTGTGTGGAGAGGCTGGGGGATGTGGACTTTACTGGAGGACTGGAGCAGCCCCGGGCACAGGGGCACCCAGGGGACATAGGCACTTGGCTGGGTAGTGGGACGGCATGAGGCACACCCAGCGGGCAGCAGGATGCCCCAGGGCCGGCAGGAGCTGGGGACAAGAAAGGCGGTGTAGGGGACTCTGCGCTGGGGCTGGCGTCACCTTTCTTCAGCTGCTCCACAGCCATTCAGGCTTTGTGCTGGCAGAGCCCTGACAGCGGCTGCAGCGGCGGTGACACACATCCCCCGTGTCCCCCGCTGCCACACCGGGCGCGGAGCACGCCCGGGTCGCGGTGCCCGGTGGCGCGGGTGGGTGACACGGGAGACGCGCGCGAGGGGAGCGGCGGGGCCGACCCGGCATCGGGGCACGGAAAGGCACGGCCGCCTCTCCCGGGGACCCGGCCGGGGCCCCGCTGCGGCCTGCCTCGTCCGACCGTGCGTGTGGCGGAGGTGGGAGCCACATCGGGGTCGCTGACCCGGCGCTCCCAGTTCACCGCCAGCGGGCGCTCGCGGGCAGCGGCGGGACTGCGCCCGCCCGGCCTGGCTCTGCTCCTCGGCAGCACCGGCGGCCCGCTGAGGTCGAGCGGCCCGAAAGGCCGGGAGTGCCGGCACTGCCAGCTCCGACCTGCCCGGAACCCCGGGCGCGCGGGGCCGGGCCTGGCAGCGGGGCCGGGCCCGGTTCTGGCGGCGCGCGCCGCTCGCTGCCCCCGCCGGCGGCGCACGTGACCGGAAGCGGCCGCGGCGGCGGCGGCATGGCGGCGGAGGGCGATGTGGAGCTGGAGCTGGAGACGGAGCCGAACGGCTCCGGCGGCGGCAGCGATGGGGCGGGCGGTCGGGCGGCCGAAAAGCCGCGGAAGCACGATAGCGGCGCGGCGGACCTGGAGCGCGTCACGGACTACGCGGAGGAGAAGGAGATCCAGAGCTCCAACCTGGAGACGGTGCGGCGGCGGGACGGGACCGGGCCGGGGTGGGAGGCCGGGTGCTGCCTGCAGCGGGGCCGAGCCGGGCGCTGACCACCGCGCCTGCACGCCCGTCCCGCTACCGGCGCCGATGCCCGTGCCGCCGGCGTGGCGCTGAGCCGCCCGGTGCCGCGCAGCGGGGTGACCGCGCTCGTTCTGGCAGGCTATGTCGGTGATCGGAGACCGGAGGTCCCGGGAGCAGAAAGCCAAGCAGGAGAGGTAACCGTCCGCGCCCGCTCCGGGGCAGTGCCTGTCTCGGAACTTGTCACCACTCAGGACACGACCCAGGCATCTGCTTCCCTGTCTGACATCCCGGCCCTTCCCCGGCCCCCTCCCGGCCCCGCACGGCTGCGAGCGGCCGCTCCTGCCCGCCTCATGGCCGAGGTGCAGTGGCCAGCGGCGGCTGTTGGTCACCGGAGGTTTGTCCATCTCTTGTCGTAGGGAGAAAGAACTGGCAAAAGTGACCATCAAGAAGGAGGATCTAGAGCTGATTGTGAGTAGGGGCGGGAGCCCAGGCAGGCTGTGACTTGTCCCAAATCTTGGGTGTGAAATTGCACCCACGGAGGAGGCCGGTGCATGCCTGCCCTGAGGCCGGTCGGGTGTCCCTGCGGGTGGGTGTCCCTCACTGCCCCCCGCCCGTGGGGTCCTGCGGATGCTGTACGGGGCTGTGGCTGTTTTTCTGCAGATGACGGAGATGGAAATATCACGGGCTGCAGCAGAGCGCAGCCTGCGCGAGCACATGGGCAACGTGGTGGAGGCTCTTATCACCCTCACCAACTGAGCTGGGATGCCACGGGCTGCCAGGCTTGGGGCTTTTGCCATACCAATAAAGGCACTGGTGGGACTGGGCTGTCTTTGTGGTCTACGCAGTGCTGGGCACATGCCCCTGGCCCTGAGTGCATGGTACCCACAAGTAGGGCCCAGCCATGTAGCATTTTGTTGGCAGTGCCAGCTGGGCACCCCTGTGACTGGAGCAGGACAAAATGCCTAAGGCACTGGTAAATGCTGCTCTGCCCTCTTCTGATTTCTGATCCTAGAGCAGCACAGGCTGGACAGGCCCAGGCACAGGCCTGAGACAGTGGTGACAGCTAATCATTCATGCCCTGCTCAGACTGGTGTCTCCTGTGCTGCCCCAGATCACCATGGCTCACAAGAAGGTGCAGAACAGCATGGCCACGTCTTTGAGAGCAAAGGGACCAGTGTGTAAGAAAATCAAATCTTTAATCAAAGCCTCCCACCCCACATAGGTAGAAAAGCCAAGCAGGACCGCAGTAAGGAGATGCAGTCACTGCTGACCACCCCAAAACAGGGCCCAGACTAACACCAGGGACAGTACAAACAAGGGGTTGTAGACCAGATGGGTGGAAAAGTCCTGTAATTCTTCCAGAAGCAGATGTGCTGGAGCCAGGGGTGGTGCTGCAATGTGGCAGACACTGCTAAAACTCCACGGTGGCCATTGCTGAGACAGGCCAGCAGCCTGGCCAGCACCACAGGCTATGGTGCAGGCTGTCCTCCACGGTGCATGGGCAAGGAACCCATCAGGTCTGCTCAGCACAGGGAGTGGGACACCGCTTCAGGGTAGGCATGCTACAGGCAGGGGAAGGGCTCATCACCACAGGATTCCTGGAACATGTCCCTCCTGGCCCTGCCCAGGCTCTAGCAGCTGGCAGAGCAGCGCCCTCCTGCCAGCATCAGCCACACCAGACCCTCCTGCCCGTGCTCTTAGGTTGTTTTTCGCTTCTTGGCTGAGGGTCTCTCAAAGACATCCCGCACTCCTGCTGCCTTCTGCTTAAAGAACTTGGTGTTCTGTGCACTCTCCTGGCCCCAGGCAGAGTCAAAGGAGGTGGTGTCCTGGTCCACCAAGTGTGTGTACTTCGTCCGCCCTGAGCGCCCAAAGTTCTTGACCTGGGGATCAGAAGAATTTGTGAGCCACTGTTCAGGGGAGATGCAGGACCTGCTGCTCCTCTGTGCTCAGAACTCCCACCCCTTGGCATACGGGCTGGGCACCCTCTGCCAGCACACCCACCTGCATGACTTTGGGCAGGATGGTCTTGTTGAAGTGGTCCTCAAGGGTCGGAGCACTGAAGTCCCTCTTGTACACCTCCTCATCCTCATCCTGCAGGAGGACAAACCCGCTCAGCCTAAAAGGTTCCAGCAAGTCTTGGCAGCAGTGGTGGAAGCTGCCTGAAGGTCATACTTTGGCTCTGCCAGGGCTGCCACAGTACTTGCAGCCCTATTAACTCCTGCTAGAGTGGGGGGATGTGAGCGTTGTTCCCCAAGCTGCTTCTCCAGTGGCCCATGCAGAGCTGACTTGGTTCTGGCTGGGTCTGTCAGCCCAAACAGCAGCACAGGGACAGCTCTAAAGCTTCAGCTCAATTTCAACTGGGAACCCTTAATCTGCCATGCTCTGGTGAGGTCAATCTGGGTCAGTTTCAGCCCCATGCTGCCTCTGAGGGTTGGCTCTTGTCCCAGGGCACCCCCAGCCCCAGGGCACTGTGGGAGAGGGGAGGCTACCCAGAGGGAAAAGGTAGCCCTGCGGTCTCACAGCCGCAGCCATGCCTGGCCTCAGCACACTCACCATGAAGAAGGCGCCGCGGTGGTAGTACTTCTGCAGGAATTTGTATTTGCCCTTTACTGCCTTGTTGGTGATGACTTTGCCATTGGCCCGGAGCTCAGCCCGGCGCTCCTCCTCTGTCAGGTTCCGCATACGCTCGATCTCTGCCTTCTCTTTCTCCATGCTGGGTAGGAGAAAAGCCCCTGAGACCCTGTGTCCCCACAGCATCTCCTGGGAGAGAGGCTGCCACCAGCTACCACCTGAGAGTTTACACATTTACTGCTGGGGAGCAAAGCACCCCAAGGGTGGGCAGGAGGGGCTCTGGGCACTCAGTCCAGCTGGGACCCTGCTGCCAAAGGGCAGTCTAAGGAAAAGGTGATTCAACTACCTGTGGCCTCTCAGCCTCCTGTCTACCAGACCATACTTACGCTTCTCGTTCTTCACGGTCTCGTTTGATACGCTTCAGCTCACGGACTTTCCAGGCCTCGTACTCCTCCTCATCGTTCTCGTCATCTGTATCAAGTGCATCCAGTGCTGCCAGTGAGCGCTTGTTCTCCTCCAGCTCCTTCTTCGCTTCCTCTTCTACAATCTGCAGTGAGGTCCAAGCTAAACTTGCTGCAGTCATTTCCCCCTCCAGCCTCCAGCCCACCCCTCCGCACCTTAAGCGTGTACTTGCGTCTCTCCTCTGCCATCCTCTTTGCCTCCTGCTCCAGCTCCTTCTGCTTCAGGGCTTCTGCTTCTCTCTCCTGAACTGTGATCCGGTCCTTCCTGAAAGCAGGGCCACAACAGCCTTCAGCCCTCCCATGAGCCAGTGCAGCCGCTCAGTCTCTCACTGGCTCTCACACTGCAGCTGCTTTTGCCCTCTCCAAGACAGGTCAAGTCCTGGAGATCTCCCTTTTCTGGGGACTACCAAGTCCCTTTGCCACCGTATGTATGGCCCTTTCCCAAAGGCTCTGGTCAGACTCCACACAGCCTGATCCCACAGCAACGTAACTGATACGGGGCTGTGGATGCAGGGACTGCCCCTTGCTCCCTAGCTGAGCCCTGCCAGGCTGTGACCATCCTGTCCCACCCCAAGGAGGTGTCTGAGGAATGGCTTCCTCAGAGTGAGAAGAGACCCTGGCAGTAAGGTCTCCTTGGGCCTCAGCTTCTGACAACCATGATCCAGGGCCATCCCACGCACTTCCGTCACCTACTTGCGGATAAAGACTGGTTTGAGACGTGGCTCCATTTCATCTTCACTGTCCGTGTACTCCTCATACTCAGACTCTGACTCAGACTCTTCTCCAGACCGACCCTCATCTTCCAATTCCATCACTTCCATCTCCTCAGTTTTCCTCTCCTGTGCTCGCTGACGCATCATCCCGCGCCGACGCTCAATCTCCTAATGGGGACAAGTACAGAGGAGTCAGAGGTCAGCCCTGCTACCACTTCTTTCTCTCCTGTGAAACACACATCATGTCTGGAGTGTTGGCTTTGAGAAGATGTACCTGCCTCTCTGGGTGTGGTGTGGCCTCCCCAAGTGTCCCATGCCAGAGGATGGTGACCCACCAGTTAAGTCATGGCTAGGTGTGACACTTGTCCAGATACATCAGAGAGCCCACATATCCATGCAAAGGGCCCTTCCAGCTTTGCTAGGCCCATTGTCCAGCTCTGCAAACACACCTCATCATCGATCTCTTCCTCTTCCTCTTCACTGGTGTCCTCCCGTTCCAGGCGCCAAGCTTCTCCCCCCTCCACTTCTGAATCGCTTTCTCCAACCACTTCAGGTTCCACGATTTTGCGGTGTCTTGCCAGCCTGCAAGAGATGCCAGTACAGTACTTGGAACATAAGGGGGCTGCAGGAAAAGGACTCCTCACAACTCGCTTCAAGCAAAGCCATGGTAAGGCTGAGACTGCCAAACGTGGCCAGAGCTAATGCGTTCTGTCCCAGGAGACTGCAGTGGCTGGGCACTGGCAGCTCTTCCCTGTCCATGCTTCAAGGAAGAAGTGGAGTTCCCAATGAGAAGACTCCTTGTTAGTGGAAACAAAACCAACAGCAGCTCCACGGGAGGCAAACAGCACTCAGTGCTCCCTACCCATGGTGTATTTCATGAGACACCATCCTTCCTCACTATCCTGAGCCTCAGCACGCAGCACTAATTTCTATTTTCATGCCTGGTTTTGCTACCATCCACCCAAACACACCTGGACATGGGCTGCACCTGCCTGGTTCCTGGTTGGAAAGCAGTCCAAGGCACCATGCAGAGTGGGTATGGGAAGTCACAGACACTCCTGCAGTGCCTGGACAATGTTCCCGGTTCCTGCCCTGTACAGTTTCTCCCTGTAGCATAGCAGAGTCCCAGCTGCCCAGCCCCAGACAGGCAAAGGGGGCTCAGCTGTTGCCTGACCCAGCACTTACCGCTCCTCCACATCCTCGGCAATGCGGTTCTGGAGACGCCGGAGCCGGGGGTCGTTGGCCAGTTCCTCCTCCTGTTCCTCGGGCTCCACCTCCTGCTCCTTCGCCTTCTTGATGAATTGGAACTCCTCGTCCTCCTCCTCCGAGGACTCCATGGGCGCGTAGTCGGGCCGCTTTCCCGACACGTACCGCTTCACCTTCACCTTCTCCATGGACAGCTCGCCTGCGGGCGCCGGGCAGTCACCGGGGGTCACGGCCCCGCGCCCCCGCCGCCCCGGTCCCAGCCCCGGTCCCGCGCCCATCCGGCCACCCCGCTGGGCCCCGGCCCCCCAGCTCACCCTTCTCGTTGCGGACGGGCACGGCGCCCGCCGTGGACTGGATCGGCGGCTGCTTCATGAGGGCACTGGGGACCGACATGGTGGCGGCGGGCGGAGGCCGGGCCGGGCCGAGCGGTGCCGCTGACAACGGCGCCTCGAGCGCTCACCCGGAACCGGAACCTGTCACTTCCGCCGCGACCAGGCCCGTGCCGAGGGCCGGAAGTGACGTTGGGCCGGGAGTCGCTGCCGGGACGGGGACCGGGGTTCCGGCTCTGCTCCCGTGCCTGCGTTCGGCCCGGCTGGGGGGGGCTGGGTGGCACGGGGAGTTTCCGGTCTTTTCGCCGTCCGCCTTCGGCCGGGAGAGGCTCCGTTCCCTCCCGCACGGTGCGGGTCTCCCTCCCAACGGGCATCAGGGCGAGGCACCGGCCGAGCGGCCGTCGGGGACACCGGGCAGCTCCGCGATAGGCCTCTGCCGCTCGGCCTGGGCAGACTCCAGGCGACTCGCCTGGCGCCTCCGGCCGTGGCTGAACGGCGCTGGGGCTCTGCAGGTCCGGCCGTCCCTGCTGCCGCCCACCCTCTGCGGCAGGGAGAGTTCCGTGCGGGGCTGGGTCTGAGCCGGTGCTCAACACCGGGGCCTCAGGGTCACCCGTAACCCGCTGAGCTGGGGGAACGTCCTGCGTCTGGCAAACTCCTGTGCCGGATTCCCCCCGCACAGCCTGAGAAAACCGCTGCTGGCTTTGGTGCGCAGTGGGGCTGGTGGGTCTGCGCTGTCCCCGCTGCCAGCGCGGCTGCTCGGGGCAGAGCGGGCGCCGGGTGACTCCGGCTGCTGCCGAAGCCGTGCAGTTCCTCCCTGCAGCGTAGCAGAGCAGCTCGTCTGCCTTTTCCTCGACAGCCGGAGCCAGCCCTGGCCCAAGTTTTCCTGCTCTACCCGCTGCCAGTCAGCCCCTGCAAGCCCCAGCGCTGTGGCCTGGCTCTCCATCTCCTGTGCCGCAAGGACAAATCGCTCCCGCGGCGTGGCTGCTGCCGTGGGGCAGGAGCTGCGCCGTGCTGCTCCTGGGAGTCCCGTTGGCATGGGTGTGGTGACGGGGCTGTGGGGAAAGGCTGGGGTCGCGGCTACTTCGTAGGAGTTTCTCCGTAAGCAGCCGGGTGCTGCCTGTGTCAGCACATCTCAGCTCCCGAGGGGTGCGATGTTTCGCGGTGTCAGAGCGAGTGGCTGGTGTGGGATGTCCCTAGGCGCGCATCCTGCCGCAGAAGATAATGGTTTCTCTTAAGTTGGGTAAAACTGCGTCACAAGCCGCTACAGCCATGTCTGCCGCCTGCTACCTTCTACCGGCTTCTACGAAGAAAGGAAGAGGTTTTATCTTCCAGGAAATCTGCTTGCTAGCAGGGAAATTTAGGAAGCAGGGGGCAGAGCCATGCTTTAACAGTTCACTGGCAGTAGGAGAGCAGGTGCTCCTGTGCTTGTGTGGCAGAGGCCATGTGGGGTGAGCCCACTTCTGGCAGTCAGGAAAGCCCAATGCACATTTGCTTTTCCAGTTGGTGGGTCAGCACTGGAGCACGATCCCTAAGGGAGTGCAGGGAAGTGTTTTTCTTTTGGTGTCCTTGGTCTGGGCTGGGAGATGTCCCTCTGGCAGAATCTCCTGCATCCAGTCTAGGGGAGAGCAGACCAAATTTTTGGCAGGAGTACTACCCTAGTCTGGTCCCAGAAGTGGCTGCAGAGGCCCAAGGCCACCATGGAGGTTGGCTCTCTCCTGGGGGACTCTCCCTGGTGTACAGAGATGCCAGGGCTGGGCAGATCCAGTTGGGTGACCATGATCTGGCTGGGCTGCAGGCGAGGGTGGTGACCCCAGGCACGGTTGTGCCCTTTTTTAGAAGTCCCTTCTCTAGTTCTGGGGAAGGGTGTCCCTGCAGTGCCCTCCATACAGACCTGTCTCTGCCACAGGCAGAAGTATGGGATCTGTCTAGGGCTCTCCTGCTTCAGTGTGTCCCTACATGAGACAGAGTTTTGCAGGCTCCCTTGATGCCCTGAAGCTGGTGGTTTGCCTGAGCAAGTGAGGCATTGGTGCCTTTATAATCCTACAGCACCTTTATAATCCTACAGCATCTATAGCCTCTGCCAAGAATGAGCAAGAGTGGATCTGTGTGCTTGTTGTTCTGCTTCTGGCCTTTGTGCCCAGGTGACAACCAGAGCACCCACTCTGTGTTTATGTTGTTAATGTTGGTTGTCACACTGTGTTCCCACCTGGTGAGTCCTGTGCCACATGGCAAGGAATAAGCTCCAATAGGGCTTGGAGGAACGTTTGGCCACAGTAGCTAAGGGGAAGCTTGGGCATTGCACACAAAGCAGATGCTGTCCTATTCAGGTGAAGCAAAGCTAAAGACCTGGGCAAACAGGGAAATGCCTTCAAGCCTGGCTCAGTTCTGTGGCTGCAGGTGCTGAAGGCCCTGGCAGAAAGATGCTGTGAAGTCTCTTTGCCCCATGTTCCCTTTCCCCAGCACAGTGGGGCACAAACGCTGACATCTTGGCCCTGCAGCGCTTGGCAGTTGGCAGCTGGGTTGCAGTGGGGTGAGAGGCACTTTGTGGGGCTGAGCCCCCCATACCTGGGGCAGTGTGAGTCCATGGAAGGCTGGCAGCCATGAGTGAGCCTGGAGCATGGGCCAGTCTGCCCCTCAGTGCTGTGCCAGCCACACCTGCTGGTCTTTGGGCTGGGTTTGGGTGTCCATACTTGTGAGCATGCCCTCCCCACTGAAGCCCCTGGACACATAGCATTCCTACTGGTGGGCTGCAGGGGGGCTCCCAGCCTGATGTTTCCTGCCCGGGTGTGCTTGTGTTCCTGTGCATGTCGCTTGTGTGGAATGCCCCAAGTGCCACAGGCACCTTATGGACTTAGGCTGGGCAAGGATATCCCTGCACCTGTACAGCAGGTGATGACAGGGTGCTGTCACAGGATGTGATGGAAGGGCATGTCCCACAGCCCAGAGCAGAGCCAGAGCCAGACTAGGCTGTGGATTGATACCTCGGCAGCATTATGACTGCTGCTGACAAAGCCCAAGGAAGTTACAGAACCCACCTCGAGCAGCTACTCTTTGTATCTGCAAGGACAAGGTCAGGGTGTTTGGGCTGGGCCTGAGTCCCTGCATGTGGCTACAGCGAGATGTTTTGTCTGGGAGCCAGAGATGAACAGAACTGCAGGAACCAGCAGGACCCTGTGGAGCACAGATCCTGCCTGGGCCATGGCGGTCCCAGCTCCCTGGGCACCAAAGGGCCTGCTAGTAGTATTGATTGTGGAGGGGTGGGGATGGACTGGAGAGACTCCAGGGAAAGGGACTGCAACCTTAGCTTCGGGAGAGTGTGAGGATGTGTGCAGGGAGAGGGCTAGAGACAGCACAGCAGAGTATTGTGGGCATTGTGGGCAGAGCAGGCTGCTCTGTGCTGGGTAAACCTTCTGGTATTGATTTGGTCCATCCAGATCTTTCTACCTGCTGTTGCTGCCTGTTACTTGGTTTTCTTTATTGGTTTCTCTGTGTGGGCTCTCTGTCCTTTCCCTGCTGTTGCCCACTTACTGGCTGCTTTCACTTGCAATCCTGCAGGTCCCCCAGGCTGGGGTGCCTGCAGGCAGGGGTGCAGCCCTGTGCTGCTCTGCCTCCCAGGGAGCTTGGGCAGATGGGAAGTTGTGTTCTGCAACCTGAAAGCTAAAAATGAACCTGATTTTTCCATGAAAGTGGGTTTCTATTGATTGTGTGTGCAACCAAGCCACACCACAGTCTGCTCAGTGAAGGGGAGTGTGAGGGACTCTCTCCCACCCTCAGTGGAGCAGTTTGGCTCCCTGTGGCTGCAGTGAGAACCCATGGGGATCCTGTCAGGGCAGACCTCATAGGACGGGACAGTACGGCTGGCTGGCAGAAGTGCTGCCAGTCTGCTGGGCACTGCTGCATGGAGCAGCTGCTCCTGCTGTCTCCTGAACTGCACTGGTGCCTCTGAGCCGTGGTCCCCAAGTCTGAGAGGAGGGTTCATGATCCTGGCAGTTGTGCGGCAGTGGCTGTTTCACCCCCTCGCTGCATCATGGCTGGGGGCAGAGAGGGGTGCCCGGCAGCCCCGTGAGGCAAGTGGGGCACAGCAGCCACTCAGGTCCTTGCTGGTGGCCCCACTCTCTGCTCCTTCTGCAGCTGGGTCCCAGGGGGCTGCTGGGACAGCGGCTCTCCTTGTCCGTGGCGTCGTGCCACCTGCAGCCAGGTGCTTCCCGGCACAGGTGTTTTCTTTGGCACAGCTGAGGGGTCAGTGCGGGTCCCAGGCCAGTGGTTTGCGTAAGAGCCTGGTACTTCCTGCCTGCCTGCCCCGCAGCGCTGTGACAAACCCGAGGTGACAAGGGCCCTTTGTCAGCTCCTCTCCGCATCGCATGTCACAGAGCCAGGTGCAGCAGCTCCTCACCTGCCTAGGCACTGCTGCCAGCGCCCAAAGGAGGCATCCAGAGACAAGGTTCATGGGTGGGGCAGGCAGCCCGCCTCCCATCCTCCCTCCCACCACCGGTCTGGACTCCAGCTCCACACCTGGCCCTGTCCACACATCCTCCATAAAACTCCGTGGGGCACAGCTGGCTCCCTGTGCCCCCGAGGGCCAGCCTGGGCTTGCCGGCCACAGGGACGATTTCTGAGCATGCTGCAGTGACACTGGGGTGAGTGCTGCCTGTCTGGCGGGTGCCTTCTCCCCCTGGTGGGACCGTGGCCCTGAAGGTGGCCCTGGGGCACCGTAGCCCCTGTGGCTGGTGGTCTCTGGTGCAGCACTTGGGGCTGGGTGCCAGGGTCAGCCCAGCCTGAATACCTGTGGCCAGAGTGCTGCCCTGCAGAACTAACCCAGTTTAGCACAGCAACCTGCCCTGTGCTAGATTTTCTGGGCTGTTCTCAGCATCTCGGTTACCAAGGTGACAGTTTCCTGTGTGATTGCTAATGCTTCGTGATCTCGATCATGGTATCTGAGTGATTTCCTTTTCTCTGTAAAGAGCACTAGGACCTGCTCCTGCCCAGTGCTGCCAGACTCGTCACAAGTGTGGAGGATTCAGGTCAGTTTGGGTTCAGGTCACTTTGGGCTCTGCTGCATTTGTTTTGCTAATGACATGGTCCCGTGCCCACAGTGGGTTGTTCTTTACAAATGACTGAAGCTGTGTTTCACTTCTCATTTTTTGTCCTTGGTGGAAGTCCCTCTCTTGAAACGGGGCTGATAGATTTTCCTTGTGTTGTTCCTTACCAGACAGTTTCTCTTGTCAGGCTGCTGCACACCGACCTGGGGTTGCAGCCCCACGATATGGGCCTCACGGGAAGTGCGATTCCTGCAGCCTGGCTGGGGGACTCCCTGCCCCGGGATCTGCCAGGGCTGGAACAGGCTAATGTGGTGGGGCTCATGTTCTGCCAGCCCCATGTCGCAGCATACCGCACCACTTGCTGCACCAGGTGGGAGACGGGGTGCACCCTCTGTGTGCCCTTCACCGCAGGCACCCGTACAGCCCTGGTCAGTGCCGCGGGCCCACGGGGGGGTTCATGGCTCTCACAGCGCAGATCCAGGCTTCCTGCCTGGGCCGGCATAGGTACCCCCGGGTGGCAAGGACAGCCCCATGCTCGGCTGCCGGAAAGGCCGTGCAGAGCCCCGGGCCGTGCCCGGTACTGGCGACGGGGAACGGCCCCGATTCTGGCGGTGCCCCGGGCAGGCGGTGCGGAGGGGCTGCCGGGGGTCCGTGCCGGAGCCGGCGCTGCAGCACGGGCCGGGAGGGGCGGGCGGCGGTGACGGCATCCGGCGGCGCCCGGCAGAGCGGCGGCCGGGCCGGGCCGGGCCGTGCCGGGCCGAGGGAGCCGCGCGGGGCCGGTGGCTCGGCCGTCGGGGCGGGGCCGGGCGGCGCTGACAGCTGCGCGGCGTAAACAAGCGGCCCCGCCGGCCGCCCCGGCCGCCCCTGCTTGGGCCGGGCCCGGCTCCGGGGCGGGCGCTCCGGGCGCCCCGCGGCGTGACGCGGCGCCGCCGACAGACGGGCCCGGCTGCCGACGGGACGGAGCGGAGCGGGCAGGCCGCGCGGTAAGGGCGCGGGACCGGCATCGGCCTGGCATGGCTCGACCCGCCGGTGAGCGCGGTTTGACAGCTGGGGCTGCCCTGCCGGGCGGGACCCGGGCGGCGGCGGGGCCGCAGCCGCTGGACAGCCCCGGGCTAAGGGCGCTGCTGGCGGGGAATGTGCGGGCCCAGCGGTCCCCGGGAGCGAGTGAGGGCCGGGCGGCCGCTCTCGGGGCTGCGGCGGGGGCAGTCGGAGCCGCCGCTGCGGGAGGCCGAGGGGGAGCCAGGCCGCATCTCGCCCTGGCCCCAGCCCGGCCGCCGCCGTCCTGAGCTCCGCCGCTGGAGCCGCCCCGCGGGTGCAGGCCCGGGCCCTCCGCTCAGCGCGGGGCACTGGGTTGGTGTTGTGCGGGGCTGGGTCCTTCCTCGGGTAGCGAGCCCCGGGCGGGTCGCGGTGCGGCGGCCGGGCTGTCCCGGCACGCGGTGCTGGTTCGCTGGCGGCGGGGAGGCGCCGCGGGCTCCGCGCTCCCTCCCGGCGGCCGGGCTGTCCCCACGTGCAGCGGTCACCGCCGGAGCGGGACGGCTGCTGCCGCCGGGACCAGCGAGGTGGGGAAACTGCCCAGCCCGTTGGCACAGGCTCTGGTAAAGCATGGCAGATAGCGTTCCGTTGTGCCGTGCTGTGCTGTGGGCCGTGGGAGTCTGGCACCCGGGGCTCCCGTACAGCCTCCGGCGGGTGCTCGCGGCTCTGGGTGCTTCGACGGGGTGGTCCGGCCCGGGACTGGCCGAGGTGTGGTCGCTTGTGGAAGCCCCGTTGGCCAGAGTCGCTGCACTGTCTGTGCCGTAGCCTACGGCGGGGTCTCCGGCTGCTGCTAGGAGCTCTCGCCTCCCGCAGCACTGCAAGCTGCCAGCTCGCTGTGGCCGCTTCTGGACAGAGGGGGATGTGGCTCCTCTGGGAACTGCCGGCTCTCACCTTTCCAGCTGTCTCTGAAGCATGACCAGATATTCCAGAGTCTCTCTGGAGCTCTGGGTGTGGAGCTCACCCCGGCATCATCATGTCGTGGGCTCCCTTACACTGGATGGGTCACTCCCTTCTCTTTCCTTACAAGCTTCTTGCATTTGCCCTCCCACAAGGTGTGAGCTCTTCCTGGGCATCCCTGGGTTTGTGCTGGAGGTGATGGTGTGCTCCTGGTTTCCACTGAGTTGTGGGGATGAGTCACACCGGTGTCACCATGTTGTGCTCCAGGGGAAGGGCACAGCTGAGCTGCTGCTGGTCACAGGCAGCACAGTGCTTGCCATGGCTGCCAGGTGCTGCCTGGTCAATGGCTGTGGAGATGAGAGCCTGGGGCTGTGCTAGCTGGAGATCAGAAGCTCACCCTGACTTTCCTCCTTCCAGTCTCTCATTTTGCTGGGATTCCTCGCACAGCACCTCGGGACATCTCCTTTGGTCTCCCCTTGGGACTGGAGCCTACCATCCCAGTTGCTCCCACCTCTGTACCCAGATAGTCCCAGCTGGAGCAGGGCTAGTGGCAGCAGGAGGAACAGTGTCCCTTGCCTTGCCTCTTCTCTCCTTTGGTGCCCTCCTCTCCTCCTGGTTGAGTCCCTGTGTTTATAAGCAAACATTGGGTAATAGGCAAGGTAAACAGCATCTCCATGCAGGAGCAGCCACGTGGGCACACCGCCAAGCCAGGCAGCTCCTCGGCTGTCAGTGTGCTGTGGGGGGCAGCAGGTGCTTTGTGCCAAGGCCTTCTTGCCCTATGGCTCACCTATGTCTCGGCATGGTGCATCCTGCCCTCCCTAGGTCTGAGGAAAGGTGCCCTGGGCCTGACCATTCTCCTGTCTCTCTGCAGATTGTGCTTCTGTCCTGGACAGTCTGTTCCTGTGCTTTTGTGGGCTTGGCCCCATGTGGGCTTGGGCTGAGCTGGGACCAGCAGGGCAGAGAGGCCAGTGTGCCTCGGAGTGCTGACGCTGGGAGGCTGCTGCTCCCAGGACTCTCCTGCTCCCGGGACCCTCCTGCTCCCCAGCTCGAGGAACCCCGATACTCTGATGGATCTGAGACCCTGCTCGCTGCTGTTGCTCTGGACTCTGGTGGTTGCCCTCACTCTCCTGGACCAGGAGGTGCTGGCCCAGCGTATTTACACCAACACCTGGGCTGTGCTCGTCCCTGCAGGACCCCAGGAGGCTGACAGGCTGGCCAGGAAGCATGGATTCCTCAACTTAGGCCCGGTAAGTCTCCTGCTTCCCTCTTCTAATGGAACTAGTGTTCTCTGCCATGGTCTGGGCAGGTGCTGAACTTAGTCCCAGAGCTGGCTTGGAGCCTGCTCTTTTTGGCAGCAGGGCCACGTGTTTTTGCCTGTTTGCTGTGGCCTTCCAGCATCTGCTGTCTTGACTGGATAGTGGCAATTAACTGTATGGAGCCAGGGCCTCCCCCTGTCACTGGGACCTTCTGGTGACATGGCGTGGCACACTGCCTACTGCGTGGGGAAGGAGGAAAAGCCCATCCTAGTGTGAAAGAACTGAACTTGAAGTGCAGTGTGATGATGGATGGCAAGGCTTCCAGATTCCACTGTTGCTCCCCACAGCAAGCTGCCCAGTGCAGCTTGGCTGCAGCTCAGCGGGACGGCAGCAGCTGCATATTCTTACCCCTAAACTAAACTGTCCTTGACAGAAGGTGTGTCAGCAGGTCCCCCCAACGGGGGGCCACTGCCGTCAGACAGTGACCAGGCAGCGTGCATGGCTGTGCTGGCAGTGAGCTGTCTCTTTGGGAAGGAAGTTCAGGGTGAAATCCCAGAGGAAATTGCACAACTGGTGGCTGTGGTGTCAGGACCTCGCTGTGAGCAGCTGCTGGGAGCAGTGGCAGTGGGAAGGTAGCTGCTACAGGAGCCAGCATGACCTTGTCCTCCCACCCAAAAGGAGCCCTGTATGGGCACTGGCTACTCAGGGCCCCCTGGGTCAGGGAGCCCCAAGTCCTCTGGGCTTTGTACCATAGGAATGAACTGTGGGGGTTGTGGCTAGGCTCCAGTGAGGGTGTCCACACTGGATGGGCCATGGCATGGCCTTAGGCAGCTTCTGTCAGTGTTCTCAGAGCAGATCTCAGGGGAAAGAACATGTCAGGCCAGTATGCATATTGATGACTGGTTCCAGTGGCCTTGAGGAGGGCTTGAGTAGGACACAGGGGGCAGTGGCAGGTCGTGGGTCAGAGGTGGGGGCGACGTGTGGCAGTGAGGTTGGTGTGTGGGGGTTTGCACTGCTGGGATTGTGCAGAAAAGGGGGCACAGGAATTGCCCCCTGCTGCTGGGATTGGGGTCACTGATGGGGAAGGGCACTGATGATGCCATCCCTCGGCTGTGCTGGCAGGACAGTGCCTTCCCGGGGAGGGGTGGTCCTGTCTCCCACACCACTGGGCTACAGTCAGCATGTTGCTCCACTCCCGGGGCCGTGGTCAGGCATACAGGCAGCCTTCTAGCCCTGGGACTGGCCAGAGTAGTTGCAAGCTGTGGCCAGGAGTTGGGCAGCAGCACTGAACTGGCACCAGAGACACGTGGTGCTGGGGGCTGGCTTTGCCCTTGCTGAGGACAGGGACAGTGGAGATTAGGGTGGAATTGTGTGGGTTGGCCAGCTCCTGGCTGCCACCACGATGTCAGTGCAGACCTAATCCAGTTGGATGACCAGTCAGAGCTGCAGTCTGTGTGCAGGAGCAATCTGGGCTCTGTCACCAAAAGGGGTGAGGGAATGCTGAGGGAGGGCAAGCAGCCTGCAGCTTGTATTCTCACACCAGCCCTGTGCAGAGGTTTTGTACTGTGACACCTCTTCAAGGGCTCTGAACTGACAGGCATCCTGGGCTGTCCTGGGGAAACACAGTGTGCCAGAGGAGCGTGTCCAGGGTTTGGGGTGAAGTGCATACCTGGGAGAGCTGGCTGCTGCCCTGGGCCTGAGCTGGTGCTCAGCTGGGTGCATCTTGCTCGGCCTGGTCTGTCCAAATTGGCAGCATATCTGCAGAGCTCTAATAAGCTGGGGAGGTTTGTTAGCCCCAAACAGACTGTTTTGGGGCAGCCTGAGGTGGAGGAGGGTGAGATGTCCTCATATTCCTACAGCACTTGAAGCCCAGCCCCTCCAGCTCTAGCACAGCCCAGGCAGCTGGATCCTGCCTGTGGCTACTGCCTGAGCTTTGTGACTCACAGGGGACTGGGTGCGTGCTTGGCCCCTTCTCCCCAGTTAGGGCAGGCTGCTGGGCTGGGAGGCCCTGGATGGCTAGGGTGGGGCCACCATGTCCGTCAGCCCCAGGATGTGCGGGAGGGGATACGGAAATGACAGCACTGGAGAGGGTTTGGGGTTTAAAAATAACCATCTGGGCGGCAGCATGGCCTCCTGTCCCCACCAGCTGTGCTGGATTCTCATCCTACCCCAGCTGGACTGTGCTGAAGTCCCGGTCTGGGCTGTCCCCACATGGGAGTGGAGCTGGGGTGAGCACAGCACAGCTGCTTGGCAGTGGGAGTCGGACCCTGCTGGGGTTGGATGCCTGCATGCCCCCTGCTCTGCCGTACTGAAACTGCCTGTGCCCCAGGTAGAGGCTGGGTGTTCCAGTGGGGTACTTGGGGAGAAGCCTGTCCAGAGGTGTAGAGGCTGGTGAAGACCCTGCCCTGGCTGGGTTCACCTGGGGTGTGGGGCCTGGAGCCACTGGGACCTTCTTCCAGGAGGAGCTGGTTGGCATTGTGAAAGAAGCAGTGGGTTTGTCCCCTGAGTCTGGTGTCTCTCACAGGCTGACTCTGAAAGGCCTGTCCCTCTCTGCCACTGCTTGCCTGGGGTCTTCAAGCCAGGGCAGCAGCTTTTTTGGGCAACGTGAGACTTGCTGCCATATGAGGACCTGCAGGAGGGTGAGGTGCACAGCAGCTGCATTTCTGCTACTCCAGGGTCTTCCCAGCTGCCTCGTCACCAGTTGCCATAGCTTCTCACAGGAGGTCCCACTCAGAGTACTGGACATAAGCCTCACCAGCCACTCTGGAGTAGGGGGCCAAGCCTGTGCATGGCAGCCCTGGAGCTCAGGATTGCAGATATGGGGTGTAGAGAGTCAAGGAGACCAGGCTGTCATGTCTGTCCCATGAGCAGCATTTCTCTGTTGCAGATCTTTGGTGACTATTACCACTTCCAGCACCGCGGCGTGGTGAAGCGCTCCCTCTCGCCCCACCAGCCCTGGCACAGCCACTTGGCCAGGGAACCGCAGGTACGAGTGAGGAGGGCCTGACTTTGGTCCTGGGCACTTCACAGGGGCACGTGAGCCAGTGCTGGGCACGAGACAGGGCTGAGCTGCCTGAGCAGAGCTCCTTGGCAGAGGCAGGTGGGAGCACACGTGTGTTTGGCGAGGGCAGGGAGCTGGTGGAGCCAGCGTCATTGGCCTGTGGGTTGTTGGAATCCCAGGGCCCAGGAGAGCCTGAGAACCTCTGTTCCCAGGAGAGTTCTGTGTGCTTGTACACAGGATGAGGTGTGCAGGGCCATAAACAGATCCCAGAGCAGTGGTGTGTGGAGGCTGCTATTTTCCCCATACTCTGGCTTCAGCCCAGGCCCTGGAAGGTGTGTGGTGTGGTGTGGTGTGGCAGCTCTTGGCAGCCTGTGTCTCAGTGTAGCTTGGCTCTCTGACCGTCCTGCTCCACTGGAGTGCAGCTTTTGCAGGGCACGTCCAGGCAGGGGGCCTGCAGGGGCGGACTGGGGGTGGCAGCAGCTCTGACAGGTCCAATACTCTGCCAGGCCAGAGCTGACTGAGCTTCCTGGAGAGAGCTTCTCCAGGCAGGCTGAGGGCTGGGGGCGTGAGGGGTCAGTGGGGGACCCCACACTTTCTCTGTCTTCAGGTGCAGTGGCTGGAGCAGCAGGTGGCAAAGCGCAGGACCAAGCGAGACGTTTTCATGGAGCCCACAGACCCGAAGTTCCCGCAGCAGTGGTACCTGGTGAGTGTTGGATGAGGAAAGGGCATGTGCTCATGATTGCAGCTAAAAGTCTGGGGACACAGACGTGGCAACCTAGGAACTGCTGTCAGGCAGTGGCTGCTAGGCTGGCAGGAGGGAGGAGGAGGAGGGGGAAAGCCTGGGGCAGCTTTCTCCCAGCGCTGTGTTATGGGAACACCCCGGGGAGGAGGCTCTGCTTGCAGAGCTGTGGCTCCTGGCTGGAGTGCTGGGAGGGCTGGGGGGGGCCAGGACTCGACTAGGAGGTACTGCCTTTTGTCTGGCCCAGGAATGGGTCCATGCCTCTGCCTGCTTCCCGGAGTGTGGGCACAAGCCTTATCTCTGCAAAGGGTGCCTTGTCTGTGGGACACAAGCACAGTCTGGGGCTCAGTCTTACTTTCAGAGCAGCCCTTCTCAGCTAGTTGTGCCCAACCCTGTGCCCAGGTCCCTGTGGTTCCTCATTGAAATCCACAGAAGAGCAGGGTGAGAGCTGGGTGGGTTTTGGGCACACACCCATCACAGTGGCTGTGGCTGGGTGCATCTCCTAGTACCAAGGCTTCTCTCTGCAGTACAACACGAACCAGCGGGACCTGAACGTGCGTCAGGCCTGGGAACAGGGATACACGGGCAAGGGCATAGTGGTGTCCATCCTGGATGACGGCATTGAGAAGAACCACCCTGACCTGGAGGCCAACTATGTGAGTTTGGGTGATGGTGCAGGGCGGAGTGCCATGGGAGCTGGTCTGGGCTGCTGTGTCTGTGCATGGCAACCTCAGAGCTGTGAAGTGCAGGGCTAGTACCCACCATGGTGGGACGTGCAGGTGGGATTGGAGCCTCCCACCCTGCTCAGCTCAGCCTCAGGCCATAGAGTGCAGGCATGAGCCAGCAGGGCTCAGTGGCTAAGGTAGGCAGTCTCCAATTGTCCAATTTGTCTTCCAGGACCCAGGGGCAAGTTTTGACGTCAATGACCAGGACCCAGACCCACAGCCCCGCTACACACAGATGAATGACAACAGGTGAGGCAGGAGGGAGGGGTGAAGATACAGAGCTGAAGTGTGGCAGGGACTTAGTGCAGCACCACCCCACACGGGCTGCTGGAAGCTGTGAGGCTGGCGGCATACTTCTGCCCCATGGGGAATGCTTCACCTCCCTTTTTGATGTTAGCAGCATCCTTTTTCTGCCCAGAGCCATTGTGGGCTGTTCAGTGCCCTGGCTCTGGAGCAGGAGGGCAGATGGAGGAGCCTTCATTGGCTACCTGGTCTGAGGGGACAGGAGGCAGCCCGGACTGGGATTGCTGGGGCTGCAGCCAGTACCGACCCCTGTGCTCCTCACGCCCTGTATGAGCATGCTTCGTCCTCTTCTGGTTACAGGCATGGCACGCGCTGTGCTGGGGAAGTGGCTGCCGTGGCAAACAATGGGATCTGTGGTGTTGGCGTGGCATACAATGCCAGGATCGGAGGTGGGTGCTGCCCTGCCCTGCGTGGGGTCCTGTGAGCATTGAGTGGCCTCAGCAGCAGCTGAACCGGGGACCCTGGCGCTGCTGGCTGCAGCAGCCCTGTGGCAGCCCATGGTACAGGTGGCAGCAGGGGTTGGAGGGTTCTCACCAGCGGCACTGTGGCCACTCTGCCCCAGCTGGCTGCCCATGACATTTGCTCTCTGGCCCTAGGTGTGCGCATGCTGGATGGGGAGGTGACTGATGCTGTGGAGGCCCATTCCCTGGGTCTCAACCCCAACCACATCCACATCTACAGTGCCAGCTGGGGCCCTGAGGACGACGGCAAGACTGTGGATGGCCCGGCCCGGCTGGCAGAGGAGGCTTTCTTCCGTGGGGTCAGCCAGGTGAGAAGGAGGGTTTGCTAGGGGAGCACTGGCCTTACTCCTGCTCTCCCTCCAGGTCTCCCTTCCCTTTTCCTGTCCTCATTGTTACCCTGGCCTTCCTGGGATGAGCCATCTTTCAGCCCCATCTCTAGGATCAGGCTCTGTTAGTTTTTCTTGTTCTTCCTGTGTGATGGCTCTGAGTCAGGACTCCTCCCATATGGTGTTATCTCACTGCTGTGAGGGCTCCTGTGTGGGATGCTCTCTCCCTGCTCTCCCAAGCCCTCTCCTGGTTCTTGTCTGGTTTTGTGCCAGCTGCTCTTCCCCACTTCCTCCACCCATCCTCCTCCTCCACTGTCCCTTTGAGCTGGCAGTGTCACCCGCCTGGGGAGATGTCATGTTCTGCCCAGGATTCCCTACAGAGAGATTCACGTGGTGCCATGCTGACTCTGTCACATCCTCTGCGCGGGTAGCTGCCACATTTAGGTGTTGAGGCATGGCCAGGACTGTATTGTGAGCTCCTGCAGCTCTGCCACAATCCCACACAGAGTCAGGCCAGGTGACATCTGAGCAGAAAAAGACTTGGGCTCCTGGAAGCCTCACATTGTCTGGGCCTCCTGCTGCCTGGTGTGTTACCCACTGTTACAGCCCTGGAGCTTCTGCCAAGGTGCTGGGCACCCTCCATAGGCCTAGGTGAGGGCACCCAGGTTGGTGGGCTGTGACTGGAGTGTCATGCTGTCCCCTGTATCCCAGCTGCATCTGCTCTGTCTGTGTGACTCAGGCTGGCACCATACACCTGTCCCCAGCTCCTGGGGTTTCCTGTCTGTGGCAGTGTTGGTGCTTGCCCTCACCCTGCCTCTGTTGCTAGGGCCGAGGCGGGCTGGGCTCCATCTTCGTCTGGGCATCAGGGAATGGGGGCCGTGAGCATGACAGCTGCAACTGTGACGGTTACACCAACAGCATCTACACGCTGTCCATCAGCAGCACCACACAGTACGGCAACGTGCCCTGGTACAGCGAGGCCTGCTCCTCCACCCTTGCCACCACCTACAGCAGTGGCAACCAGAATGAGAAGCAGATTGTGAGTGGGGGCTGCTGCTGTCTGCAGGCCAGGGGCTCAGGGGGTGGGATGTGCCTGCAGCATTTCCTGCCCTGGCACTCCTCCTTGCAGGTGACGACTGACCTCAGACAGAAGTGCACTGAGCTGCACACCGGGACGTCGGCCTCAGCGCCCCTGGCCGCTGGCATCATCGCCCTCGCCCTGGAAGCCAAGTAAGGGTGGGACAGAGGGGGCTGGATGGTCATGGCTGTGCCAGCCCCGTGCAGCAGTGGTGCCTGGACCTGGGGCCAGCAGGAACTAGCACTGATCTGAGCTTCATGTCTCCCTGTAGCAAGAACCTGACCTGGCGGGACATGCAGCACCTGGTGGTGCAGACCTCGAAGCCAGCTCACCTGAATGCCAATGACTGGGTCACCAATGGTGTTGGCCGCAAAGGTACTGGGGAGACCCCAGTCCCATGTGTACCACTAGCCTTGGGGTGCTGAGGCAGAGTGCTCTGGCAGCCCTGTGGGGTGAAGGAGGCAGGAGAGCCCCGTGAGCATGCAGCATGGCCAGGCAAACTTCCCCCCCTGCGTACCCCCGGAGCCGTGCTGACGCCCTCTTTGTCCACAGTCAGCCACTCGTATGGCTACGGCCTGCTGGATGCTGGGGCCATGGTGAGCCTGGCCAAGAACTGGACCACGGTGGGACCTCAGAGGAAGTGTGTCATTGACATCCTTGCAGAGCCCAGGTATGGGCTGATGAGCCCAGGAGGATAACTTGGCATCTGTTCAGCACAGGAGCTTGAGAGCCTCTGGACCCAGAGCAGGGAGTGGGGAGAATCTCAGGGACAGAACTGCTGCTAAGACCCTTGGAGCATCCTCCTGTGAGAGAGCCTGGGGAGAGCTGAGAAAGGCACCTCCAGCCATCCCGCTCTGATGTCACTGAGCCTTCCTGGCTGTAGGGCTGGGCCAGTGAACGTGGGCAGACTGGGGCACTGTGGTTGGGGTGCAGCCAGCACGAGTCATCCTGGACAGAGGGGCTTTTCAGGGGGCAGACAGAAGCTCCTTTGAGTCCTGCTTGGCTGTTGCTGCCACAGTGCAGCATGTGCAGTCTTGTCTGTGGCCGGGGCACTCCCTAGGGGCTCCCGGGTGGGGGGGATCATGTTCCTGTGCATGAAGGGAGCTAGGGCTGGGCCCTGCCCTGAGCCCCCTGGGGAGCCAGCCCTGTGTGGATACAGCAGGCACATGCTGTGCCAGCATCATGGTGGGGAGTGGCTGCATGCCAGCAGCAGGATGCGGACAACACTGCCCATCCTGCCCCTGGCTGTGCCATGCAGGGTGTAGCTGGCCTGCAGTGTGTGGATAAAGGGCCTATTCAGGATTTGCATGGAGTGGTGCCTGGGGAGGCAGCACTGGGTAGAGCAGTTCCCCCTGCCATGCCCAAGAGCTGGGGTGCCCCTTCTCCTGTCTGCACCCGTCTGGGAATGGTACACTGGGGGTGCCACTCTGATCCACTGCGGATTTGATTCCTGCTCTAGCTACCCTGGTGCCCAGTCCCCAGAGCAGCTGCAGAGCCCCACAGCAAGGAATGGGGACTCTGGCACATCCCCCTGATCTGGGACTGGCTTCACACATGCCTGTCCTCGGCAGGGACATTGGGAAGCGTCTCGAAGTACGGCGGAAAGTGGATGCCTGCCTGGGAAAAGCCAACTACATCAGCCGGCTGGAGCATGCGCAGGCCAGGCTGACGTTGTCCTACAACCGGCGGGGGGACCTGGCCATCCACCTGGTCAGCCCCATGGGCACCCGCTCCACCCTCCTGGCTGCCAGGTGGGTGCTGGGCTGTGGGATGCCCCAGGCTGTCCCCTGGCCTAGGCTGGCCCAGTTGGGTTTGGGACGTGCTCGCACTCACATCTTGTCTCTGGTGCGTAGGCCCCACGACTTCTCGGCTGATGGCTTCAATGATTGGGCCTTCATGACAACGCACTCATGGGATGAGGACCCCTCCGGGGAGTGGGTGCTGGAGATTGAGAACACCAGTGATGCCAAGAACTACGGTAGGGGTGTTCTTACCCATCCACTGCCTCCCTCCAAGTCTGGGATGCAAGGTGTGCTCACCCTGCTGCTCCTGAGCTGAGGGGCCAGTAACATCTTGGATGTTTTGGATGATCTGGCTGGGGAGAGGCTGGACTTGGGCATGTGGGATGGTGCTGCAGCCCCTCTGGGGCAGCGGGAGTCCCGGCAAGAGACCCTGTGCCAGCTCACCTGATCCCCTTCCCCTTGGGACTCCTCTGCAGGGGCATGGCCCCACAAGAGGCACTCTCCCAGGTGGTGGGCACGACCCTGCTGTCCCCTGGCAGCCAGGATGGGGGACCAGCGTGAGCCCCCTCTCTATGCCTGTCTTAGGCATGGGTGGTCTCATGGGTGATCTCACCTCTGTGGTCCTCACCCCGCACTGTTGCAGGCACGCTCACCAAGTTCACGCTTGTGCTGTATGGGACGGCCACCGACTCCCCCAGCCTCTCCAACCAGCTGGAGAGCAGTGGCTGCAAGACCCTGACCCCCAGCCAGACCTGTGTGGGTGAGTATGGGGACAGTAGGGAGGGAATGTGGGCATAGGCAGCCCCCAGGCCGTGCTGACCCTGCCTGTCCCACAGTCTGTGAGGAGGGGTACTACCTGCACCAGAAGAGCTGTCTGAAGCGCTGCCCTCCCGGCTTCGCACCCGGTGTCCAGAGCACACACTACAACTTGGAGAACAGCGTGGAGCCCATTGCACCTCACCTCTGCCTGCCCTGCCACCCCTCCTGTGCCACCTGTGCAGGACCTGGCCCCAACCAGTGCCTCACCTGTCCTGCGCACTCCCACTTCAGCAGCCTAGACCTCTCCTGTTCCCACCAGACACAGAGCAGCCGTGCGTCCCCTGCCCTGGCAGATGGGGAGGAACCAGCTGAGGCCCCCCCTCCAGTCAACTTGCCTGTCCTCATTGCCAGCCTCAGCTGCATCCTCATCGTCATCATCTTTGTCACCATCTTCTTGGTGCTGCAAGCACGCTCAGGCTTCAGCCTCCGGGGTGTGAAGGTGTATGCCCTGGACAGTGGGATCATCTCCTACAAGGGGCTCCCCTCTGACATCTGGCAGGAGGAGGGTCCCTCTGAGTCGGACGGTGAAGATTACGAGGCCCACAGCGAGAGGACTGCCTTCATCAGAGACCAAAGTGCCCTTTGATGAGCCCTCCTGCCCCTCCCTCCTCCCTGCCCGGCACCGCAGGGCTGGGGCAGGTGAGGCTGAGGGGCCCTGGACTCTGCCCCTGTCCCCTTCCTGCACTGCAGGAGCCCACGGCTCCCATCCACTGGCACCGTCCCTCAGCCCCAGTCTGGGCGGCCAGGCATGGTCCTGCAGGCACCATCCCCAGCACAGCACCGTCCCAGTCTTGCACCATCTCTCCTGGCCCTGCGTCCATCCCGTGCCCCTTGCATGGGCATTTGATGGCAGTGGGGTCCCTGATGCTTCCTGGCCTGCCTGGCCAGCAGTGTCTCCCATGCTGGGTCTGTGGCTGCTGCTTGGGGTCCTGTGAGTTCTCTAGGGTGGGCAGTGTGTGAAGTCCTTGGGTTGCCATGGTTCAAGGTGGGCTGGCTGGGGCAGGGGTGGCTCTGCCCCCAGGGCTGAGCCCAACCTCTGCCACAGCATCCCCCTGCCCCTCCCACCCTCGGCCCCTGTGGAGCTGCATCCCAGGCTCAGTTCGTTGTGTCCCAGCTCCCTGCCACCTCCCCTGGGCCTGTCTGCTTCCACTTGTGCCCTTCAACAGCAATAACGACCAGGCCTCAGCTGTTGCTGCTGCCCACTGCCTGCCCATCCCACCGCCGCTGCCTGCAGCGGGTAGGGACCCTGGCACCGGGGAGCATCAGGCTGAGCACCGCCTGACCCTGTGCCCATGGCACAGCCCACAGCCTGGGCAGGGACCCCTCACACAGTTCCTGCTTTGGGGGGCTGCCTTGGGCCCCTTGTGTTCTGCCCCTGGGCAGGGCTGTAGGTGCTGCTGGCTGGGACTGTCAGCGCCAGTGCCAGCACTGCCCCAGCTCTGCCTGTGTCCTGCCTGTGCTGGGCAGTGCCCAGCATTCCTGCAGCCCTAGCCCCCTGACGTGCCTTGCCCCCACTTGGTGACAATCTGTTCTGCTCCCTGCTGGAGCCCTTGCCCTTGCTGCCCCTTCCCTGTGGGCTGGGGGCCAGTGCCACGAGCCCCTCTGCCGTCCGCCGCCACACACCGGGGCCATGGTGTAGGCTCCCACCTGCGCCAGCCATGGACGGAGCCACTGACCAGGGGCCACAGGACTATTTTTCTATAACAACATTTTGGTGCACAGTAATTTTTTCTTGTAATTTAATCAGCCGGGAGCTGCCTCCTGAGCCTGTTTTTAATTTAATGGATGTGGATATAACGCTAGAGAGACTGAGTTATTAAATGTTCAGAACTATGCAAACCAGCCCTGCTGCCTGTGCTCTGTATGCCATGGGTGCCCCGGCTGGGGCAGTGGCCTGGCCATGGGGACTGTGGGACCAGATCTGCTCTGCAGGTGCAGGGGGTGGCTGGAGCCCTGCCTGCAGACCTTCCCCCAGGGCCAGGGACTACCTTTACCTTTTCCTGGCTGTGGGCAGTAGCCAGTGCTGGGCAGGAGATGCGGTGGGGAGAGGCAGGGAATGTCCCTCACCTGAGGGGAAGCAGCTGCTAATGGGGACGTGCATCGAGGGCAGCTGATTCAGAAACTGGCTGCGTGAGCCTGCGTGTGTGTGTGAAAAGCCTGGGCACCTCGCACCCCTTTCCCACAGCAGGAGGCTCAGTCCCTTCACCACACCTGGGGCCTGGCTGCAGCCCCTGTGTCCAGCACAGCCCTGCAGCCGGAGCACGATGCCCCTGGTGCAGGAATGGCCAGGCTGGACCTGGGCCCCATTCGTGCTGCGGCCAAGCTGCAGACACAGCCCACCCCAGCCTCAGCTGGCCCCACCACCGGCTCCTGGCCTCCGCTGAAGAGCCTGTTGGGGCTGCGTTCCGTCACAGAGGCAGCTCCTCTCTGCGGGCTCGCTGTGTCTGGGGCCGCAGCGGCTTCCCCCGGTCAGCACGGGCTGCAGCGCTCTCACCTCGCTCTTGTTCTTCTCGCCACGGGCGGGGCTGGGGCCGGGCAGCAATCGGGGCTTCCAAAGAGAGCTCTTGCACTTGGGGTGGGCTGCAGAGCCGCCCAGCCCTGACCGCCCAGGAGCAGCGTGGCGCACGGGGGAAGGGGAGCCACGCCGCCTGGGGGATGCTGAAGGGATGGTGGCGGTGGCAGAAGCGATGCGGTGGCAGCTCCTGCCTTGGAGCTGCTCCAGGGCGTGGCCACCCCGCATTGCTCCGCTCTAGAAAGGCGAGTCAGCAAAACTTCCGCCTGACACGCTTTTTCCCTGACTTCCTCTAAAAGTGGAATCGGCCCGGCAGTGTCCTGCAGGTGACATTGAAACTCCTCTGGCTCCGGATCCTCCCTGGCAGTCACAGTAGAGGGCTCAGGCCAAAACACCCAGCGGTGGCTAGGCTGAGCTGAGTGGAGCTGGGCTGTGCCACTGGGCAAAGGCAGTGGTGGTGGCAGCTGCCCCGTGTGATGCAGCTGCCAGGGCTGGGCAGTGCCACCGTGGCACCACTGAAGCACTTTGAAGAGGAGGTGCCCAGGGCTGCCACAGGGAGTGTGGTCCTAACTATGTGGATGCAGGCTGGCAGCAAGGGCTGGGGCAGTGTGGGTGTCCATCAGTGGGTGCTCGGTCCTGCAGACAGGCTGGCCACATTCAGTGGGGCTGCACAGAGTCCTCGGGACCCCCCAGGTGCTGCAGTCTCTTGGAGGGACACAGGGCCATGGAGTGGGACTAGGAGTTAGGCAGGATCAGGCATGGCTGAGGGAGATCTGCTGGGTGGGACTGGTGCTGAGTGAAGGCTCCACAGGAGCAGTGGAGCTCTGGGTATACAGGGCTGGACCTGGTGGTGTCAGGCCCTGGTGGGAGACAGCTGGGAGGAGTGGTGGGGCTGGGAACTGCCCAGCTGCAGCAGAGCTGTGTGGTGGCGTCGGCTGCTGGTGTGGGGACTGGCAGGGAGGGGAGGAAGCGCAGGAAATCTCGCAATGGCTGTATGGTCAGCACTGGGTTTCCTGTTCCTCCCTGGGAACCAGAGCTGCACCAGGTCCAGACCGCACCAGTCCCGGCCCCAGCAGGACACCAGCAGCAGCCTCACAACGAAGACCTAGCAACAAACGTAGGTTGGAAGGATTGTGCCCTGGTGGGGTTCTAGCAGAGACAGGGGGACTCCTTTGTAGGGCTGGGGGAGGGGGTTGAGGGTGTGGGTCTTGGTGAGGTCAAGGGCTGGTCCAGGGGACATCCTGCCCTGCACAGGGAGGTGCCTCAACACTCTCCTGCTCCTGCTGCACTCTTGCTTCAGGGCAGGGCACCCAGGGACTGCCGCTGGGATCAGTTTGGCGTGCTGGGATATGTCCAGGTTCAGCACCTTTCTCTGGGGCTCAGCACCTTCTTCTGCTTCTGCTGGCTTCCCACCAGTGTCCCGGCCCCGGGAGCTCTCACACTGTGGGCACAGGGGTGACAGTGGCAATGGGCAGCACAGGACTGAAGCTGCCAGAGAAGAGGAGCTGGTGCCTGCCAGGGGTGGGGGACGTGGCTGTGCCCTTGGGGAGCAGCCCTGTGCATGGCAGAGGTGACACTGCTGTGTACGGCTCCACACTTCCTCCTTCCCAGCACCATCCCCACAGACCCCAGCTCCCACAGGGCTTGGAGCACTCATCCTGCTGCTTTGAATGTGTTTTACAAGGCTGTTTGCAATGGGCGGGGAGGGTCGTCTCTGCTGCAGACACCGGATGATGGGGCAGGAGGGTGTGAAACGCAGAGGGCCCAGGCCACTGGTGCAGGCAGTACAGGACAGCAACTGTGGCTCAGGTTGTCCTGGTGCCCCACAGACTTCCCCCGGCTGGACAGTGGTGCCATGGGCTTTGGGCCGGAGCTGTGGTGCCCACAGGGGCACAGTGCACTGCTGCGGCTGCAGGATGGGGAACTGCGCCTCTTGGAGCTGATGAAGAAGTGGATGTCACAGCGGGCCAAGAGTGACCGGGAGTATGCAGGGATGCTGCACCACATGTTCTCCCAGCTGGGAAAGCAGGAAGGCGCTTGGCAGCCCCATGGCGACCGTGGTGGTCAGATCGAGAAGGTAGGGATGCCCCAGAGTAGGACTGTGCCCTGCAGAGCCCAGTGAGCTGCTGGAAGATGCCATCTCCGCCCATCCCTGATTCCCTTTCGTGCAGTCCTGGTCGGTGCTGGTGAGCCGGACAGAGATGCTGAGCCAGACCCTGCGGCGCCACGCGGAAGAACTGGCAGCGGGGCCGCTGGTCAAGCTGAGCCTGCTCATCCACGACAAGCAGCAGCTGCGCAAGGCCTTCAGCGAGCAGTGGCAACAGCTCAGCCAGGAGTATAGCCGGGTATGTTGGAGCCAGCAGGGGAACAAGAGAATGTGCTGGACCCACTCCCTGACTTTGTCCCTCTCCAGACGACGCAGCAAGAGATGGAGAAGCTGAAGGCACAGTACCGCAGCCTGGCACGTGACAGCGCCCAGGCCAAGCGCAAGTACCAGGAGGCCAGCAAAGGTGCCAGCCTGGCCCCTGTCCCCTGCATAACCTTCCAGCTTCCCACAAGGGGCAAGGATGGCTGGAGCACCCCACACTCTGTGGAAACTACAGCTCAGCCTGGAGTGGGTGGGGGTTCTGGGGATGGGTAGCATAGAGGAGAACCCAGCCTGGCCCCCAAGAAGCCAGGCAGAAGTCTGGGGGCCTTGGGACACCACGCTGTGGGTCAGGAGCATCCCTGTGTCACAGTGTAACCACCCCAGGCTTGGTCCCCCTGCCTGCCTTGGGACCCTCTCCCAGCCCTTACCCTCTGACCCCTGCCCCTGTGCTGGGTCAGGTGATGTGCTGGCGGTTGGGGTTTTCTACAGCCTCTCTCCACAGACAAGGAGCGGGACAAGGCAAAGGAGAAGTATGTGCGCAGCCTCTGGAAGCTCCATGCCCTGCACAACCAGTACGTTCTGGCTGTGCAGGCAGCTGCATTGCACCACCAGCACCACTACCAGCGCGTGCTGCCCAGTCTGCATCAGTCCCTCTACAGTCTGCAGCAGGAGATGGTCCTCGTCCTGTAAGAGCCCTGCCTGTCCCACTGCCCACCCCATGCCCCACTGCCCATCCTGTGCCCTGCTGCCAGCCCCTGGGCACCCCCATGGCCCCACAGAACCAGCAGTGCTCCCACAGAAAGGAGATCCTCAGGGAGTACTGCAGCATCAGCAGCCTGGTACAGGAGGATATGTTGGCCATGCACCAGGAGATTGCCAGTGCCATTCAGGCCATCGACCCTGCCACTGAGTACAGCAGCTTCATCCAGAGCCACCAGTATGGCTCCACACAGCCACAGTCCCTCTGCTGGGTACGGCCCTGCTGCCGTTGGGTGGCAGAGCCGGCATGGGGTAAGTGGAGGCAGAGCTGTGCTGGGTGCCCACAGGTACGAATCTGAAGTGCCACCAGCTGTGTCCTTTGATGAGAGTCTGCTGGAGGACACAGAAAACCTGCTGCCAGGGGAGCTGCAGCTGAATGAGCTGACCCTTGAAAGTGTCCAGCACTGGTGAGTGAGACTAGCTATGGGCAGGGGCAGGTGAGGGGCAGGGGCTAATTCCCCTGCCACCACACGTCTCTTGCAGCCTGACATCAGTTGAGGAGGAGTTGGTGGCTGCCACAGAGGCCGTGAGCATCAAGGAGCAGCAGACGCGGGAGCTGAAGGCAGAGATCCGTGATGAGGAGCAGGGCCGGAGCCCCGGGGAGCGGTGAGGTGCAGCAGAGGGGGGGAAGGGGTCAGGGCAGCAGGTGCTGACTGCCCCTTCCCCTCCCCAGGGTGTACTTGTTGGGCAGACGGCAGGGGCTGCATGAGGCACGGCAGCAACTCGAGGGCTGCCTCTGTGCCCAGGCCAAGCTGCAGGTGCAGCGGGATCTGCTGGCCAGGAAGCTGGCAGAGCTGGGTGTCAGGGACGCCCTGCCTGCCCTGCCTCTGCCAGAGGATCGGCAGTCCATCTCCTCCACAGTGAGTCAGTCTTGCCCCCTGTGCTCTGGAAGCTGCATGGATGGGGTGCACAGCTGATGCACAGCCCGTTCCTCCTTCCAGGAGCAGGAGCGGAGCGGGGCCAGTGCACTGGAGACTCTAAAGAACCACATCACAGGCATCTTCAGCCCAAAGTACTCGGTGAGCCCCTGGGCACCTCCAGCCACCCTGCTCTCCACCCAGCTGTCTTGCTGAGCCTGTCCTTTCCTTTCTGGCCACAGAGCCTCCCTTGCTTCAGCACCTCCAGATTCTGTTCCCACCTGCCCCAGGCACAGCTTCCAGACACTGCTGCTGCCGCACCTCTGGCACAACTCAGTAGTGTGCATGTCTGGGCTCATCTTGTCTCCTTCCAGCTGCCACCCCCCGTGCCCCTAATCCCAGACGTGCAGAAGCCGCTGTGCCAGCAGGCCTGGTACCATGGGGCCATCCCACGTTCAGAGGTTCAGGAGCTGCTGACCTGCAGTGGGGACTTCCTGGTGCGGGAGAGCCAGGGCAAGCAGGAGTACGTGCTCAGCGTGCTGTGGGATGGGCAGCCCCGGCACTTCATCATCCAGGCTGCCAATGTCAGTGACCACAAGCTGGGGGATGGCTGGGGTGGCCTTGCATGGGCAAGCACAGGTTCCTCACAACCTCTTGGCCTCCCTTCCTGCAGAACATGTTTCGGCTGGAGGGTGATAGCTTCCCCACCATTCCACTGCTCATCCAGCACCTCCTGCAGAGCCAGCAGCCCATCACACGCAAGAGTGGCATTGTCCTTGCCAGGGCTGTGCCCAAGGTGATACAGGCAGTGGAGAGGGGCAGAGTGCAGGGGCAGCTCTGCCCAGCTCTTCCTCCTGTCCATGACTGGGCTGAGAGCCACAGACATACTTCTCCAGCTAGACAGAGGGACTTGGACCTGGGGCTCTGCCAGAGAGGGGGTTGCAGGGGTATGTGGGCCAGGGGCAGCTCACTGGTGTCTGTTTGCTGCAGGACAAATGGGTGCTCAACCACGAGGATGTGCTGCTGGGGGAACGCATTGGTCGGGTGAGATGGGTGCTGTGGGGTCTGTAGGAGGGCAGGGCTGTCCTCACAGGGTCTACAGGAGGACAAGGGTTGCCTTGGGCCACATGGTGAGCTGAGCCTGGTGCACCTGTGTCTCGGAAGGGTAACTTTGGGGAGGTGTTCAGCGGACGCCTGCGCACTGACAACACCCCTGTAGCTGTGAAATCCTGCCGGGAAACCCTTCCACCTGAGCTCAAGGCCAAGTTCCTGCAGGAAGCCAGGTCCGTGTGGCCGTCGGGCTTCTGTCACATTTGTCCATTCTTGCAGCTGTTTGACCCTTCTGGGGCTGCAGGACCCTCGTGCTGAAGGCTGTGTCCCTGGGCTGGCTGGGCAGAGTGCCCTGGGGATGGCAATGGGTGGCTTGTGCCCAGGGCAGCTGGGCCCCCCTACACTCACAGTGTAATCTAATCCTTGTCCCCACAGGATTCTCAAGCAGTATAGGCACCCGAACATTGTGCGGCTCATTGGCGTCTGCACGCAGAAGCAGCCCATTTACATCGTGATGGAGCTGGTGCAGGGTGAGCAGCCCCATCGCCGCGGTCCCCACACACGCGAGGGTGAGCCTGTCAGGTGTGCCTGGGCACCCACTGCCTCTGCAATCTGGGCACAGGGGGGGACTTCCTGACCTTCCTGCGCACTGAGGGACCCCACCTCCGGGTGAAGGAGCTGGTCAAGATGACGGAGAATGCTGCCGCCGGCATGGAGTACTTGGAGAGCAAGCACTGCATCCACAGGTAGGCCCTGGCAGGACAGGGGGAGCCCTGGAATTCTCACCGCCCCACGTGCCAGGTGGAGCCCCAGGGACAGCTGGGTACATAAGCTGATTGCTTGGGGCTGTCTCAGGGACCTGGCTGCTCGCAACTGCTTGGTGACAGAGAGGAACACCCTGAAGATCAGCGATTTTGGGATGTCACGGGAGGAGGAGGATGGCATCTATGCCTCCACAGGAGGGATGAAGCAAATCCCTGTCAAGTGGACGGCCCCTGAAGCACTCAATTATGGTACAGGATGGAGCTGGTCGTGGCCTGGCACCCCACAGCTTATTTGGGAGCCAGAAGTCTGGCACTATCCCACTCCCACTCACTTGGTCCTGAGGAGGGAGGCAGACACCCGGAGCACCTCAGCCCTCAGGAGCAGTGCTGCATCAGCTGGCACAGCTCAGGGCACAGCTGGGCAGTGGTGACATGGGTGTCCCCTGCCAACACCGTTTGTCCTGCCCCATGTCCCCAGGCCGATACAGCTCAGAGAGTGATGTCTGGAGCTTCGGGATCCTGCTGTGGGAAGCCTTCAGCCTGGGTGCTGTCCCCTATGCCAACCTCAGCAACCAGCAAACGCGAGAGGCAGTGGAACATGGTAGGGGTCACAGCTGGGGCTGGCTCCTGAGTGCCACCATGAGCTGTGGGTCCAGCACTGCAGAGCTGTGCCTGTGGGATGGGCCAGACAGGGAGTGAGGGGCCAGTAATCCATGTCCCCATCCCTGTTGCCCCAGGGATGCGGCTGGACCCTCCTGAGCAGTGCCCTGAGGAGGTGTACCAGCTGATGCATCGCTGCTGGGAGTATGACCCTTGCAAGCGGCCCAGCTTCAGCACCATCCACCAGGATCTTGTTGCCATCCGCAAGAGGCTCCGGTGACAGGGAGCACCAGGGGCCTTGGATCCATCCCATGGCAGTGCTTGGAGTCATCACAGAGTCCGGGCCGTGGCTACTGCAGGGTGGCTGTGCAGTGCTTGAGTGCCAAAGGCAGGGGTCCTACATGCCCCAGGGCGGGACATGGCACCCACAGCTCCTGCCCAGCTTCATCTTGTACAATAAATGCAGGAGCTCTGCAGCTGTGCATCTAGGAGCTGTGAGGGGACACAGGCTTGTACTGCACTGGGATGGGACACTGGGATGGGACACTGGGATGAGGCACTGGGATGGGACACTGGGATGGGACACTGGGATGGGACACTGGGATGGGACACTGGGATGAGGCACCAGGACTGGCATGGTGTACCAAGATGAAGTACCAGGACAGGGTACATGCAGGGAACTGAGACAGGGCAGTGGGACAGAGGGCTGGAACGGGACCCTGGGACAGGGCACCGGGATGGAGCACCCGGCTGGGGCACATCGGGATGGGGCACACTGGGAGAGGGTACTGGGATGGCCCCCGGCATCTCGACTCAGCTGCAGGGTTTGGGGATGGCTGCTCCCGTTCCCGGGGCTGTGCAGGTGTCCCGGCCCGGTCCCACAGCGGTGTCCCGGCCGGCCCTGTCCCACAGCGGTGTCCCGGCCGGTTCGGTGCCGCCTCCGCGGGGCCTGGCCCGGTCCCACAGCGGTGTCCCGGCCCGGTCCCACAGCGGTGTCCCGGCCGGTTCGGTCCCACAGCGGTGTCCCGGCCCGGTCCCACAGCGGTGTCCCGGCCCGGTCCCACAGCGGTGTCCCGGCCGGTTCGGTCCCACCGCGGTGTCCCGGCCGGTCCGGTGCCGCCTCCGCGGGGCCTGGCCCGGCGGGCGGAGCGCTGGGCGGGGCCTGGCCTGGCCCGTCCCGGCGGGCCCAGGCGGGCGATGTGAGGGCCTGGGCCGGGCTGCGGGGCCGCCCCGGGTACGAGCGGGTGGCCGCGGTGTCCCGGCCGGTGCTGGCCCGGCCTCTCCCGGCTCTCCCCGGCTCGTCACCGCGGGGCCTCAGCGCGGCGGCCCCGGGCGCTGCCCAGCTCTGCGGGGCCGCGCGGCCTCTCCGGCCCCGGCCCCAGCCCGGCCCCATCAGCAGATATAAATATACAGCATCGGATTAAGCCAAGTAGGACGCGGTGAGGGCTCTTGGAGGAGGCAGGAGGTGGCGGTGAGGTGCTGCGCTGTCCGACCTGGCTCCCCCCCAGCCCCGGCACAGGTGAGTCCCTGCCTCCCTTCGGGATGAAGCTGAAGAAGCAGGTGACAGTGTGTGGAGCTGCCATCTTCTGTGTGGCCGTCTTCTCCCTCTACTTGATGCTGGACCGCGTACAGCATGACCCCACACGACACCAGAGTGGGGGCAACTTCCCCAGGGTGAGTTTGGAGGGTCTGGGGTGAGGGAGAGGGGGTCCTGGGATGGCAAACAGGGACATTCAGCCAGGGAAATTCATGGGGAGCCAGTCCTGGCCTCTGGGAATTTAAGGTGCCAGGGCCAAAATTGGCTCCCCACAGTTGTGGGTGACTTCCTGCCCCTCGCTGTGGCCTCTGTGCCCCCAGAGCCAGATCTCGGTGCTACAGAACCGGATCGAACAGCTGGAGCAGCTGCTGGAGGAGAACCATGAAATCATCAGCCACATTAAGGACTCGGTGCTGGAGCTGACAGCCCATGCAGAGGGGCAGCCGGCATTGCCCCAACATCCCCTGAACAGCTCCTGGGTGCTCCCCCCTGAGAGTCGCCCAAGTTTCCTCTCCGTGTCCCCACAAGACTGCCAGTTTGCTCTAGGCAGCAAAGGACAGAGCCCAGACCTGCAGGTGAGGGACTGATAGCTCTGCTAGCGTGAAGGGTCCATACCTGGGCATCCATGGGGTCCTAGCTCTACTCTTTCAGGGGTCTCTCAGCCCTGTCTCCTACCCACAGATGCTGGCTGTGTACTCCTTGCTGCCATTTGACAACCAGGATGGTGGTGTCTGGAAGCAGGGCTTCGACATCACCTATGAGCCCAATGAATGGGACACAGAGCCTCTGCAGGTGTTTGTGGTGCCGCACTCCCACAATGACCCAGGTGAGCAGCAAGGGTTGGCCCAGCCCCTGCTACCCTGCAGTGCTGGCAGGGAAGCCTGGGCCCCCCACAGTGACACCCATCTGTGCTGCCAGGCTGGATCAAGACTTTTGACAAGTACTACTACGACCAAACGCAGCACATCCTCAACAGCATGGTGCTGAAGATGCAGGAAGACCCGCGCCGGCGCTTCATCTGGTCCGAGATCTCCTTCTTTTCCAAGTGGTGGGACAACATCAGTGCCCAGAAGCGGGCTGCTGTGCGCAGGTAGGGCTGCCCACCTGGCCCCACTGCCCACCTAGCTCCCAGGCAGGCCTAGAGCATGGGGTGTGTGAGGGATAGGCCTAGGGACTGGGAAGCTGCCATGGGCCCTGCACTGCTCAGCATAGGGTGCCCTCAAACTGCCAGCAGCTTCCCAGTGCCATCAGATGTCAGAGCCACTGCCATGTGGGGTGAGAGGTGGGGGGACAGATCCTGCCCTGGGCTCCTCCCTGTGCTGACTGGGCTGGGGAACTTGTGTGCAAAACCCAGAGAACCCACGGAGGGGTGGGAGACCTGGAGAGCAGGATTATGTGGTGAGTCAGGGCCCCCTTGTCTGCCCCCTACCCCAAGAGAGTTGGAGGCTACAGTGGAGGGTGTGTGGGAATGGGCTGTGGCTGGCATTGGGCGGTGGACGGATGACTCTCTAGTGTGGGGACAGCATGACAAGGGGGGAATGGCAGTGGTGGTGGATGTGGGGGCTGCAGGTAGACTGTAGGTGGCTCAGGGCACAGGGACTCTTCAGTGGATATATGGCTCATGCAGGGCTCTGGTCACATCCTGGGTGTGCCCCTCACAGGCTGGTGGGCAATGGGCAGCTGGAGATGGTGACGGGCGGCTGGGTGATGCCTGATGAGGCTAATTCCCACTACTTCGCCATGATTGACCAGCTGATCGAGGGGCACCAGTGGCTGGAGAAGAACATCGGTGAGAGCTGGGCAGATCTGGCCGGGAGCCTGCCTGATGAGCTGCAGGCCTCCAGGTCCTGACACGGGAAGTGCTGCCAGCCCAGCATACAGCTGACGTGTCTCTGTGCCCCAGGTGTGACGCCGCGGTCGGGCTGGGCCGTAGACCCCTTCGGGTACAGCTCCACCATGCCCTACCTCCTGAAGCGCTCCAACCTGACAGCCATGCTCATCCAGCGCGTGCACTATGCCATCAAGAAGCACTTTGCTGCCACCCAGAACCTGGAGTTCATGTGGAGACAGACATGGGGTAAGGGGCTGCCAGAAGGGGACTGCAGAGGAAGCCCTCTGGGGCAGGTGGCAGCAGAGAATGGCTACCAGCTGCTTTTCTGTGCAGATGAGCTAAGCACTGGGAGGCAATGTCTCTCCCTGTGGGACAGCCTCAGGGTGACTTTCCACCTGTCCCCATGTCCAGCAACACTCTGGGGGAGGCTGCTGTGCCCTCTGAGCTCCAAGGTCTGCGCTGTCGGACCACTGTCTTTGGACCCCCCTGCTCAGGGCAGGCAAGGGAGAGCCATTGCTGGTGCTCACCTGTCCTTGGTCCCACAGATCCAGACACCAGCACCGACATCTTCTGCCACATGATGCCCTTCTACAGCTACGATGTGCCCCACACCTGTGGCCCAGACCCCAAGATCTGCTGCCAGTTTGACTTCAAGCGCTTGCCTGGAGGCCGGATCAATTGCCCCTGGAAGGTGCCTCCTCGCGCCATCACTGATGCAAACGTGGCAGAGCGGTGAGTGCGGCAGGGGCAGGGCCACGTGCCTCCCAGCCTATGGGGCCACCAGGGGCCGGCCTCATTCCCCGACCCCCACACAGAGCCCAGCTGCTGCTGGACCAGTACCGCAAGAAGTCCAAGCTGTACCGCAGCAAGGTGCTGCTGGTGCCCCTGGGAGATGACTTCCGCTATGATAAGCCGCAGGAGTGGGATGCCCAGTTCCTCAACTACCAGCGCATCTTTGACTTTCTCAACTCCCGGCCTGACCTTCATGTCCAGGTATGTGTGAAGAGCTCCATGGGGCTGGGGGGAGCAGGAAGCCATGGCAGAGCACAGTTGGAGGGGTGAACAGTTCTGTGAGGGGTGATAAGAGCCCCCACTGCAGGAGCCCAGGCTCAGGGCTGCACGTGCTGTCTTGCAGGCACAGTTTGGCACACTCTCTGACTACTTTGATGCCCTGTACAAGAAAGTGGGCATTGTGCCGGGGATGAGGCCACCCGGGTTCCCAGTTCTGACTGGGGATTTCTTCTCCTATGCGGACCGGGAGGATCACTACTGGACAGGATATTACACCTCCCGGCCATTCTACAAGAGCCTGGACCGAGTGCTGGAGGCCCACCTCCGGTGAGGGGCAGTGGGCTGGTCCATGGGGCACAGGAGGTGTGCAGGGGGCATGGGTGAGGGGTGGCTGGGCAGTATCCTGGGGATCTTGTCAGCCCCCGGTCTGTTCCAGCTGCCAGCACACTGGACTGGTGCACACAGTGCCAAACCCTCATTCAGTCCCAGGGCAGTGTGTGCTTTTGCTGCCCCCGTCCCAGGCCAGCCCCCACAGTATTGTAGCAGCAGGGTAGAGATACTCAGTGACTCTGTCCCTGTGCAGGGGGGCAGAGATCCTGTATAGCCTGGCACTCGCCCACGCCCGCCGTGCCAGTGCTGATGGCAAGTACCCGCTCTCTGACTACGCCCTGCTGAGCAACGCTCGCCGCAACCTGGGCCTCTTCCAGCACCATGATGCCATCACCGGCACTGCCAAGGAGGCTGTGGCCGTGGACTACGGAGTCCGGTGCGTGTGGGGACCAGGGCGCCCTCAGAGCCTGTCTCAGAGTGGGGCTGGTGGGCTCAGGGCTGGGAGAATGGCTAGGCATGGGGATGCTGTGGGGAGGTCCTCCCTCTCCTGGGGAGATGTAGAGGGTGTTGGGGCAGTCCTGGGGCAGATGGTCCCAGGTGGCTCACTCTGCCTTTGCCCAGGCTGCTCCACTCCCTCACCAACCTGAAGCGTGTCATCATTAATGCTGCGCACTACCTTGTGCTGGGGGACAAGGACACATACCACCATGACCCGGCTGCACCGTTCCTTGGCATGGTGAGCAGCACCAGGCCCTGGCTCCCTGCACTCTGGCACTGTCCCCATGCCCCCGGGAGCAACTCCGTGCTGTAGAGGCCAGGAAGAGGGCCCCAGCTGGGAGCGGGCTTGGGCACACCCCAACTCTTTATTCCTTCTCCCCAGGATGAGACACGCTCCAGCCAGGACTCTCTCCCAGAGAGGACAGTGGTCAAACTGGACACCTCACCTCGGTAGGGCCTCCTGCCTTGCTCTGGGGACTTATGGGACTGTGGGGAGGCTGTGAGGGAGTACCTGTGAAGTTTGGGTAGTTGCAGTGGGTCTGTAGGTAGTGTGGGGCGTGGGACATCTGGGATGCTGTGAGGCAGGGATGCCATCCCTGTGTTACCCCCCACAGGTTCCTGGTGGTGTTCAACCCGCTGGAGCAGGAGCGCCTGAGCGTGGTTCCGGTGCTGGTGGACTCCCCACACGTGCGTGTGCTCTCTGAGGAGGGGCAGCCCCTGCCGTCCCAGCTCAGTGCAACGTGGAACTCTGCCACTGATGTGATGCCTGATGTCTACCAGGTATGGGGTGCCCCACACCCACAGCCCATGTGTGCCAGCCTCCCATCCCATGCACTACCAGGACAAACTGGCAACCCTGCTCTATCCCTGCCCTGAAACACAAGATCCCACAGCTCTCAAGCCCCCAGGTCACCATGCACGTTCCTCCTCCTCAGAGGCCCCGCAATGCCGAGCGGGGTCTTTGCCCCACTGACCTCCAGCCGTTCCCTGGACGCGGGGGGCTGGCTCAGGTCCCCACGCTGCCTGCAGGTGTCTGTCCTGGCCCGCCTGCCCGCACTGGGGCTGCGTGTGCTGCAGCTGCACAAGTCCTTGGATGGCCACGCCGCGCCAAGGTCCTCCACGCGCCTGTACCTACATGGCCGGGACGTGCCCGTGCACAAGCCAGAGGCTGTGCCTCTGCACATCTTGCCAGCTGCTGCTGCTGACTTCTGCCTGGAGAACCAGCACCTGCAGGCCTGCTTCTTGGGGCGTACGGGCCTGCTGCAGGTGAGTGCAGGGCTGTGACAGGTTGTGGGGTGAAGGAGGGGAGGGGTACATCCCGCTGCTTCATGCACTTACTGCTGTGCTGGCCCACACCCGCAGAGCCTGCGCCAAGCTGGGGAGGAGCAGGGGCACAGGGTGAGCAGCGAATTTCTTGTCTACGGCACCAGGACCTCCAAGGACAAAAGCGGGGCCTATCTGTTCCTGCCTGATGGCGAGGCCAAGGTACAGGGCCCTCCCCTGAAACCCAGCTGACAGCTGTGCCCACAGGACTATCCTCAGGCAGCAGCCTCAGCGCAGTTATCCCTCCCCCCAGCCCTACGCTCCCAAGGACCCCCCAGTGGTGCGGGTCATGGAGGGCCCGCTCTTCTCAGAGGTTGCCAGCTACTACCAGCATGTCCAGACTGTGGTGCGGCTGTATAATGTGCCAGGTGAGATCTTGAGGCTGTGCCAGGTGTCGCTGGCCCAGGGAACTGGACTGTGCTGCCTGTGGGGCTCAGCTCCTCACTGCCTTCCCACAGGGGTGGAGGGTCTATCCCTGGATGTCTCCTGCCTGGTGGACATCCGTGACCACGTCAACAAAGAGCTGGCCCTGCGCTTCAGCACTGACATTGAGAGTGATGAAACCTTCTTCACAGACCTCAATGGTTTCCAGGTATGCAGCAGGCTGGGGAGGGACAGCAGCTGCCCACGGGGACAGTGCTCTGGCACCAGGCACTGTGGGAGCCATCTCTGGCCACTGATCACTGGTCCCTTGGCAGATCCAGCCCCGCAGGTACCAGCGGAAGCTGCCACTGCAGGCCAACTTCTACCCAATGCCTGCCATGGCCTATATCCAGGACATGCAGAGCCGTCTGACGCTGCTCACAGCCCAGGCCCTGGGGGTCTCCAGCCTCCACAGTGGTGAGCCAGTGGGCTGTGCCTTGGGAACCTGCCATGGAGCTAGGGCTGTCCTCCCCAACGGAAGCAGGAGAAGAGGGTGCTGCGGGCTGGGCAGGGTGCCCTGGTCCTGCTGTCTCTGAGGCCTCTGTGCTGTGGGGTGTGGCTGGTGCCTGGTAAGGCCTGGGCTGCAGGGACTCGCTCTCCACAGGCCAGCTGGAGGTGATCCTGGACCGGCGCCTCATGCAGGACGACAACCGGGGCCTGGGCCAGGGGCTGAAGGACAACAAGCGTACCTGCAACCGCTTCCGGCTCCTCCTGGAGCGCCGCAGCGCTGCCAACAAGGTGCTGGCTGTGAGGTGGCAGGACAGGAGAGCCCAGCCCTGCCTTGGGATGGAGCAGGGTGGAGGCATTTGCAGAAAGCTTCACATGTGATGGGATGCAGTGTCCTCTCCCCTCTTGTTCCATTGTGCTGGCACTGGGCAGGGATAGGCCTGGAGCAGGGGGCATGGGGACAGCAAGATGTGCAGTGGGGTCTGTCCCTGTGGAGCCACATTGCCCTCATAATCACGGTGTTCTTGTCCCATCCCCTCGCTGCCCTCTGCATGTGCTGTGCCACCCATCCAGAGCTCCGGCTTCTTTTCCAAACTGGTCTCCATGTTTAAAGCCTTGAGCTTCCCTGGCACCAGGACTGGCAGACCTGAGGTAATGGCCAGCCTGGCCCTGCTGTCTCTCCCTGTCTTGTGCACTAGCTGCTAGCCACTAGTCTAGCCAGGCTTGTAGCAGGTCTGTAGCCTGACCATCAGCAAACCGAGGTCCTGTTTGGGTGCTGGGGAGGGGGTCCTGCCTGGGCAGGGGCAGCTCTGTGTGCACTGTGCTGGCAGGTGTCCGGTCTCGAGGTGCTGCTGGGATGGGGGTTCTGTGGGCCTTACCCAGCCTCTGCCTGGCTTCCTGGGCCCACACTTGACCCATGCGCTGCTTGGCAGGTGCAGGATGAGCGCCCCATCAGCTTCCCCTCCCTGCTGAGCCACATCACCTCCTTGCACCTGAATGCTGAGGCCTTGGTCATGCCAGTGGTGCTGGAGAAGCCAGCCCTGCCAGCCCTGCGCTCTTTTGTGCCCCTTGCCACCACCCTTCCTTGCGACTTCCACATCCTCAACCTGCGGATGCTGCAGGCAGAGGTGAGCTATGGCCCAGGGGCAGCAGGGCTTTGGTGGGCATCTTTCCCCTGCTGTCCCCAGTGTTGTGCCTCACACTCCAGCTCCCTGCAGGATGACTCGCTACCATCAGCTGAGGCAGCACTGATCCTGCACCGCAAAGGCTTTGACTGCAGCCTGGAGGCCAAGAACCTGGGCTTCAACTGCACCACCAGCCAGGGCAAGGTAGGGCCAAGCTGCCCCCACACCTCCACTGGGTCAGAGCTGGGACCTTGACATGGCAGTCATGGCACGTGTCAGGCTGTCCTGGGCACAGTGCTGCCCCAGGCATTATATCCTCACCTGGGCCTCCCCGCTTCTTCCTCCTCTCTCCCCAGCTGGCTCTGGGAGGCCTGTTCCAGGGGCTGGAGCTAGGCTCCCTGCAGCCCACCTCACTGACGCTCATGTACCCGCTGGGCACAGCCTCCAACAGCACCAACATCCGCCTGGACCCCATGGAAATTGCCACGTTCCGCATCCGCCTGGGCTAATGTCAAGCAGGAGAGGAGTGGCTGGACAGCACAGGAGCAGCAGTGGACTGGGGCCAGCAGTACTGTGATGGGCACGGGCAGGAGGGGACAGACTGGCAGAAGCTGCTGCTGCCACTTTCTAATTTATTAGTTCCATGTTCTCAGATAGATTTTGGAATGAACTACTGTGGCAGGGCTGAACCAGATGCTGCTGGATGCGGTGCTGGATGGGCCAAGCGTGGCTGGGGAGGGCAGCAGGCTGGGCTCTGCTGCTGCTGGTGGGCCAGACACTGCTGCCCTGTCACAGGCAGGCTGCCCAGGAGAGTGGCCACTCTGTTGGCTGGGGCAGGGGTTCATGCAGGGCTTCCCCTGCCTGGTGGGGCAGCAGGGGGAAGCCAGGAGCACCAGCGGTGTTGGGCAGCTGCCTGAGGAGGTGCTGTGGACTTGGGATTGAGCTCTCCTGGAGTTCATAGGAAACACAAGGCTGTTTCCAAGGGCCCTGGTCTATGTGTGGTTTGTGGCTCTCACTCAGGGGAATGGGAACGGTGTGCTGTGAGGAGACAGGGCAGCACTTTGAGGCAGGTGGAGGCCAGCTTGAAGATGTGGCCAGGAGCCCCAGGCATCTGTGAGAGGTTGGTGGCGTGGCCAGGGCCAGCTGTGCCTGGGGGTGGGCAGGAACCAGGAGGACAGAAATCAGTTCCTTGTGCAGGCAGAAATGCCTGGCTGAGGTGTGGGAGTGCCTCCCCAAATCCAGAGCCTTTAGTCCATTTTCAGAGTGTGCCTGGCAGTCTGTTCTGCTGGAGCTATAGTGGCTGAGTTGAAGCTAATTACACCATGTCACCAGAGCATCCACCTGGTTGCTGTGGGAACCACATGCCATACTTCCTGGTCCCCTGGGGCTACTTACTGCCAATGGGTGCCAGCAGGGAGGGCGTTGGGAAGGACTGGGTGAGGTGGGGAACTGCCTCAGCTCTGGCTTGGTTGGGTTGGACTGGATGAGCTTAGAGGTCTTTTCCAACCTGAATGATTTTGTGATTCCACGATTCCTGCACAACCCCCAGTACATCCACATTCCATGGGCTTGGCGCTTGGCAGCTCAGTACCTTGCAGTGCTTGTCCTGTGCTCTGCCCTTTCAGGGACTCCCAGGATGGGCCCAAGTGCCCAACTGGGCCCTGGATGTAGCAGCTTGTGTCTTGCATCCTGCCGGGAAGGGAGCCTGCCATCCTACTCCTGGCCCCAGAAGCTCATTACTGATGCTCCCGCCTCCACCGCGGTCCCTGTGGACAGAGCGAGTGCAGGAGGCTCTAATGGCTCTGAGCAGCTCTTGGTGGAGGCTGCGATGGAGGCGGGAGCAGGAGGGGCTGTGGTTTCTGCCTCCACTGGAGCCAGAACTGCCTCTGTCCAGGGCTGGCTGGGAAGATGCTGGATGGGCACCTGCTTCAGCTGCTCCTTACCACGGCTCTGTTCCCCAGCATCCTTGGGACAGGTACAGCCCCATTCCTGCCTCCCATTCCCTGAACTCATCCCTGCTGTGGCCTTGTCTGTTGAGGGTTGATCCCTGCCAGCCCAGAATGGAGGATGGGGGGTCTGTGCTGGGAGGCAGTGGTCTGCAGTGCGAGGTGGTGGTCCATACTGGGGATGGTGGCCCAGGTGTGGTGCTGCTCGGGTTACTCCCACTGCAGCACATCTGTGGGGTCTAAGTGCTGTCCCTGGGGGGTGATGGGGAATAGGGAGGGGGTTCAGCATGGGGGGTGAGGACTGATCTGGTGTCCTGGGGGCTTTCCCCTCCTCTCTGCCACCATAACTGCCCTTGGCCACATTTGCCCTTGCGGAGGCCTTGGCGAGCACTGGAGGTCACGGCATACACAGGGCCATGGCTGCCAGCAGGCAGTGCCAGGGGGAGCTCTGCTCAGCCTACAGTGGGTGTAGCCCACTCTGAGGGCTGAGCTGGGGCCCCCTGTGCCACATTAGCCGGGCTCCCTGGGGCTGATGAGCCCTCAGCCCAGGCCAGCCCAGCTCTGCTGGGACTGGGAGGGCTCTGCTCTGCGGCATCACGGCAGAGACCGTGTCACTGGAGCCGGCAGCCTGTCCTACAGGCACCGCACAGTTTCCGTGGTCCCTGCAGTGGGGACTTGTTCCCGGCCCTCTCCTATCTCCCTGCTTCAGTTTTGGTGCAGAACCTGCACCTCTGCGAGGGCTACGTGGGCCCTGATGGCCTCTCCCACCCCGGATTCTACTGCCCACGGCTGACGGACCCCCCCAGCCACCGCTACTGCTGCCAGCCCAGCCTGGACGCTCTCAAGTCCTGCTGCTCTCAGCTGGCCCTGGAAGCCCTCACTGGAGTGAACCTCTCCAGCCTGGCAAGCCCTGGTCTACTCCGGTGAGCAGGGCAACGACCGGCAATGCTGCTGAGGCTGTGGGGCCCATGGGGCTCCTGGCACACTCCCAGGGGCTCCTCACGGTTGCTGGGGCGGGGACTGTGGTGTCCTTCAGAGCCCACAGTGGGCCCTGGGTGCCCCCCCCCAGTTCCACTGCACTATGGGAGGGCCATGGCTGCCCCCTCCTGAAGTGCCCCACCCCGCAGGCACCCGCTGGCCCTGCCTTTCGTGGGGCTCTATGGGCTCCTAGTCCTGCTGCTTATGGCCATCGACCTCTGCCACTTCTACTGGACCCGCCGGTGCCACCTCCGCCACCTGCTGCCCCGTGCCTGTCGTGTGCCTCGTGGACCCCCAGGGCGGCACCTGGCTGGACCCCGGCTTTCCCACGGTGCCCCCAGACTGACACGGCCCAGCCAGGGCTGCTGAGCGGCGGCCACGGGCAGGGCAGGGCAGGGCAGGGCAGGGCAGGGCAGGGCAGGGCAGGGCAGGGCAGGGCAGGGGGTGTACACAGGGGGGACTTGCACCCCGGGGTGCTCTCTGAGTAGGGGGTCACTCACATCCCGGGGTTAAGTCCGGGGGGTGGGGGGACACACTCGCACTCCGGGGTTAAGTACGGGGCGGGGGGGACACTCGCACTCCGGGGTTAAGTCCGGGGGCTGTACGGGGGGACACTCGCACTCGGAGGTGCAGTGGGGCGAGGGTGCGGGGGGGGACACGCGGGGACACACGAGGGTGCCGGTGGCCGGTGCTGGCCCCGCCGGGCCGCGGGGGGGCGCTGCAGGCTCGGCCCCGCCCGCCTCCGGCCGCGCCCCGTCACGTGACGAGGGCGGTGGCGTCCGGGTTCCCCGGGCGATCGGCGGTGACGTCACGGGTGCGGCGCGATGGAGGAGCCGGTGAGCAGAGCCGGGCGGGACCGGGATGGGCGGGTCCGTGTCCTGGGGGTCCCTGTCCCCGTGGTCCCTGTCCCCGGGGTCCCTGTCCCGGGGTCCCTGTCCCGGGGGTCCGTGCAGGCTCCAGGGCCGTGTCTCAGCCGGTGTCCATCGGCAGGTGACGGCGGAGCAGCTTCGGGCGCGGGGTAACGCGCTGTTCCAGGCGGGGGATCACGGAGCCGCCCTCGCTGCCTACACGGAGGCTTTGAGCCTGAGCGATGCCGCGTCGGAGCGCGCCGTGCTGCACCGCAACCGCGCCGCGTGTTACCTGAAGCTGGTGAGCACTGGGCGGGTGTGTCATCGCGGGCTGCAGGAACCTGCCCGGCTGGCTGGGGCTGTTCCCAAGCAGTCTCAGTGTCTCTGATCTGGGGCAGGGGGTGGACGCGAGCAACTTTAGGAGCTTGAGTAGACCAGAAGTTCCTGAAAAGCACCTGGGGCCGTAGGGCTCCCCGGATACCCTCTGAGGGTTGTATTCTGGGAAACAGAGGGTGTCCCATTGTGCTGGCTCACTGTCTCCAGTGATGCTGTTCCCATCCTGTCCCCAGTCCCCAAAGTTAAGGGTGTAGGCTGCATGGGGCTTGTGCAGGCAGTGCTCAGGCATTTCCCTCTCCTGTCTCCACAGGAGGATTACATCAAGGCTGAGGCTGATGCGACTAAAGGTACTGTCAGTGGGGGTTGTGGGGGGACCAGCTGCCCATCGGGGCAGGCCGTGGGCCCTGCGATAGACCCCCTTGTGCGCAGCCATCGAAGCTGACGGCCGGGATGTGAAGGCGCTGTTCCGCCGCAGCCAGGCGCTGCAGCAGCTGGGCCGCCTGGACCAGGCTGTCAGTGACCTGCAGCGCTGTGTGAGCCTGGAGCCCAGGAACAAGGCCTTCCAGGAGGCCCTGCGTGCCCTGGGCAGCAGCATGCACGAGAAGGTCAGCAGGGGGGCAGTGGGGGGCTGCTGGCCCCACTGTGGCTGTGGGTGGTGCGAGAAGGTGGGGAGGACTGAGCCACTCTTTCTGCTCTGTTGCAGATGAAGGCCATGTCCTGCACAGACTCGAAAGTAGAGCAGATGTTCCAGATCTTGCTGGATCTTGACGAAAAGGATGCAGACAAGAAGCAGAAAGTCTGAGCTCAGGGAGCGGGGCGCAGTGCTGTGGCTGGGAGGAGAGGAGGGGAGGATTGTTGCTCCTGGGCCAGTGGTGGCTGAGTAGGGCTACCTGGGCAGGCCAGGCTTGCCCCATGCAGAATGCTCCCTGAGACAGGGGTGGAGGGTGGGTGCCTACAGCTACCAGCAGTTCCTTGTGCAGTGTGCTGCTGTGACCCAGACAGAACCCTTCTTCCCCAGGCTGCACAGAACTTGATCGTGCTGGCACGAGAAGAGGCTGGAGCAGAGAAGATCTTCCAGAGTGACGGTGTGCGGCTGCTGATGCAGCTGCTGGACACGGCCAAGGCTGACCTGATGCTGGCAGCCCTGCGCACACTGGTGGGGCTGTGCTCCGGCCACCGCTCTCGTGTAGGTCCCACCATACCACACGGCTGGGCCCAGGGGAAAGCCATGCTGGGGGGGCTGCAAAGTGTCAGGCAGGCGAGCTCTGAGCTGTTGCCTGCCAGGCCTGAATTTGTGAGAGGAAGCCGTCCTGATAAGGGGCTGGGAAACGCCAAGGCTTCCCCAAGGCCTCTGGAAGACAGGTGTGCTTGTACCTGCAGACCACGGCTGTCTTGGCAGAACTGGGGGCACCCCGTCTTGCGGCGGTGCTGGGTGTGGAGCATGAGCAGGTGTCCCTGGCTGCCTGTAACCTGCTGCACGTGATGTTCGATTCCCTGAAGGAGGGGATGCAGAAAGACTTCCGTGGGAAGGAGGATGCAGTGGTGCTGGGTGAGTGTGGGCTGCCCTGGCTGGCTGTTGTACAGGGAGAGCCCCAGGTAGGTGCAGAGATGCCATGAATTTTTTGCTGCTGCCCTGTCACTGCTCCCTGCAGCAAAGCCAAGCTCTGATCCAGGGTTAAAAGGCAGCAGAAGCCTCTGGTCATGGCAGCATCTCTGCCAGCTCTACCACGGTGGGGGTGAGGCCATGCCCAGGATGCTGACTGCTGGGCACTGTCTTTTTTTGAAGATTCCTCCAGGGACCTGAAACTACTGATCAAGCACCTCCTGGAGCTGCTTGTGTTGGAAGGAGCCTCAGCACACGGCCGTGACAACGCCCTCAACCTCCTCATCAAGGTGGTGCCCAGGAAGTCACCAAAGGAAACCAACAACAGCCTGAGCCTCTGGGTGATTGACCAGGGTTAGTGGAATCACTAGCAATGTCCTGATGGGGCATTGTGCTCCTCTGCTCCAGGTCTGCACATGCCATTGTGCCCCTCACTGGACTGTCTGACCTTTCCCAGGCCTGAAGAAGATCCTGGAGGTGGGCAGCACAGTGTGTGGCAGCTTGGGCAGCCTGCCTGTGACAGAGAACAGCCGGATGAGCACTTCTGTTCTGCTGAGCAAACTGTATGAGGACCTGAAGTGTGATGCTGAGAGGGAAAACTTCCACCATCTGTGTGAGGACTATGTGAGGTGAGTCCACTTTTCCTGGGGGTGATGGTGGTTTTGTCACCTGCAGCCTGGCAGCACTTCAGTGCTAAAGCTGACTGCAGACCCACTGGGGACTGCTGTGGGTGAGGTGAGGCAGGAAGAGGCAGGTGGATCATCCTGACCCTTTCTGCTGGTCTTTCCTTGAAGGAGCTGGTTTGAGGGGCACGAGCTGCCAGGGAAGCTGCGGGCCATTCAGACAGTGTCGTGCCTGCTGCAGGGTCCCTCAGATGCAGGGAACAGGGTGCTAGAGCTGGAGGGGATCATGGACAGTGTGCTGTCCCTCTGTGCCTCTGTGTGTGAGGCACACCAGCTGGTAGCGGTGGAGGCGCTGATCCACGCAGCCGACAAGGCCAAGCGCGCCTCCTTCATCACAGCCAACGGAGTCAACCTGCTCAAGGAGATCTACAAGCACAGCGAGAGGGACAGCATCCGCATCCGTGCACTCGTGGTGAGCACGGTGGGACAGGATGTGCTGGGGCTGAGCCCTAGGGTGGGCTGTGGGTGCAGGACCACTGGTCACAGTGCTGCTCAGGAGGTCCAGGAGACACATCAGGTTGCCTACATCCATTCCTGCTCCCACACTCTATTCCTGGCTGCAGGGGCTCTGCAAGCTGGGATCTGCTGGAGGCACAGACTTCAGCATGAAGCAGTTTGCTGAGGGATCCACCATGAAGCTGGCCAAGCAGTGCCGCAAGTGAGCGGGGCCAGGCGTGGGGGTGTGGGCAAGGCGCCCCACAGCTGGGCTCCCTGCAGCTGGGCTGTCCACAGCCAGGCTCAGGGACCTCTCTCCCAGGTGGCTCTGCAACGAGGCGATCGATGCGGGCACGCGGCGCTGGGCTGTAGAGGGCCTGGCCTACCTCACCTTCGATGCAGATGTCAAGGAGGAGTTTGTGGAGGACAAGGCAGCAATGCAGGCCATGTTCCACCTGGCCAAGGTGCATACCAAGAGCTGTGGGATGGACACCCTAGCACCAGGGAAATGTGCTGGAGTGGATGTGGGGTTCATGCTCTGGGGCAGGATGTGTAGGAGAAGCTGGGTGGGCTCCAGTCCTGGCTGCTCCTCCTGGCTGTGGGTGTGACAGGTGCCCACTGTCGCCGCAGTCAGAGGACAGGAGTGTGCTCTATGCTGTTGCCTCCACGCTGGTGAACTGCACCAACAGCTATGACCATGAGGAGCCGGACCCGCAGATGCTGGAGCTGGCCAAGTATGCCAAGCAGCACATCCCAGAGCAGCACCCCAAGGTGAGCAGGGCATGGCTGTGCTTGGGAGGAGAGTGGGTAGGTGGGACACAGACTGGGTTTCCAGGTGTGGACAGCTTGGGCACCTGACCAGGCAGCTGGTGCTCCTGAGCCAAATTTGACCTTACCTGTGGGACAGGACAAACCAGAGTTTGTGAAGCGGCGGGTGCGGAAGCTGCTGATGGCTGGAGTGGTGTCGGCTCTGGCCTGCATGGTGAAGAGTGAGAACCCAGCACTCACCAGCTCCTGCCGGGAGCTGATCTCCAGGTGCGACTGTGCCAGGGACAGGAGGGGCTGGGTTCCCAGTCTGTTGGCATCCTTCTGGTGAATTTATATGCCTGTGGTGAAGGCCAGCTCCCGGACAGTAGGGGGGATGTCCAGGAGTCTGGTGCAGCCTGGGCCTAACTGTGACTATCCAAATGCTGCAACTGATCCCATTTGGTCCCTAGAGTGTTCCTAGCGCTGGTGGAGGAGGCAGAAGACCGGGGTGGTGTGGTTGCTCAGGGAGGAGGCAAGGTGAGAGCATGGACCCCACTGTGCTTCTGCCCTGCACCACTCTGGGGGGTGCTGGGGCTGGGGGCTCTGTGGTTTAGCAGGGGCCGCACTGGCTGTCTTGGACATGAGGCTGGGTGAAGCTGTGGTTGCCCTGGGTGCTGTGGCCTTGGCTGCAGGACAAGCTGCTGTTTCTATCCCCAGGCTCTGATCCCACTGTCCCTGGAGGGCACTGAGGTGGGGCAGACCAAGGCAGCACAGGCCCTAGCAAAGATCACCATCACCTCCAACCCGGAGATGGCATTCCCAGGGGAGCGGGTGAGTGCTGGGGCTGGGGGTTGGGTCTGCCAGGCAGGGGCTCGTGTGGGAGCAGCAGTGGGGATTGACTCCGTTCCACATGTTCTGTTTCCACAGATCTATGAGGTGGTGCGGCCCCTAGTCAGCCTCCTGCACCTGCAGCGCACGGGCCTGGAGAACTTTGAGGGGCTGATGGCCTTGACCAACCTGGCTGGCATCAGCGAGAGGCTGCGGTAGGGATGGGGGAAGAAGGGGGCCGTCTGTCCCCTTTGGGCCTGGCAGGCTGCTCTGGGCAGGAAGTGCTCACTGCCTGCTTGCCTCCCAGGCAGAAGATCCTGAAAGAGCGGGCTGTGCCCATGATTGAGGGGTACATGTTTGAGGAGCACGAGCTGATCCGGCTAGCTGCAACTGAGTGCATGTGCAACATGGCCATGAGCAAGGAGGTGAAGGCTGGGATGGGCTGGGGTCTGTGGTGGGCTGCTGGGCCACCACACCCCCACACAATCCCTCCTCTTCCCCTGCAGGTGCAGGAGATGTTCCTGGCTGAGGGCAGCGACCGGCTGAAGCTGATGGTCCTGTACAGCGGGGAGGAGGATGAGAAGCTGCGGCGGGCAGCCTCGGGGACCCTGGCCATGCTGACTGCCCTGCATCCCCCCATCTGCAAGCGCATTCCCCAGGTGGTGAGTGCCCAGGATGGGCTGGACTGTCCCAGAACCCTGGGACAGCATCCTGTGTCCTATAGTCCCTCCTTGTGGTGGCCTGGAGCTCTGGCCCCAGAACACAGGGCAGCCTGTGGTGACTTGGGCCTGACTCTGCGATGGAGCTGTAGCGGGGGAGCTGGGCCCCTCCTCTTGGGGTCTGTGATGATGGTGGCCCCACTCCCCTGCAGACGGTGCACTGGCTGGAGATCCTGCAGGCCCTGCTGCTGAGCCCCAGTGCGGAGCTGCAGCACCGTGGCGCCGTGGTGGTGATGAACATGATGGCAGCTGCTCGGGAGGTGGCCGAGCAGCTCATCGCAAGCGAGATGCTGGAGATCCTCTCGGTGCTTGCCAAGGACAAGGACAAGCCGCGGGTGGCGCAGGCGGCCCAGGAGAGCCTGGCACACGCAGTTGCTTACGGCCTCATCAAGCCCAACCCCGGCCACGCCTGAGGGCCCAGGGGCCCCCGCACAGGCCGCACACGCTGCCCAGGCTGGTGCTCACACGCTGCTCTCAGGGCGGCCCTGGCGGGGTCTGGCTGCACACGGAGCTGGCTCAGCACTGCCCGGGGCCGGGGCCACGCTGCCCGCCCGGTGCCCCGGGGCGAGCGGCAGGACAAGGACAGGGCTTGCCGCCGCCTTTGCCACCGTCTGCCTTAGCCGGGAGGGCCGGCCCGGGGCGGGACCGGCGCGGCGGAGCTCGGCCCACCCGGTAACACTAAAGCTACTCTTGGACCACGGCCCGGCTCTGTCCGTCTGTCCGTCCGTCCGCCCATCCGCCGTCACGTCCGGTTCCTCCTCCCGGTGCCGCCCCAGCCATGGCGGCGGCCGCTTGCGTTTGGCTCGTGTTCGGATTCAGCCCCGAAGAGGCGGCCGGGGAGCCGGGCCCGGGCCCGGGCCCCTGGCGGCTGGAGGCGGGTCCCGAGGGGATCTCCCGCGTGTGGCCCGCCTGGAGCTACGTGGTCGTGGAGACCGGTGAGCGCCCCCGGCCCGCCCGGAGCCCCAGGCCCTCCCGCGGGGCCAGTGCGGCCCTTGGCCGGCCTGTGCCCGCTTCCCCTTGCCGCTGCCCCGGATGGCGGGTCCCGTTCCCACCGCGCTCCTGCGCCGGTCGCCTCGGTTCGTCTTGTCCGCCCCTTCCCACCACTCCGCTTCCCCCGGGATGGGACCCCCGGCCCTCCCACCGCTTCCCCCGGGATGGGACCCCCACCCTCCCACCGCTTCCCCCGGGATGGGACCCCCGGCCCTCCCACCGCTTCCCCCGGGATGGGACCCCCACCCTCCCACCGCGCCGCTTTCCCCGGGGTGCTCCCCGCCGGTCCCCCGGTGACGTTCCCGTGCCGTTCCCCCAGGCCCCCGGGCTGTCCCCAGCCTGGGTGGCTGAGCTGCGGCCGCGGCAGGCGCGGGGCTGGAGGTGCGGAGCGCGGGGCTGCGGCGGCGGCTGCCGGGCTGGGCCGAGGCGCTGCCGTCCGAGACGCACCTGGTGCTGCGGGGCCCGGCCGCGGCCCGTGCCTGGCGGCGGGAGGCGGCGGTGAGGGGAGCGCTGCAGGACGAGCCCGTCTGGAGCCGGGAGCTGCCGCCGGAGCCCCGCCAGCCGCTGCCGCTTCTGCCCGGCGGCTTCGCCACGCCGCGGCCGCCGTTCTTCACCGCACTGCCCGCTGGCGTGCGGGCCCGGCGGCTGGTTCTGGGCACGGAGCACGCCCTAGCGCTGGGCACCGCCGGGGAGGTGTTCTCCTGGGGCGGCGGCAGGTGAGCAGGGACTGAGGGGCGCAGGAGAGGGACGGCAGCGGGGGGCGGTCAGGAACTCCAGCACTATGAGCGCTGTGCTGGTGGGATGCAGAGAGAACGATGGGGATGCAGAAGGGGCGTGAGAGTGCAGAAGGGATGTGGGGGATATGGGAGAATCTTTTTGGGGAGCGCAGGTGAGAGGATGTCGGAATCAGTCACCTCAGAGCCCAGCCCCCATTGTGCCAGCCTGCACACACTGCCTGGGGCCGGGACATACATCCTGACTTTCCCATGGGGGTGGACTTGGGAATGACACGAGGTTACAGCTGAGAGAAGTACTGGGGTACCAGCTGCAGGTGCCCAGTGCTCACCCACATGCTGATGGGATCTGTCTCTCATCAGAGCCAGGTCCCCCCACCACAGGCATCCAAACTCACATCTTCGCTTGGGGAGTGCTGGCCTGGCCATGCCCCTTTTCCCACTGAGTCCGTCCTCGCTGGTCTCATGGGCACCTCTCACCTCTCTAGGTGGTGGACTACTGACTCTGGCCTCTGCTCTGACTTTTGCCTCCCTCAGGGCAGTCTCCAGGGACACTTGGGTCTCTGTATGACCATCAAGGTGCCTACTCTGTTCCTGCTCCTCTGTAACTTGCCATACAAGCACCAGCTGGCAGCAAAGCTCTTGTGTTTCTGAACTGGAGATTCAGTCTGTGACAGTTCAGTGTCAGGTCCCTCTGGTACAGCCTGTGGGAGGGGAGTGAGCTCCCTGGGAAAAGTCTCCAGCCCCAGCACCCTGTGTCACCTGCCAGCAGCTGAATTTGGGTGCATTTAACAGCTGGTGGCACTGCTCAGTTTATTCTCACAAAGGCATTTGTTGTTGTATTTGTTTTGGTTTAGGGTAAATTTTGGGAGGAAATTTTTGAGTGGGGTTCTTTAAGAAAGTAACTTCAAGCGGCCCCTTCCTCAAATTGATCTGGGAGTAGATTTCTCTGGAGAAAAGTGGGAAAAACCTGTTTATTTAATAAGCAAAGTATTCACAAGTATAAAAAGTGAATAATATTAAACAAAATTTTTTTGCTGTTCTGAAGAGATGGCAAATTTAGAAAGCTTATTTAGTGATGTGTAGGTTGGCTTTCTTAGTCTTTTATTAGTCTTTCTGGTGCTGGAATGCAGTGTCCTAGGCTTTCATGGATTATAGGTGTGAGCTCTTTGTGTTCTTTTGGCTTTTCAGTCTAGACTAGGTTTGAACAGTTCTAAGAAAAAGAAAAATCATAGTCTAGGGAACTTCACTGCCTCAGCAAGCTAAAATAAACTAACTAAAAAGCAAAGGAGAGCTCTCTCCTGCTGTTTGTGCTGCAGACAGCACAGTCTAGGAGAAGGATGTAGGGGAGTGCAATTTTTGTAAACAAACTGGGCTCTTCTTTTTCCCCCCTTCGCTCTTGGAACCAGTCTTAAAGGTGCAAAACTTAATATCCAGCATAAATAGAACAGATGATTTGGGATGCAAGCATCATAAAGTCAGTCTAGGACAGTTGTTCATTAGGAGGTTGTCTGTGTATTTGCTGCCCCAGTCAGGTTTTCCCAGAAGGTGCTGGAGAGCCCAGCCACAGGTCCCCTTTGCCCTGGATCCCTGAGTTCTGCTGGTACATGAGTTCCTTGGCTGCAGGAACTAGTTGTTCTCATCTGTAGAGTGGAAGGGTTGCTGTGTTCCTCTTTGCTACTTATGGAAGACAAACCCAGCACTGATCATCAGAGCATCAGTCACTGTCACAGCTGCGTGCCCTGGCCCAGTGCCCTCCCTGGTGCTCATTCCTCAGGAGTGTTTCACTCCCCAGTCCCCGCTCCTCACTCGCTGCCTCTGGGCTAGCTGGTAGCACACACAGTTCATGGCAAACACGACACTCGATTTACATCAGCAGTTGTTGATTTGCAGACACTACATTATTTGGTCCTTCTTGCCTTCCCTTCAGAGAAAAGGTTTCTACATGTGAGGATATGTACTTGAGGATTAACTTTTTTGAAATTTGGTTATTCAACCCAGCTGAGAATCTTCTCATGCATGCCTGTGCCAGCTCACAGCCCCAGCAGCTGTGTCCCACGGTGTGCCAGCTGTGCTGTGTGATAGCCAGGTGCTGGCCCAGCTCACCCCTTTGTAGCCCCTCTCTTTCTGCTGGCTGCAGTCACCATTGCCCTCTTGTGAGGGAGTGCCCAGAGCCACGTTCCCATTGCAGCATGCCCTTCCCTGCCCCTCAGCTCTCAGTGTCTCTTTGCCTCAGTCCTCTGCAGATTTCCCATATAGAATGTGAAGAGACTTTCCAGGGCCGTGCACCAGCATGACTGTTGACATCCCAAGCTGTCACATTGAAGCTCCCCAGAACAAACAGGCACCACTCAGCAGCTCCTCTCACCCCTACAGCTCCAGCCAGCTCCTCCTGCTTCTGCCCCGTCTTTAACGACTAAAGCCCCTGGTGCTGTGTCCCACTGCTTCCCACCGTAACTGTCATGGTCTGGTGCTGGGCATCACTCTCCAATTGCTGCTTGGCTTTTCCCTGTTCATGGGGTTGATTCTTCTGTTCAGCTGTGGTTGTTCCCTCGGCTCTCGGGCTCTGCCAGGCTGGGTTGGTGGCAGCAGGAGGAGCTTGGTGGGCACTGTGGGCACACGGGAGCTGGAGGCAGTGGGCTATGGGCATGTCTGTCTGTCCCTCTGTGTCTCTGCAGGCATGGGCAGCTGGGCCATGGGCTGCTGGAGTCTGAGCTGCAGCCGCGGCTGCTGGAGGCGCTGGCCGGGGTGCCCATGCGGGCGGTGGCGGCGGGCGGGTGGCATTCTGCCAGCGTTAGCGGTAAGGGGCTGGGCTGGGCACGGGAGGTTGGGATGCTGGTGGCACATATGGCCCTGATGGGACCTGGCTTGGGGAATATGGGGTGTTGGTGTCCTTGGAGCACCGGTTTCTGCCAGCGGGTGGGGCTCAGGGCTAAGCTCTGCCTGATGCATTTTCCCCCCACCCCACAGAGGCAGGAGACCTGTATGTGTGGGGCTGGAACGAGTCGGGGCAGCTGGCTCTGCCCTCCAAAGCGCTGGCGGAGGGGCGAGCGCAGGATGAGGACATGGGCACAGGTGAGTGCTGCTGGCCAGGCTGAGGGCATGGTGGGCCGGCTTCCTGCACAGCTCAGTGCAGGGCCAGTGTGGTGCAAGCCTGCAAGCGATGCTGGCGTTACCTCTTCTGCAGGGAACACCAAGCTGATGCCCTCCCGGGAGCAGCTGGCTGCTGAGGATGCTGCATTCATCTCCATCCAGGCGTTCCCGGCACTGCTGGATCTGCCCCAGGACCTGGAGGTCAGCATGGTCAGCTGTGGTTCCCGACACACAGCCGTGGTCACACGTGAGTGTCCAGCGGGGCAGGGGGCAGCGCCTCTGGGGGCAAGGGTGCTGAGAGGTGCCAGGGCTCAGCAGGCCCTGGTGGGCAGTGCCCCCGGGGGCAGGGGGAGGGCTGTGGGGGACGGAGCTCAGTGGGTGCTGCCTGATGGTGCTGTCCCTGTTGCAGGAGGCGGGGAGCTCTACACCTGGGGCTGGGGTAAGTGACACCTCTGCTTTGGGATTGTACAACCTCCCCAGGAGCAGCTTCTGGTTCCTGTCCTCTCGTCCTTGGCTCTTTTGTTGCTCTACAACTGTTCCAACTGTACTGGGGCCCTTGTGTTCCCTCCCTTCCTCCCCATGAACACCCGGAGCAGTTGCCCTGTGAGGCCCCAGGGCCACATTTTGTCAGGAACGTTTTGTCAGGAAAGTTTTGTGTGTCTGCAGGTAAATACGGACAGCTGGGACATGGGAACAACATCAGCTCTGACCGGGCCTGCCGCGTCGAGCACCTGGTGGCCAAGGGCTTGCGGGTGGAGGAGGTGGTCTGTGGGCCATGGACCACCTATATCCGGGTGCAGGAGCCATGAGGGCCCCAGGACCCGCAACCCGTGGGTGCTGCCAGATGGGGGATGAGGGCAGGCTGTGCTCTGCAGGACCAGCTCCAGGACCACGCTGTCTTCAGGGCCAGGACAGGCAGCCCTGCTGCAGCACAGGGTCGGGCTGAGTTTAGCCCCCAGTGACCTGATTCACACCCTGGAGGGGGGCTGCAGCTGCGTCAGGACCAGGGACACCCTGAGATGGGCTGGGTGTGTTTATTAAATTCACCTTTCCATAAGGGCTGCAGTGTTGGTGTGTGTGAGACATGTTCCAGCATCTCTGGCTCCAGTGAAGCTGTCCTGGGGAGAGGGACTGCGTGGAGCCGTGGTTGTGGTTTGTGTGAACACGGTGTAATTCAGGGATGTTGTGACTGAGCAGTGCTGGCAGAGCTGAGGCCGATTCTGCTCCGCTGTGGGGTGCAGAGGAGCTTGGCTTCTGGAGCTGGGACCCAGGGCTGGACCAGGGGACCCCCAAGTGAGCCCAGAGGTATCCCAGACTGTGTGGCATCATGGCCAGGGTGGAAAAGTGGAGAAGGAAGGGGGGGATGCTCAGAGGTAGTGGTTTTGTCCCCAAGTTATCATTACCGTGATGGGGCCCTGCTGTCCTGGGGAGGCTGAGCACCGACGCTGGTGATGGTGAGCGGAGGGAATGAATTCTTGGTGTTGGCTTTGCTTTGTGTGGCTTTTGCTTCCTGCACTGTTTCGTATCACAAGTTTGCCGGCTTTCACCCTGTGGTTGTCTCCACAGTCCAGGGGAGAGAGCGAGCAGCTGAGAAGGGCTGAGGGCGGTCTGGGGAGTGGAGCTTTTTGCTCAGAAAAGAATCCCTTTTTGTCAGGGATTGAGGCTGCGGCTTTTCGCTGGGCAGGGCCGGGGGCTCCCACTGCAGTTCCGCAACCGCTCAGGACCGGCGCTTCCGCCTATTCGGCCAATCGGGACAGCAGGACGCTCCAGCTTTTTTAGCCAATCAGGATGAGGATTGAAAGTTCAGGGTTTTTTTTTTACCCAATCAGGAAATGATTCGGTGCCCCTTATCTGGCTAATCACCCCACGGATTGCAGCGGCAGCTTTTCCAGCCAATCAGCTCGCGGCTCGGAGCCGTGGTTTGGCCAATCAGGACACGAGCTGGAGCTGCTGGACTTGGTTGGCCAAAAAAAGCTGCGGCCTGAGCCCGATTTCTGATTGGCTGAGACTCCCTTGGCCCCGCCCCTTCCATCGCCCCCGCCCTCCGGGGACCCCCCAGGACAGTCAGAGCTGGGGGCTGTACAAGGACTTTATTCACAACAGCTAGAGATTTTTTAAATAAAAGCACATTTCTAAGCAGCAACCTCGGGGAGGGTTATCCTGGAGTGGGAGATGGTGCAGGGCCTCACGCCAGAGCAGGGATTCATCAGAAGGCAGTGTTGGTGGTGGAGTTGAGAACGTCAGAGGTGCTTTCAAACCTGGAAGCCTTTGAAAGTCCGCGCTGTGGAAACAAGAAGTGAGAGAGAGGGATGAGGGAAGGGAGAGGGCTGCTGCCTCACATTTCAGTGGGGACAGAGGCAGGCAGGCCAGGCTGCCAAAAGGAGATGGAATACAAATTAATATGGGAACTGTGTAACTTGTAGGCAATGAACATTAATTCCTTTCTTTACCAAATTTATGAAAAGTAAAACTCTTCTGGTCGTGTCACACAGTAAATCTCTGGCTCAGCCCAGCCTGATGGGAGGACAGAGGCTGTCCAGGGTCCCCCACCCTGAGAGAGGAAAGCAGCCCCCCTCCAGCCTCTGCTCACTGCACCCTGCCGGGCTCTGTCCCTGCACAGCTGTGTCCCCGACCGCAGCCTGGCCTCTGGGCTGGTGGTTGGTGTGTCCCCAGTGGCTGCTCAGGGCCCGCTGCCACCAACTGAAGTTCTCCCTGGGGAGGCAGGGGCAGCCACGCTGTGAGAGGACACCGAGGGGGACACAGGAGGGAGCAAAGGTTCTGTGCTCTGCAGCGAGGAGGGTGGGGTTAGAAGAGGTGAATTACCGCAAACTCAGAATAGGTGCTGGCAACAGAACTAACGCTGTGGTTACGCTGGGCAGGGGCTGTGGGGGTGCACCCACCGCTCAGGGTGGTTCCATCCAGCTGGGACATGTTTTCCTTGTTTCGCTCCCTCAGCCTGGATCGGGGGGGCTTCGCTGCCGTGCGGGTGGGAGTCCGGGCCTGGCCAAACTGTGGGAAGAGGTGACAGTTATGGGATGTTGGAATTGAGCAGGGGCAGGAGAGCTGTGGCAGCTTCAGTACCCATCAGTCTGTGGAGCCAGAGCAGTGTCAGGCTCCAGGAGCTCTCCAGGCTCTGGGGTCCAGTTCTGGCCCCTGAAACATACTGCAGAGAATCACAGCATCCTGCAATCATGAGGGTGGGAAGGGACTTTAAAGCCCATCTCGTTCCACCCCTCTGCCATAGGCAGGGATGCCACTCACTAGACAAGGATGCTCAGGCCCTGTCTGGCAGCACACACATATTTTGAAGGTCCCCTAAGTTGCAGGCTCAGCACTGAGGAACAGCTGTAGTAGAAATCTGTAGAGGAAGATTTCTGGCACCCTCCTCCTCCTTCAGGTCCCAAACACCCCAGTAGGATGCAGAGCAGACTGCAGATAAACAGGCTCCTGTCCCTTACGAGCTTAGCAGGGGAGGCAGTGAACCATGGGGTGACAGCAAGGAGAGCTGCACCACCTCAGCTCACCTGTCCCTTCCAGCCCAGCCCCAGGCAGGGACTCCCCCAGGGCCCCTCACCTTCTTCCCAGAGGGTGGCAACCGAGACGTGGGCGAGTGGGAGATGGCTCCCCCAAAGGCTGAGCGAATGGTGCTGTTGGATGTGGTGCTGGCACTGAAGGTGCTGTGGAGCTGAGGGGAAAGCAGAGCACGTATCACACAGGACATCTTCCCATGGGGCTGCAGCGCCCTGACCCTTCCTCACAGGGCCGAGGCCAGCCCAAGGTTGTGCTCCAGCCCAGGGAGAGCTCAGCTCCAGGCAGGACCCCAGCTCACCACACTGCTCTGCAGGGACATTTTACCTTGCTTACTTTGGCAGGTGTGTGGGGGCTGAGCATGCGCCGCTTAATGGGTGTCTGTGGGGTGCTGCCATACAGCATCTCCGTCTCCATTTGCCGGCTCTTCTTCAGGTGCTGTGGGAGACACCTGCACTTATACACCCTGGTGCACCTGTGTGACACTGCCCTGCAGCCAGCCTGGCACAGCCACACAGCAGGAACTTCATCAGAGTATCAGGTATCCAGAGCCAAGTGTCACCTCTAGCACAGCTAGGGCCGGAAAGGGGCTCGGCCCACGCGGATGTGACAGCAATGGGCACCAGCCCCACTGCCTGCCACTTCCAAGCTGGGAATGAGCAGCTAGAGCCCAGAGCAGTGGCTGGGACCCAGCAGGGACACCCCTAGGCTGGCATTCCTAGGCAGGAGCCAGGGACACTCCCAGGCAGAAGCCAACATGCTCAGCTCTGTACTCACCCGTTCCTGCTTCTCCTTCTCCTTCTCTAGACGGTACAGCTGCCACTGCTCTGACACATACTCCATGAACTTCTGCCCCTTCACCAGGAAAGCTCCTTTGAACTCCTGCTCCCAGGTCTGGACCTTTCTCTCCAGCTCCTCCTGCAGCTGCTCAGGACATGAGGGCAGTGTAGGGGCTGCCCTGAACGGAGGTGTCCCCACACTTAAGGATCCCTTTTCCTGTCATCACAGGTCCTGCCCCAGGGCTGGACCTACCTTAGACAGTGTCTTCTGCAGCTTTGCTCGCTGCTTCTCCTCCTTCAGAAGGTTTCCTCCACGATTGGTGAAGCGACTGGGGTCAGTTGCTTTACTCTGGTGGAGATGGGTGGTCAGGAGAGACACAAACACACCACTCAATCCCCTCAACCTCACATGGTGAAGGCCCCAGAGGAGCCAGCCCTGCACAAACACTTCAATGCTTGAAACACAGCACCTCATCCGTGCACTGGCCCACCATGACTTCCCAGTGCCTCCCTGCTCCGTCCCAGAGCACACTCCCACAGGAGCAGAGGTACACACTGACCCATGACCTGGCATGCTCTTGCTGGACAATACCTCTAGCTCCAAGAACAGCTTCCAGTTTTCTTCCCATTTCTGAACAGCCTCAAACAGATTTTTGTGTGTTTCATAGTAGATCTTCATCTTGCCCACCTCAGCATCATGCAGCTCGAGCAGGGTCTCTGTGTAATCCTCTGGAAGGGCACAACAGCCAGGTCAGGGGGCTGCTGGAACCCCTCAGATCCCTCTCCAAAACTACTTGGACAGCCAGCACACACCATCATAGAAGGGGCTGAAGCTTTCCCTTTGCTCCTGGCTGTAGAAGCATTTGTCCCAGTAGTCAGCTAGCTCTGCCCGGATTGCATGGATCACGGATTTCATGTTCTGCAGCTTCAGCTCCTCCAGACGGTCCACTTCCTGCTGCAGCTGTCCCCGGGACCAGAGCACAGGTTAGGGAGGAAGGGGGGAGAACATGGTTCATCTTCTGCATGAGCTGCTCTCTAGAATGAGGCAGCTGCCAGCACCACCCTCCAGCTCCTCCCTCCATGAAGGCAGAATTTGGCCTGCTCCCCTCACCCTTCACTGAGTAACCAAGAGCATGAGATCCCCCAGAGCTACTGCCCTCAGCCCTCCCACCATGAGCACAACAGGGTCCTTACAGCTCTCCTGATTTGGATTCTGGACCCAGTCAGGTGCACGGCTGAGGACTCTCTCTCCTCCTCTGGGATCTGCAGCCTTTCCCAGAGCGCGATGATCCTGGTGCGCAGCTCTGCGCACACAGCCTCGTTCAGAGCCCGACGAGCTTCCAGCTGCAGGGAGAGGGAGCAGGGGATCAGCACAGTCTTTGGCTCTGCTGCACCTGCAAAGCCACACACCTGGCACACGAGATCTCCTCAGCCCCTCTGAAAAGGGTGTTCTAACACACAGCCTTGCCAAAACCTAGTGATTGCTCTTACATCATGGTGGCAGCTGCAGCCAGCACACACACCAACCTCCAACACTGCCTCAGAGCACAACATACCTGCTGCAGCAGGTTCTGGAGGGCCACAATGTTGTCCTTGGACAAGCAGAATGCCTCCTCATCCTCACACACCACATCCCGCTCAAAGCTGGTGTCCGGGGTGTGGTCCAGCTCCTCCATGAGCAGAATGATCTGACGCTTGTTGCTGACAAATTCTTCCCGCCTTTGCTCCTGGAGGTGAGGGCGGTGTCAGGAACCAGGGGCCCCTTGCAGGCCCCTCAACAACCCCCTCGCTCTCCAGGCTCACCTTCAGGGTGTTGAGGGAGGCCACGTGGCGCCGGTAGCGGTCCAGGTCCTCCAGGCTGGGCACACTCCCAGTGTCAATGCTGAACAGAGTTGTGCACAGGATGTCACACAGGTCTTGGTCCTGTTCCTGCAGGGCCTTCAGCTCCTGCTTCCGGTCCCGCTTCTGCTTCTGTAGCACCTCCACGCGCGTGCGCAGGTTTTTCTCCATCTGAAGGATCGTACTTTCCTCCTCTGTCTGCAAGAGGCCAGAAATCAGCTCTGTTCCACTCCTCTCCCGCACCTGGCTTATGCTTTAGGTTTTTATACAAAGACTGGGGCCACCAGGCCTGGTCTGAGCAAGATGTTCCCCATGAAGCTACATGAACACCAGTAAAGTACAAAACAAGGTGCTGGAGAACACTACACAACAAGTGCCAATGCCTGGCCTGTGAGGAGTCACAATGTCCTTGGCTCTACCAAGCACCTGGAAAAGCAGTTTTGAAGATATTTGCCTTCCAAGCTCTGGCCTCTTGAGACACCCAGGCAGAGGCCAGGCAGCAGCACTGCTGCCAGAAGGACGCTGGGATCCCACCCCTCACCTCAAAGGGGCCCAGCTGGAGCTCCCTGCACAGGGTGTCCAGTTCCTTCCGACACAGGACGATGCTCTTTAGGAGACGCTCCTTCAGGCTTTCCTCCTCTGCCACCATCATGTCCAGGAGACTCTGCAGCACAGGCGTGGTTAGGGACAGGGTATGGGAATGAGGAGCGGGCAGGAACCGCCGCTAGAGACCCACGGCAGGGCCCGGGTGAGGTGTGGGCAGTGTGGGGAGCCCAGTAGGATGGCGCTGCACAGGACGAGGGCAGAGGCGCGGTAACAGCCGGGCAGGGACCCCCGGTGCTCCCAGAGCTGGCCGGCCCCGTCCTGGAGCCCCGAGAGAACAGTCCCGGGTGAGCTCAGGCCGAGCTGGTCCCGGGCTCCCGCTGCAGCAGGTACTGGGCTCAACAGAAGAACCGCTGACCCCCCGCCCCTCACCTTGATGTGCTTCCTGACCACGTCAGTGCGCTCCAGCCGCTGCTCCTCGGGAATACCGATCTCTTCCCAGATGTCTCGCAGCGCCGCCATGGCCCGATTCAGGCAGCACACGGCCTCGGCCGCCACCACCTCGCTGAGGGCACCGCGGGCCGTCAGCGGCCAAGGGCAGGCTCGGGGCCCGAGAGCCGCCCCGGCCGCCGCCCGTCCCGCCGGGACCTCGCGCCCCGGTCCCAGCGCTTCCGCCCGGCCGTGCCCCCAGCCCCGATTCCCGGTTCTCCCCAAACGCCCGGTTCCCACCGATTCCCGGTTCTCCCCATTCCCGGTTCCCCCGGGCCCGCACCTTTTCCTCGTCGCTCCGCGCTCCATTGCCGCCGCTCCGCCGATTCGAACTCCCCTCCCGGCCGCGCTGATTGGCTGCCGCGCCACTGCGGCCCCGCCCACAACCGCCACACGGGCGGCGCCCTCGCCCCGCCCCAAGCAGCCCCCAGCCAATGGTAGTGCAGAGCCTTCTGCGCTCCCAGCCAATCCGGAGCGAGACCGCTGCCGCGTCCAGCACGGCTAACGGCGCCACCGCGCGCCCGCCCTTCGCCAGCGCGCGTCCCCGCTCTGCGCCTGCGCGTCCCCGCGCCCGCGCCCCGGCTTCCACCGGGCCCCGCCCGTCCCACGGCGGCCCCGGCCCCAGCGCCGCGCCGGTTCCCGCGGGACAGCGCTCCCACACACACAGCCCTAGGCCAGGTCGTTGTCAGCAGAGATGTTTACTGGCGGGCTTCCCCGGCCCCCTCCGCGGCTCAGGCCTTGGGCTCAATCATGGCCTCCATCATGCGGGCGCTGTTGGTGACGGCCGTGGTCAGGAAGATGAACTTGCACCCTGCAGCAAAGGCCTGTCGGTGCCCAGCAGTGCTGCGGGGCAGCACCGACCCTGCCCGCCCCATCCCCGCCCATTTTCCGGTACAACCGTGTGCCCTGGCACCCCGCGGAGCACGGGGCCTGCCCGGCTGCAGCGCTGGGACCCCCCGCTCCCGCCTGCTCCCCACCCTGCCCAGGCCGCGCGTACCTCTCTCCTTCCCCAGGAAGCGGAGGGCTGCAATTTCAGAGAAGGTGCAGCCCCCCAGGAAGACAGCGAGGACAACACGCTGGGACTCGCAGGCAGGGTTGTCCTCCACGGTGCTGTCTGGAGAGCGAAGAGCGCTGTAGGAATGGCAGCTGCCAGCCCGCCGCCCCCAGCCCCCAGCACTACCTGAGACACAAAACTCGTTGCCATTGAGCAGTCGCACGACCTCCTCCAGGCCCTGCCAGCCGCGGCGCTCCAGCACCTGAGGGACGGGCAGGGTGTCAGGCTGGCTGCTGGACACTGCCCAGGAGCTCCGAGCAGTGGGTGACCACCACCCGCCCCAGTCCTGGGCAGAGGGGCCGCTGCTGCGCTCCCCAGGAGGAGGCAGGGGCTTTGAGGGGATGTGCCTGGTTCTCTCCAGCAGCAAATGAACTCACCTGCTCGATGATCTTGCAGCTCAGGGGTACATAGGCCCCGCCAAAAACATACGCCATGTCCCGAGGCATTTTGAGGTCATACTCGCCATCCAGCCGAGGGATCTGCAGTGACAGGTGACTAGAAGGGTACAGGACCAGGCTGCCTGGGGCCTCACCACCCCTCAGAGGTACAGAGGTGAGGAGGGACAGACACTTGGAACTCTGTCCCCACCTCCCACCCACCGTGCCAGAGCCAGCACCACATGGCCTGGGGGGGCTGTGCAGCAGGGGCCAGGGACAGAAATGTCACCTTGCCAGCACCCCAGGACCTCTGCCTCAGGACACAAGGCTGCATGCCCAGTGCCACTGCTGTGTTGGAAGGGGGCAAGGAAGTGCTGCAAGCACACTCACAGGGCACAGGGTCAGGGAAGAGTGGGCCCCCAGCCCTGAGGAGAAGCCTACAGACTGCCTGGAGCAGCTGCAGCAGCTCTGGACCTGAGCTGTGTCCCCCCAAGGTGCCAATCTGCAGCCTGGGCACGGGCACAGGCTAAGCACAGCTCTCTGCTCTGTGGGCACAGCGGCCAGCCAACACCCCTTGAGGACGTACCAACCCCAGCTTCTTGCTTATGGCTCGGAAATTACTCTTCCTGGCCAAAGAATTAAATGCGTCTGTGATCTTTCCTGGAAAACATGACAAGGAGAAACATCTGAAGAGGCTCTGTCTGGATCTGGCAGAGATGTGCAGAGCTGTGTGCTCTGGAGGATGGCTGTGGTGTCTGCCAGCCCTGCTGTCCCCACAGCAGAGCGCCCTGCGCCGCCTGCAGCAGCATCGCTGGAGTCACGCTCGGTGCTCGCAGCCCACACGTTTGCCACGTGCTTGCAGCCAGACCTGCGGCAGCAGCTCCCCTTCCCAGGCTCCCAGGGACAGTGGGCTGGCTCACCTGCAGCACGGTCTGTCACCAGCTTGCTGACTTTGCTCTCCACTGCTGTCAGGGTCTCCCCAGCTGACTGCTCCGTCAGCAGCCCGATGCGCTTGAGGTTGTGGAAGGTCAGCAAGTGCTCAGGCCCGTAGCTCTGTGAAGGGGGCAGCCAGATCAGTGTGGAACAGCAAGGGAAGCAGACAGGGTGTCCCTCTGCGGCCTCAGAGCCCCCCAGCAAGCACAGGGCAGGGGCAGGTGGAGCCTGGGGCTCGCATGGAGCCTGTGGAGGCAGGGCCCATCCCCAGGAGCGCTGCTGCCCAGCACCTCGTGGCCAGAACCACGGCGAGAGGAACCCCATTCGACACAGCTCTTGCTCTGCAGTGACTCCTCGGGCCCTCACCTGCAGGTACTGTGTTTTCAGGGAGCGGTAGTCCTTGGGGACCAGACCTGTGGGGAGCAGCAGGTGAGCTCTGTGCCAGGGCTGGGGCCTGGTGCCGCTGCTGTGGCCCAGCACAGCGGGGCACTCACCGTTTTCTGTGATGGACAGGAGGCACATGAGGCGCAGGCTCTCGATGGGGGACACCTGTGGGGAGCGGGGTTAGGGGGGCAGGCCAGGCCAGCTGGAGCAGGTCTCACCTGCCGGTCTCACCTGCCGGTCAATGTGCTCCTCGATGAAGCTGGTGCTCTCACGGATGTCAAAGCCCTCCAGCAGTGCTGTGGCAGGGGCACAGGCAGCATCACCCCACTTGCCAGCCCACTGAGCTGGTCTCTGGGCTCTGCTGCCCTCCCAATGCCCCACCCCACCACACATTCCCTCTCAAGAGAGTGCAGCCAGACCCTACTTAGGATCTTGAGACACCCCCGAAACAAAGGGACTGTGAGGACGGTGGCCACACAGGCAATACTCAGGCATGAGGCTCCCTGGGCCTGGGGCAAGCGAGGCCATGGGTCAGACTGGGGCAGGGACAGGGCATGGAGCAGCACTCACCGTGTTCAGCCTTGATGGTCTCCTGGAAGTCCTGCTTGGTTTTCTTTTTCATGATAGACTCACAGGCACCAATATCTACACAGCCAAGAGACACAGTGGCTTTGGAGGGGACAGGGCTCAAGGGCTCGGCAGGCAGATAGCACAAGCCACCAGCCCCTGCCCTGCCCCTGCTGGGCACATCCAGGGCTCCCCAAACCCCCACTTTCCCCAGAGCTCCAGCACTTGCAGTACAGCCAAGGGCCCCTCCCTCCCCGCAGGTTCCTACGCAGGCTCAGCAGGCGATGCTCCTGCTTCAGTCCCTTCAGCTCCTGGGACACAAAGTCCTTCATCTGCTTGATGTCCATGCCCCGGCGCCGCTGCAGGAGGGAGAGCACAGGGCTGGTGAGGCTGTGAGGGACAGTGCCGCAGGTGTCCTGCACGCCAGGGTGACACTCACGTCGTACTGTGCCTGCAGGTTCCGTGACTTCTGGCTCAGGAAGCCAAACACGCTGGAGAAGTGCTCATTCCGAATCTGGCTGAACACCTGTGGAAGCCCAGCCAGCTGCAGCCCTGCAAACACAGACCCCAGGGCCAACTCCCCCAGCAACCCGCACAGCATGCTGGCCACGTGCCACCCCGCGCCCCAAAACCCCGGCACAGCAGCCTGTGTCGCTGTGTCCCTCCCTGCCCGGCCACACCACCATCTGAGAAATGTTCCTCAGGGATCAGCCTTGATGAATAGCACATGGCTGCTCCCCAGTTTAGCAGAAACACTCTTTCTAGGAACTAGTACTGTCTAAGCAGGTCCTGTTTTTTAATGAACAGCTGGGAAATTTATTTTTGTAACCTGAATAAAAACCCAAGTGGAGTCATATTTTCATTGTCAAGTCCCATACTTAAATACCAACCTGAACTGTGGCCAGGATGGAAAATTACTATGAACCTTGTGACTCAACAGGAGGCTCTTCCATCTTCCTTTCCAGCCTTACCCTTTCCTATCCTTTTGATTCTCCCCTCATTTCCCACCTCCACCTCCATGTAGATATTTCTGGGTTGATTTTATTTTAGATTGATCAATTTGTAATTTTTATTTTCTTTTCATCTGTGTGTTTTAACCTTTTAGAACTTTGCCAGCTAATTTGGTCATGCTGCAGCTTTTATGTTAAACTCGTTTTTGCGGATACCTTTTCTGGTGATTCCTTCAGCAACTTTAAAAGAGTCATTTGTGACACAGCCCTGCATGCAGGGACTCTGCCAGATTCAGAAGTGGAGCTGCACCTGCACACTGGGTTTCTCTGGTCTCTGTGCCCAAACCCATGCTCTGGGGGCCCAGCAGCCCCCAGCCACTCCTGCTCAAGCTTGGGGGAAGGAATGGTCCACTCTGCCTCCTCCCACCAAGGGGACTCCCCCAAGGCTCGTGAGGACTCACTTTGTCCTGGGAATTGAGCAGCACCTTAATGCTCTTGTCAGAAGAGGTGACATCTGGCCCAAAATCCACACTACCTGCAGGGAAAAGTGAAGAGCTGCTTTGTCCCAAACATAGCAAAACTCCCACATGCACAAGCCTTGCTGTGAGACAGGGGATGCCAGCCCAGTCTCTTGGTCAAAGTGAGGACTGTCCCTATGGATGACCTCCAGCAGCACCACCTATTGAGACTGTCCCTGTAGGAACAGCACTGTGCCTGACAATACCAGGCACAAACCCTGCAGATGCTGGCCAGGTGAGCACAGAGCTCTGTTCTGCCCCATTCTGAGCACAGAGCTCTGTTCTGCCCCATTCTGAGCACAGAGCTCTGTTCTGCCCTGTTGCTGTTCCCAAGTCACCTACCACACTTGATGCGGAAGGTGTCGTCCACGAGCCCCTCGTAGACCACTTGGGAGCAGAGTGCTGTCACGTAGTCGGTGTCTGCAAGGAGAGCCGGAGCCAGGCTGCTCTCCCATTCCTCCTGCTACCCCACACAGTCCCTGTCCCTCTGAGAGACCTGCTGCCCAAATCGTACCCTCTGTCCTTGCCTCAGCCCACCTCTGTCCATGAGGAAGACGTGTCCAATCTCAGGCTTCCTGCCCTGGCCTTCACTCTCACTTTCCTCCTCCAAGTCCCGCCACAGCTCATAGCTCATCTGTGAGGAGCAGAGGGTGCCAGGGCTGGGGAGCAGCCCCAGGCTCCCGCCAAGGGCCCTGGCACAAAGTGGGGCTGACAACCAAGGCCAGGCTCCCTCTGTCAGGGCATGGGGGGCCCACCACACCCCAGCGAGCAGCAGCCGCCCCTCCGCTGCCCACCTCAGCATATGGAACCCCCCTGAAAAACCTGCCCAGAAGGAGGCACAGCACAGTGACACCTCTGTGGTGACGTGCTGCCATGTGGCTGATGGGGTCCAGGTCCCTGCAAGCCGTGCCGCTGATGGGGACCCAAGGGACTCCTGGTGCCAGCCACACCTTAGCACAGCGGCCGATGCCATAAGTCTTCCCAAAGGGGCCATAAAGGGAGTTCAGCAGCTGCAGGGCTCTGGCAACAGGGTTGATCCAGCGATGATCTCCCTCCTGCAGGACAAGGGAGTGTGGGCAGCCAGCTGGGAAGGTCTGCCATGGCAGGGGATTGGGCTGGGCACTGAGCTGGGAGCTTCATCCCAGGAACACAACAGGATGCCCCGAAGCTGCTCAGCTGGTGACACAGAGGCCAGCTTGGGGTCACTCCCCAACAAAAGCTGCCCCTGGGGAGTAGACAGGGCCCATGGTGCAGACTGAGGGGCTGAGCAGGATGCCACACACCTCTCTGAACAGCACCTTGTCCCAGCCCTGGTGAGGCACAGGGGACAGGATGGTGCTGTCACCTCACCACAGTGCCCCACTGACCAGAAAGTAGTCACGGAAGAACTCAGGCAGCTCCATGCTAATGATGTCTTCATCCAGGGGCAGCAGGTAGAAGGACCATTCATCGCAGGTGACATCTGTGTTTGGAACAAGGATAGGGGACAGTTATGCAGCCCTGGGCAGGAAGAGCCCCAAGAATCACAGCAGCCCCAAAACAGGGCCTGTTGAGCTTCAGACAGGATGGGTGGCAGGAGCCTGACTCCTCTCCTCAGGCAGAAGAGGGGCCGATGCTGTGCGGGCACACATCTGCCTGCAGGCCAGCAGCCAGCCTCAAGAGAACTGTGTTCCCTGCCCACCTTCCTGTCCCTCCGCACACAGGGATCCCAGCACTAGAATTTAACTGGGATCCTGCTGTGTCAGCTACCCCGAGCCAGCGCCGCAGCTCCACTCACCACCAAAGACCCCCTCTTCCTCCAGCACCATCTCGCAAGCATAGAACTGGAAGGAAAGGGAAGACCCTCAGGGCCATGCAGGCTCTAAGCAGGAAAAGCTCTGGAGGGGCCCAGCACCTTCCCAGGTGTAATAACACTCGAGTTTACATAAACGTTTCTGCGTTAAAAACAAATTTTGATATCTATAGAAGTGTGGAAGGTGCAAAGGCTGGGCAAGCACAGAGTGACAGGGGAATGGGCAGCACTGTGTGTCCCACTGACCTTCTGGGGGCTGAAGATGATTTTGTACTTCCTGCTCCTCCCTGACATCTTGTCAGCGTTGACAATATCTGTGGACACCCCGCACAGCTGCCCACCCTGCCGGGCACAGCTCCCCTCGGCACACGCAGCCCGATGGCCCCAGGCACAAGTGACACCGGGGAGCGGGACTCGCCGAGAGCCCCTCAGGCCCGGGCACAGCGGTGGCGCAGAGCTCCAGCCCCAGCTGAGGGCAGCCGCCTCTGGGGCCGCACTCACCGGCGATGAACCTCATGGTCCTGAGCCGCGGCCGCACCAGGAAGCAGAACCTGCATCACAGAGGGGAGCGAGGGGCTGCTCGCACCCGTCCGTGCCTCGGGGCCCCTTCTCCGCAGAGCCCTGCCCGGGCCCGGCCCGGGGCACTCACTGGTCGCTGGCGCCGGGGGCCGGCCGTGTCTCCACCTTGTACAGCTTGTCCACGTCGTGCTGCTGCGGGGACAGGGCGCGGGTTGGGCGCGGGCGGCGGCGGCGGGCGGGGCGGCCCGAGCGGAGCCCGCGGTACCTTCAGGATGGACACGTTGGCGATGCGGTCCAGGGGGCTCATCAGGTCAGCCTCGATGAACAGATCCTTCTTCCCGGGGAGCTGCGGGCAGGAGGGCATGGGCCGGCACCCGGCGGCTGCCCCGCGCAGACCCCGGCTCCCGACCCCTAAGCCCCGGGCCAATACCGATCCCGCCGACTCCCCACGCCCGCCCCGGTGCGGGTCCCTGCCCCGGGCGGCCCTCGGACCTGCTCCAGCAGGTAGACGAGCTGGTCTCGCGCTAGCCGCTTCAGAATCCCGAAGTCCGGCGGCTCGGGCGCGTCGCGCCGCCCGGCGAGGGCCATGACGGCGGCCGGGTCGGCACCGGGAAGGCCCGAGCGCGGGCGCGGCGCGGCCGGAACTCCGCGGCGGCGGAAGCGATCGATACCATGGCAACGCAGAGACGCTTCGCACAGGTTTATTGGCCCGGGCGGGCGCGGGCCGGTCACGTGGGCACGGCGCGCTCCTCGAACAGGCGCTGCAGCGCCCCCTCCAGGGCCGCGCTGGTCCCGCGCAGCCCGGACACCACGCGCGCCGCCCACCGGAAGTACTCCTGCACGCGCTCCTCCGACCAGCCTGCGGGACACGCGGGACGTCACTTCCGGCCCCCCCACACCGGCGGCCGCTCCGCGCCCTCCCCGAGTCCCCGGGCACGGCCCCGCACACACGGACGGGCAAACACAGACACGGACGCGCTGCCCCCCGCCACTGCCGCCCCGAGCAGCCTCGGGGCTCCTCTGTCCCTCGGCACAGCCAACAGCGCTAGCCATGCTGCCGGTGGGGACCGGCCCGGCTCGTCCCCGTCCCCGCGGTGCCGCTGCCGCCGGCGCGGGCGATACCTCGCGGGGTGCAGCGGTTCAGGTCCCGCAGGTTGTACAGCTTGTCCGCCAGCTTGACCAGCTTGGCTCGGCTGCTGCAAAAGGGAGCGCGCTCGATCTGCAGCCGCTTCCGCTCCATCTTGGGCAGGGTCTTGTCGTCCGTCACCTCCTCCACCACGCGCCGCACCTCAGCACCGAACCGCTCCTCGATCTCGGAGAACGTGGTGTCCGTGTCCTCCACTGTGTCGTGCAGCAGGGCGGCCTGCGGCGAGGAGGGGACGTGGGGGGCTGCAGGGCAGCGGGCAGGGCAGGGCAGGGCAGGGCCGTACCTGCAGCACCACGATGTCCGTCACGCCGGCCTCATGCGCCAGGATCCTGGCGACGCCTGCAGCGAGAACGGAAAGGTGGCGGGAGGCACCGGGGAACAGGCAGCTCCGGGCCGGGACAGAGGCTCCCGTGGGTGACCCGGGGGCTGCTGGGCTGCACGGTGGGCACTGAGGTTTCCCCGAGACCAACCCTGGGCAGGGAAAACCCCAGGGGCAAATCCTGCGAGGTGAATCCTCGGGCTGGGCAGGCAGGGGGGTCCCGGGGGCTGTCGCCAAGGCTGGCAGGTGCGATTGCGGCACAGCGGCCCCTCGGCAGCTCCCGCAGGCCCCGGAGGAGGGCAGCAGCCACAGCCGGTCACAGGGCTGGGGCAGGGGCCAGGGGTGCAGCGCTTCGGCAGCTCTGCCCCCGTCGGGCTGAAGGACATGGTGCGGGAGAACGCACGCGGTTCTCTCCAAGAACCGGAGTGAGAGGCTCTCGGGGATCGGCAGCGCTCCGGGGCAGGAGGGATCCCAGGGCAGAGCGGTGCTCTGGGAGGGATAAAGGGCCCGCGGGGTTCTCCCGGGAGCGGGACGCGGTGCCGGGGGGTTTCCACACCGATGGGGTGGTTGATGTACGGAGTGCCCTCGGGATCCATCCGCCGCTGCTCCTTGTGTTTCCTGGCTGCAAAGTCCACTGCCTCCAGCAGCCGCGCCATCTCGGATCCCATCTCCGCCGCCTCGGATCCCATCCCCGCCGCCTCGGAGCCCATCCCCGCCGCCTCGGATCCCATCCCCGCCGCCTCGGATCCCATCCCCGCCGCCTCGGATCCCATCCCCGCCGCCTCGGATCCCATCCCCGCCGCCTCGGATCCCATCCCCGCCGCCTCGGATCCCATCCCCGCCGCCTCGGAGCCCATCCCCGCCGCCTCGGAGCCCATCCCCGCCGCCTCGGAGCCCATCCCCGCCGCCTCGGAGCCCATCCCCGCCGCCTCGGAGCCCATCCCCGCCGCCTCGGAGCCCGCGCCCGGCGCGACGGAAGCAGCACAGGCGGAGGCGGGTCCCAGCTCCGTTTATTGCACGCCGGGCCCCGGCCCGCCCCAGCCCCGCGGCAGCCGGTACAAGAGCGTCCCGTCGGGGGCGCGCACCTCGCGCCCGTCCCCGGTGCCCGGTGCCGGTGCCGTGGCGGCGGCGCTCAGCGCCCGCTGGTCCTGCCGCAGCCGGCGGCGCGGTGAGGGGCAGCCGCGGCTCCGCAGCACCCGCCGCACCACGTCGATGCCGACGCCAAAGCCCTGGGCCAGGCGCTCCAGAGGCCACTCCTCGGGCATCTCCTGCCGCAGGAACCTGCGGGCACGGTCACGGTCACGGGGGCGGTCACCGGGCGCGGCGCGGCCCGCCCGGCCCCGCGCTCACCGCAGCTGCTCCATCGCCTGCCAGGTCAGGGCGCGATCGGGGGCTCTGCGGCCCCCGCCCAGCTCCCGCCGCAGCCGCTCCATCCGCGCCGCCGCCCGCCGCCGCCGAGCCCTGCGGGGAACACGCGTGAGCGCCCGGGCCGGCGCAGGCCCCGACCGCGGGCCGACCGCTCCGCACCTCTCCGGCTCCTCCAGCGCCGGCTCCGGCGGCTTCGGGTCCCCGGGCCACGCCGCCGCCGCCCGCCGCGGGGCCCAAGCGAGGAGCGGGACCGGCCGCAGCCCGCGCTGGAGCAGCACCGCCATGGCAGCAACAGGCCCGGGAACGGGCGGGGCCGGCGGGGGAAGCGAGGGCCCGGCGGGGGAAGCGAGGGCCCGGCGGGTCCAGAGCGAGGTGGCCTCCGCAGGGATTCTGTTGCGGGTCACAGACACGAGTGCAGCGGGCGGGGCACGGACAGAGGCACAAGTACCAGTCTCCGGTCCTGGCAGAGGTGAAGCTAGCCGGGACAGGTGGCTGGGCCCAGGCTGTGGTCAGGGGGCTCGGCAGCCGACCCCAGAGTTGATGGAGGCAGCCAGCCTATCCAGCAAGTCCTGGTCCAAGCACACATGGGAGGAAGGCTGAGCCCTCAGCCATGTTACCTGTGCTTTTCATGCTGTGAATGCGTGAGGCACTGGCATGGGGTGAGGTCCTGGCTTGGTGTGACGCACTGGCATTGCGAGGCTCTGCCATGATGTGAGCCATGTGTGTGCTGCGTGTGAACGGCAGTGGTGATGGGAAGCTCCGGGACCACAGCGCAGTGGAAGATGCCATCACCCTGCCCTGGGCTGGCTGGGGAAGCCGGGGGACAGCTGCCTTCATCGGAGGATGACAGACTACCGACATCATCTGGAACAGCACAGACAGATGTGGGGCTGTGCAGAGCCAGCAGCTCCCACTGCCCTTCCCAGTGGGGCTTGGTGCTGGCAGCCCCTGCTCCCCTGGTCCTAAGGCTGCAAAGTGGATGAAGCCGATGCCAGGATGCAGGGCTGGGTGAAGAAGTAGGGTAGGGAGCAGTATGGTGGGAGGAAGCCCTGGGACGAGAGTGGTGCTGTGTCACCGTGTCCCCGCTGACCCCCAGGAGCTAATTCACCCCTTTGACTTTCCTGGCTTCTCACACTCCCCAATGCCTGCACATCAACCCTTGATCCTTGGAAACCACTCATGGCTCTTCCCTGTCCCTGCAAATGGCCTTACACAGAGACTCCTAGTGGTTACCAGTGCCCCAAGGAGAGCAAGGCAACCCCTCTGCAGTGTCTCAGCATCCCTGAGAACTCCACTGAGCTCATCCATTCCTCCCATCAAGGCCAGGAGCATCCCACAGGAAGGTGATCCGTACTTACAGCCTTCAGCCTGGGTTCCAATGCCAGGGAGCTGCTGATCACACAGCTGCAGCCCCTTAGGCTGGGCACAGGGCTGGGTGGCTGCTGCCCGGGGGCCCTCCTGCCGCGCGTGGTACGCGACACTCCGGCCTTGAATGCACAGGGTCTTGATGTCGTTGGGATCTGGGCCTGGGGTGTGCCGTGGCAGGGCCTGGGCTCTAGGGCTGGGCATGATCCTGTGTCCCAAGGGCTGAGCTGGGACTCCCAGGAGTGAGATAAGCATCATTAAATCGTGGGTGTTGTGGTCCCTGAGGAGATCCCAGGGAAACTTTAGCTGGAAGGAGGGAAAGAAAATGGCCATGGCTTACTTCTGTAGGCCTTGGCAGGTCATAGGAAGGAAGAGTCTCCTCTAGTCACACCCAGGTGCTCACTAAAGCATTACCCTGCACATTGTCCCCAGGATGCCCCCACCACCATTCCAGACTCACATCGTCCTGCAGGCACAGCAGCTGATCCGCCTGCAGCGGACCCCGATCAGACCCCGGCAGAGATGCTCAGTGCCCAATTCACTTCTGTGAGGGGCTGTTCCGGGCAGGGCTGTTACCTGTTTCTGGAGCACGCAGGATCCCTGGGTGTCAGCTGTGGGGAGCAGCCGGGAAAGCTGCTCAGTGATGCCCAGATGTCGGATCAGCTTCTCACGCTGCAGCAGAGCATTCACTCTCCTCTTCTCTTCATGTTCCACGATGTCCTGGGGCTGCATGGAGTTGTACTGCCTGCGCTGCACCTCGGCAGAGAAACATCTGAGCTATAGCAAAGCTGAAGCTGGCATAATGCACAGGAGAGACAAAACCATGAGCAGCTCCAAGCCTGGGGACAGTTAGAGTCTCAGAGTGGGACAGAGATCCCAGTGAGAGCCAAAGTGGAAGGGCAAAACATTGGTGCTTGCAAGTACTGCCAACACAAGTTGTTGACTCTGAACTTCATGCAGGCAGTCAACCCTGGAATTTCTGCTCCATGGGTGCACCAATGGCTCAGCATAGCTCCCAGAGCCACGCCACTGACTTGGAGAACCCACGGACAATGCTGACACTGAGGTACCTTTCCATCCCATGCCTTAGTGCTTCTGTGGGTGAGGTGGATTGTAGGAGCTGTGCTTCTATTCTGCATTCTTTCTGTTTTCTTCTTCCTGATGGCAGCTTCCAGCTTTTCATTTTTCAGGCGCATCACCTCCAGCTGCTGCCTGCCACAGAACAGCGGAGTCACATACTGGCTCAGAGCCACAATAGCAAAAGGCTGTGGGGCAGACTTCAACCTGAGGGCATTTACTGCAGGCCAAAGTTCTGTATGAATAGCCCACAACAGAAGTGTGCCACGAGATGGGATGGGATGCTTGTAAAGAGACTTTTTAAAAGAGAAATGCCCTTGGATAAGGCTGTGCCTGCCAAAAGGGAGGGGGACATTTGGGAAATGGTGCCTCCAGGGTCCAAAAGTCAACAGAGTACAGCCCTTGCCTCTCTGGAGTCCATCTAAAAGGAGCCACTTTGCTGAGGAGCCACAGCATGTGCAGGCTCCTTCCTTTCCCCTCCTGCTCTCCCCGCTTTCTTACACCTGCCAAGCAGCAGAGTTGCTCCCCAGGAGGGATGAGGAGCGAGTGGTCTCCATGCCACCTGTGAGGAGTGGGTTTCCACAGGAGCACCGTACCTGGCATACTCTTCTCGTGCCTTGGATGCTACTGTTTCCTGGAAGATGGACCTGCTCTGCTGGAAGAATGGCTCATACTTCTCTGTCCCAGGAGCTGGGTAGATGCGTCGGAACCCCCCCAGGTGCTCGTTCTCGTAGGTTTCAGCCTGTGCCAGCCAGGCAGCCTGGCTGCTCTCCTGCTCCCTGCGCCTGCAGCAGAAGGGAAGATGGGGAACTGTGGAGGGAGGCTCTGGGACAGGCAGAGTGCAGGACTGATGTGCTCAGCATGTCCCAGGACTCCTGATAGAAACAGCAGCTGGAGAGAGCCGTGCCCTGCCTGCAAGGCAACAGGCTCACTGAACACGGGCTTGTGAAAGGACATGCAGACAGAGGAAGGGGAAACCCTCAGCCCTCAAAAGAACCCCTGCCCTGGAGAAGGGCCCATGCCCAGGCTACCCCCAGTTCCTGAGGCAGGGCTGTGGTTCCTCATGTGAGCATCCCTGCCAGCCCAGGATGCTGGCACTGCCCATCCCCAGCAAAAGAGAAGACAAGCAGATGCAGCTTGGGGAGAGCTCTGTCAGGGCCCAGAGCACAAGATGTCACAGGTCTCCTGACACCCAGAGAGGAGACCTGGCTCCTCCTTGCAGGATGCAGATGGCTTGAGAGAGCTCAGAGGCTGCACAATGCCATGGGCTCTGGGAGCTTCCAGCAGTCAGCCCTGGTGTTATCCTGCTCTGTCATGCCCCGTCTTTGCTCACTGGGCACCTGCAGCACTGTGGGGGAACAGCAATACCTGGACTCACGGGGAATCTGATTGGCCTGAAGGAGCCGTTCCTTTACCCGCCGCTTGTCTTCCTCCAGTACCTTCTTTCTGTCACAGGCGTGCACATTGATCAGGTTGAGGGTGTCACACAGAAGGGCATCCTTCACCTCATGGTCTAGCTGAGAATCCGTGTTGAAGCTGGGAGAGTGGTTCACCTGGCAAGACAAGCAGGTAGCCTAACCTGGCACCCCAGCTCCCAGCCCATGGCCCCTGCCACGCCCCACACTGCCCATGGATGCTCCTCTCTGTATCAGAGACAGAAAGCCACACACAGCACTCTCTCCTGCAGGGTGTTGCCCACTTGTGCCACAGGTCACCTGGATGCCACCCCACAGGGTGCAGGCAAGGGGCAGCTGTCACAAATTCAGGGTGCTCACAGGACAAGGGGTCTGAAGGCTTGGGAAACTCCATTGTTAGATGGTGTGCAGGAAATGGGTTCTCTTGGATCCTGCTCACAGCAGGCTTCACAGCCTGGTTAATTCTGTGAGCAAGGTGGCCCTTTTGAATCAAACAAGCCCTGTTCATCCCAACCCCCCTGTCCTAGTCCCCCAGCTCTGAGCTATCCACTCCTTCCTCACCTCCAGCAGCCATGGCTTCAGCCTTCTATCCAGCAAAATATCAAAGCCCAGGATTTCAAAGCAGGCGCAGCCAGTAGGGTGGCTGGAGAAGCAGCTCTGGTAATGGTGTTTCAGCACAGGGTGAGCTGAAATCAGTGTCTTGATAACAATGTCATCAATATCTGCCCAGAGCTTTGATGTGTCATAGCTGTGCTCTGCCATCCAGGCATTCAGAGTGGACAGCTTCCTGTGTGGGGAACAGGAGGTGGCAAGGGCTTAGCTGTGTCACCCCAGGAAAGCTGAGGTAAACCAGTGTCCCCAGGCAGTGTTCTTGCAGTGCTTGGACATGCCAGTACCTCTTGCTGCCCACCATGTCATCCTTGACAAAGTTCTCATTGTGTTTGTTGATTGCATAATTGGTCAGGTGCATGCAGATGTCACCCTGGCAGGGAACCACAAGAGACATTTGTTCACTCTGAACCACTGAACAGCCCCCCCAGATACTCCCATGTTATTTTCTGCCCGAAGCACGGGCGGTGTAGAAATGGTGTGGAATTGAGCACACTTATCAGGGCTAGAAGCTGAGACACCAGAGGGGATTCATTCTGCAGGTTTTCAAAACCTGATAGGCTGAGACCCTGAGAAGCCAGATACAAATTTACTGTTCACCAAGTTTTGAGCATGAGGTTAGAAACCTTCCAAGGTTCCATCCAAGCAAACAACTCCATAATTCTGTGGTGATGCCAATAAACAGCCCAAATGTGGGGCCTTGGGGTAGATCTGCTATCCCTCCTGAAATACCTCCTGTGAGGAGGAGGAAGTGGTATAGAGGAACAGGAAGGCATCAAGCTGGGACTCCTGCAACCCCCAATACCTGCCTTTTCAAGGCCAGGAGTGCCCCCAGGACAAGTTAAGGACTGACACCTACAGATACTATAAGTTTTTTTGAAACTTCCTTTTTACCAGGTTTTTCGTGCTGTGATCGATGTACCTCATGGTGGCAAACCGGGCAAGGCCCTCCTTGTAGAGAAAAATCCTCAGTGGGTCACAGGACGTGACCAGCACATAAATGCGCATGTCAAACTTGAAGCCATCGATGAGGAAGGGCTGTGAGGAAAGAGGCAGGAGCAAGGATGAGGTGAGGAACTGCTCCACCTGCCTGTGCTTTGTCTGTGTCCCCGATGTTCCACAGCCACACCAGCACCCCCAGCAGACCTGAGGAGACCCGAGGAGCATGGGGGATGCTGGCAGAGTGAGGAGGCTGGAATCCTACCCCAATGTTGTGGGACTGTCCCAGTACCTCAGAGATGTACTGCTGACAGATCATGCGTTCCCCGTGCTTGATCTCCTCCGGATGGTGGGTTATGAAGATCCCTCTTCCCTGGCAGCTGTTGTCAGGCTTGCAGATGAATGTTCTTGTTTTCTTTATGGATCTGTAGGCATGGAAATCTCCATAGCTGTGCAAGGAAGGGGTGACTATCACTAGCTGCAAAAAGCACCCCTCTGAACTCTCTCCTAATAGCTGGGTACTGAAACCATAGTGCTGCAGGCGAGCACACACTGAACTTCTGCAGGGAATGAATCGAACCCCCATTCCTAATCTACAGGAGTCACAGAGTGGTCCCCACGTGACTTCACCCAGGTCTCCACATCCCACCTTTTCCTTGCACACATCTCCACCTGTACTGGGAGGTCTGCGGAAGAGGTCACCACGGTGCGTGCTGAAGCAAGTTAAGGTTTGGGGTCTGCTGCCCAGAAAAAGCAGGTGAGCAGCCTCCCCCTCCCTGTGTCACCCCATCCCTGCGGCGCTGTCCCGCGCCACTCACTCGGCTGGCAGGCACCACGTGCGGGGGAAGATGTTGTACTCCTTGGGGAAGAGCCGCAGCATGCGGTTCAGGTTTCGAGCCAGCAGGTCCTTGCGGCACAGCTCGATCATGCCTGGGAAGTGGTTGATTTTCTGAAAGTGGGGCAGAAAAACCCAGATTGGTGGAGGCCCTGTGGGGATGAATTCTCCCAGCCCCGAGGAGAGCCTGAGCATGGAGAATCAGCAGCAAGAAGGAAGCCAGGCCTGTGGTTGTCTTGAACTGCTGCTGCGGGGTGAGACTTGCTACAGCTGCTTTATCTGAGCTTCACTAGTGATTTATCTATCTATTCCATCTTAGCCCTGGAGCAGCGTAAGAGCCGTTTATCATCGAACACTGTTTATTTCACAGCACATCACAGGGCTGGAACGCTCCTGCTCCTCCCATAGCTGCTGAATGCTGCTGGTGACACCCACCAGGGACATGGTACATGGACCCTGTGCCCTGGAGCTGAGGCACCGATGGTGCGTGGCACCGCTTCGGGTGCTTGTTTCACTCTGCCACGTGCTGTTGCACAGACAGCCTTGTGTCACCCTCCTTCCTCAGCAATTCCTGCTGGGCAGCTGTTTTGTTTACCTGGAAGCGCTTCATTTCCATGAGGCGCTCCAAAGTGACCGCGCTGTCCGTCCAGTACACTGTCCACTCCTCATTTTCTCCTGCTTCCTTCAGCCCGCAGTGCTGCGCCGCCCGCCGCACTGTGCCAAGGCAAGCAGTGACAGGGGCCAGGCAAGGGAACCACATACAGGGACTGATAAACACCCAGAATAACCAGGGATGGAATGTGAAACAAATCTCTGGCTGAGGAGCCACACACAGGGACTGCCACCCCCGCAAAATAAGAAGGGATGGAGTATGCAGCTCTTTGGGCTGCAGTTTGCCTCTCAGAGGTATAAGTAACCTTATACTAAACATGACCCCTTGGAAGGTATCAGGAACACCAGTTTTATCTGGCCAACCCTCTGGCTGCAAGTGTTCTGGGAGCTCTTGACCCTCTAATTCCTCTTGTCTTGAGGTGCCAGAGCCTCTCAACAGCAGGGTTGAATTTCCCATGGGTCTTACACCTCACAAGCAGATACAAGTCTTGCAAAGATGTGGATTTAATCTCCCAAATCAAAGGTCTTTCAGCAGCGGAACACAGCTCAGCAGGGAAAGGTCTCTGCTGGGATGGCTCCTGCTAGTGCCAAGTATGAATTTGGCAGGGCTGGGGAGGTGATGGGGATTCATGCATACCAAGATCCTGTAGTAAAGTAAATTAATAACACCCCTCGAGGGCCAGGAGTTTGTTCTTTCAAGATCCAGCTTGTGGAAGGAAAGAAGAGTGGGAGGGGAGTAGACCAGCTCCCTGGAGTCACCAGGGTTGAACAGCACAGGGAGAGGTTCCAGGTACAGATCCTGCCTGCTCACCACCAGCTTTACCTTAAACAGTTGACAACCCTCAGTTCCTGTCTCCAAGGCCAGGTACTCCCTTGCATTGTATCTGATAGAACCCTTCTCGCTCATTTTAGCAGACAGCTGGCAAACGCAAGTGTGGGGGATGTTGATGGCTTGCGCTGCTGTTGCACATTTTAAATGGGGAGAAATCTCAATCCAGAGTGTGACAAGCTCCCCACTAATGCAGGGGCCCTGTGCCAGTCAGTCACTGGCAGCAGTAAATAAACCAGTGGGAACTGGGTGCCAGCACCGCTCCTGGCTGGGCAGGCACCTGGAGAGCCTGCGGGTGTGTGCTGGAAGCCTGCAGGGACCCCCTACCCCTCTGACTTACCACTCTCGTACTTGCAGCCGCTCAGGTTGATGGAGGGGACACTGGAATAGAGATGAGATGACAGCAGCTCAGCGAGGCACGGGGCAGAGTGGGGACACAGCCCCGATCCCCCCACACACAGAGCACAGCGGGCAGTCTGACCAAGCCAGCCCCGGTTCGGTACAGCCCTAAGGACACAGACAGGCTGGTCCTGGCTACGGAGCCGTGCCTGGCTGTGTCACACGGGATCGCTGGGGCAATTCCAGGGGAACACTATTTATTTTGGGTCAGCGGGACCCCGGACCGCTCCCGGGGGCTGGGGAGCGCCGGGCACGGGCTGGGCACTGTCCCGCGGGGAGCAGCGGGGCCGGGGCACGGCTAGGCTGGGGCCGGGGCAAAGCGGGAGGCAGCGGGAGGCGCCTCCGGGAGTGGCTGGATGGGCTCCAGCCGGACCCTGCCGGGGGCTGCGGCCCCACACTCGCCTGCGCTTCCTCCGCGGCTCGGGTCCGGTGGGGGCAGCGGGACGGTCCGGGAGGGCCGCGGCGCCAGCCGCCTCCTCGCCCGGAGGGGTTCCCGGGGGTGGGCCCGGGCCCATGTTCCCCCCGCCGCCGCCGTCCGCCGCCGCCATCGCACCGCTGCCAGGGGCCGCTGCGTTCCCATGGCGACCGCACCATAGAGACGCGGGCACCGCGGGCAGAGCGGCCCTATGCGGTCACGTGACAGTTATTTCCGCGTCCTCCAGCTGCAGCGGCCCCTGCCGGTGCCGGTGCCTCAGCTCGGCGGCGGCCCGGCCGTTCCGCGCTCCGGCGCTGCCCGTGCCCCCGTTCAGTTCTCCAGCAGCCGCGCCAGCTCCGAGCCCAGGTGCAGCAGTTCGGGCTCGGGCAGCAAGTGCTGGCCGATGGCGCTCAGGGCCTGCACCTCGGTGATGTCCCGGTAGAGCGGCTCGGCGGGCAACGGCAGCAGCCCCGCCAGCTCGCACAACGCCACGGCGAAGGGCTCACCCGCCTTGGGGCCAAAGAGGGGCCGGCGAGCCCACAGCAGCACCCGCAGCCCGCGGCCGCCCCCGGCCCCCGGCCCCGCCGGCGGGGCTCCCCGCGTGGCCAGCACGTTGCAGGCCAGCCCGACACCGCCCAGGTGCTCCGCCGCCCGGCACACGGCCCGCGACACCGGCTCCAGCGCCGCGGGGCCGGGGGCGAAGAAGAGGAAGGCGGGGGCCGGTCCGGCGCGGAGCAGCCCCAGGCGCGGCCCCAGCGGCTCGGCCGGCGCCTCCTCCAGCGGCAGCGGCCGGTCCAGGTAGAGCCCGTGAAGGTGCAGGTGGTTCACCGAGGCGCCGCCGCCCAGCCCGTTGAAGCCCACGCGGAATCCGGGGTGGGCGCTGAGCAGCGCCGCCTCCAGCGCCCCGCGCAGCGCCGGGGCCGTCAGCATCTGCGGCAGCCGCCGCGCCGGCTCCGGCAGCAGCAGGACGTGTCCCCGCTCCAACGGGCTGGCGTTGATGGCCACCAGCAGCGGGTCGGGTGGCGATCCCGGGCCTCCGGTGCGGCGTAGGCGGAACAGCAGCTCGGCGGGGCGCAGCCGGGTGAAGTTGAAGGCGCCGGGGTCGAAGGGATCCCGGAGGCTGCGGACGGGCTGCGGCGGGCGGCGCTCCGCGCTGCGCTGCTCGTTCAGCTGCGCCACGAGGCGCACGGGGCCGGGCAGGACGCGGGTGGGCAGCGGTCCCAGCCGGTACCGGAACAGTCCCCGCTCCATACGGTCGCTCCAGCCCGCCAGCAGTAGCCGGTCGAACCGGGAGGGCGCGGAGTCCGGGTCGCCCCAGCCGGCTGCCTGCAGCACGAAGTCCTCCTCGCCATACGCGAACTCCTCCGGGTTCTGCTCGCCCGGCTCCCCTCCCGCCATCGCCGTCGTGTCCGCGCTCGGCGGCGCCGGGAGCCCGCCGTGAGTCCGGGCGGGCGGGGCTGGCTGTACGTGTGGCTGTGTTTGCCCCGCCCGGGCCGGGCGAGTGACGTGCGGAGGGAAGCGGCGCCATGGGCGGCTCGGCCAGTCTGATCCCGCGGGACTTGCTGGGCGAGTACCAGGTACCGGCACCGGGGGCCGGCTGCAGCGGGGCACGGCAGGGCGGCGCGGCCCCGGGGGGGAAGGTGCCCAGAGGCCATGGAAACCACGGCTGGGGCGCCCTGCGCGGGGCTTTGGCGCCCTGTCGGCGCTGGCCCCGGTGCCGGTGCTCTGACCCCTGCTCTCCCCGCAGGAGCTGACGTTCCTGAGCACGCAGGAGATCTTGCTGTAAGTACCGCCGGCCGGAATACCGTAAGTGGGGCGGGATAGAGGCGCGAACCCTGGCCCCCGGCGAGCCCGGTCCCGCGGGGCCTCAGCCTCTGCCGCGGGACACGGGGAGCTCCGGCCCTGCCCCGGGGCTCCCGTTCCGCCGGGACGCCCAGCTGAGCCGGGAGGTGCCGGTGGCACGCCCTGAAAGCCGGTTATGATGGGGCGAAGGTCGGCGGGTGCTGCCGGTGGCGCGGGCCGGGCCGGTGACGCCCTGAGCGGCGGGCAAGGGGCTGGGGACCGGCCCGAGCCCGCGGTGACCCTTCTGAAGCCCCGGCCCCCGGGCTGGGCAGCAGACAGAGTGGCTCCTCTCCCTGGTCCCGGGAGCAGCCGTGGGACCCCCGGCCGGCACGCTGCAGCCCGGCAGAGTTGGCAGGAGCTGTGGGAACGGGCCAATCCCCCCGGGGAAGTGCGGCCGGTGCCCAGATGGGCTGCTCCCACCCCGCTCGCACCACAGAGCCGCTCTTTTTCTTGCCTCTCAAAGCGCCTACAAGAGGTTCAGTGAACTGCTGCCAAAGGAGGAGAGGGAGAACGCCTGCTCTGCGCGGGTTCCCAAGAGCCAGATCCTGACGCTGCCTGAGCTGCGGGTATGGTGCCTGGCACACACGGGACACTGATGCTCCCGGGTTACAGCCCCGTGCACCCAGCACGGCCTCGCCGTGCCGCTGTCCTGTCCTCAGCTGTGCCAATAAAGAGCTTCCGTGTCCCCACCGAGCAACTGAGGATCCTAGGGATCCCTGCTGTGCCACAGGATCCCAGTGTTTGTCCCTGCTGCATAGGGCTGCATCCCGGGAGGCACACAGGACAGGTTTGACCGTGGGTGATGGAGCAGTGGCACTGGGGCACCTGCTCACCTGCTGGAGCAGCAGCCACAAGGTGTGCCTGATGGAGCCAACGTGGCCCAGCCCTGCCTGAGCAATTCCCGTGTCTACAGGCAAACCCCTTCCAGCACCGGATCTGCCATGTGTTCTCAACCTCAGAGACCGGGGATGACAGCATGTCGTTTGAAGACTTCCTTGATATGCTGAGTGTCTTCAGCGATTCTGCCACATCTGACATCAAATCCCACTATGCCTTCCGCATCTTTGGTAAGGCTGGGGACAGGTGCTGTGTTCTGGGATCCCTGCACCTTGAGGAAGCAGGAGCAGGGTGATGAATGGATGTTCAGGAAGGCTAGCAGTGTCCTTGGAGCACCCACAGGGAACTTTAGGAACTGTTCCCTGTGGGAACAGCTGGTTTGGCATGGTGAGGTGCATGGGGTGGTGCAATGTTGGTGCTTGTGACTGTCTGGGTTCACTGTGGCACTGCCAAAACCTACCTTGTCTCTCCCCAGACTTTGATGATGATGGGATTCTGGACAGGAAGGACCTGGAGCAACTGGTGAATTGCCTGACGGGGCAAGGCGAGGAGTCCCGGCTGAGCAGCGCAGAGATGGAGCAGCTCATCCAAAATGTGAGGCGCACTGGCCAAGGCAGGGGCACTGCACAGCCCCAGGCACAGAGCTCACTGCTCTCCTTCCCCCACAGATCCTGGAGGAGTCTGACATCGACAAGGACGGCACCATCAACCTCTCTGAGTTCCAGCATGTTGTCTCCCGCTCCCCAGACTTCGCCAGGTGCGGTGGTCTCCAGAGGCTGGCTGGGGGTTCATCACCCTGATTGCTCAGCTGGCACTGGGGCAGAGCTAGTGGTGGCAGGAGGGCAGGGCTGCCCTGTGCCAAGTCTGGCAGAGGGAGTTGCATCCCAGGCTGGCTCTACAGAGCGTCTCCTGCATGGGGATTCTGTTCCCTACAGCGCTGGGTGCTTGTAAACCCTTTGTGTGACCTAGCAAGCAGGTGCAGATCTTGTCATATCTCTTGCAGCTCCTTCAAGATTGTCCTGTGAGTCCCATGACTGTCCAGCAGCACTCCTCCAGCTCCTCCAGCACTCCTCCTGTTCCTGCAGCTCTTTGTGGGCTCAGCCATTTCCTCTTTCAGTGAGCACAGCCCCAGCCCCTCGATGGCCTGGCTGTGCTGCAATGCCTTGGGCAGGAACCTTCCTGCTTCCCTCTCAGGTGCCTGCTTGGCAGCAGGGGGTCTCAGGAATATGCCTCTCCTGCAGTCCCTCTGCTGTCCTAGCACTGGAATTTGAATCTTTATGCATTCCAAAGGCAGCTCTGCAGGTGGGGGGGGGAAGACCTGCTCCTGCCTGGGGCCACTCTACACCAGCACACCCCTCTCTGCCCTCAGGACCAATTCCTATGTTGTGCCTTCCAGCAGCAGGCAGGAAGCTGCCTCCCCTGCCAGCCTTTTCCTGCTTCTCCTGTATTTCTGGGAGCCTCCCTGCTGCCACATGGATCCATTTCTTTGAGCAGTAACTCAAATGTGGATCCTCTGAGCAATAACCAAAATGATAATTTTTCACAAGCAATAACTCAAATGGGGTGCTTTCTCTGAGCAGTCACCCAAGAGTCACTGTACAGGTGCCACCCCACAGCAGAGCTGTCCCCCCATGGCTCAGAGCCCACGCTCCTCCTCCTCTTCCTCCTCCTCCTCCTCCTCCCTTTCTCTCCTTGCCCTCTTCTGGCTCCAGCGCAGCAGCTGCTCTGCTGCCCTGGCCTCTTCCTCCCCCAGTCCCTGTGAGGACACAATTAAAGGGCTCCGGTTTCACCCTTGCTCTTTGCTGCCTTTGTCCGGCTGTGGGACGGGTGCCATGAGGGTGTTGGGGACATGGGCTCCTGCCAGGCCTCTGCTTGTGCGCCAGCCGCCACTCCAGGGGACAGGTTCCACGTCCTGCTCCACCACAGCCCTTTCTGTGGGCTTCCCTCTCCACACTGGGATCCTTCTGGGCAGCACAAAGAGCTCAACACCCAGGCCAGAGGCACTAAGGGGAATCCTGGGCAGGTGAGTGGTGCCATCGCAGTGGGCTGCAGCAGGGTCCTTTGTCCTTGTTCAGGCATGGGCTCTGCCCTGGCCTGCAGCCATGCACTGCTGGGACTGCTGTGGGGCCTGAGGTCCTGCTGGCCCCACAGAGCTCCCATCCTGGGGCAAAACAGCTGATGGCTCTCAGGGCTCTGGCATGGCTGTTTCTCACACAGTGGCTCCTGCTCCTGCCCTTCCAGTCCTTCCAGCTTGCTGCCCCATGGTGCTGACAATATCTGCCCGCCGAGGCCTGTACCCCTACAGCCCCAGGGCTGTGTCTGCTGGCAGCTCACCAGCCAATGCCTCCAGTGGTTTTTTTGATGTCCCAGAACAGGCTGTGCAGGAAGTTCAGTGCATGGGTCCAGCTGGGAGCAAGGCATTGCTGGTCCCTCAGGGGAATCCTGCCTGGACACGCCAGCTCTGCGTGGAGCTCACCACTTGCCCCAGCCCTGTCCTGGCACTGCCAGTGCTTCCCAGTTGTGTGAGAGCTCAAAAGCAGCACTGTGCTACAATCCCAGGCCTCACCCTCAGCCACCACCGAGTTGGGTTCTGCTGGCAGTGTGCAGGGTCTGCCCACAGCAAGGTGAGATGGGGACAAGGACCAGATGCTCCCTGGGCAGGCAGTGGGTCCCACATGCAGCACAACACTGTGGTCCTGGGAACCGGGCTGTCACAGCCTCTCTCCTGCTGGGGGATGCCCTCCTCCCAGCCCCAGGCACCAAATTTTCTTACTCCTGGTCACCTCTGCCTTCTGTTTCTCATGGTGACAAGATGGCATCACCCCATTGCTCTGCACTCCCTCACCACAGGGACTCCCTGCTCTGCTTGCACCACGCTGGCACAGCACGGGCCTCCAGGCACAGCCCAAGTGACAGCCTGCCAGCAGGTCACAGGGACCGCTGGCACAGCCCCGGGCAGCCTCCCTCCCCAGGCACACAGCCACTGTCCCTGCAGGGCCCCGCGTGCCCTGGCCCGGTGCTCAGCCAGGCACATCAGGAGGGGACTCCACACATCTGATGGCCAGCACAGCCCTCTGGCCCCCCTTGAAGCCGTGGGCAGATCTTCATCTGACTGCAGTGAGAGTCAGGCACGGCTCCTCTCCACGGGGCCAACTGGGATGGCTCTGCCCTAGGAAGGCACTCAGCCCTGCCGCACACACGCGTGTCTGAAGGACTTTATATAAAAACAACTGACGTTTCTGCACACACACGTGGGGCCGCGGGGGTGTCCCTGCCCACCCAGCGCAGGGGAAGCTGTTCCCAGCTCCCCTTTCCCGGACACAATTCACATTTTCCACATATTAAAAACGAACCAAGCACAGACACACAGCACATGCCGCAGGCTGGCGCTGCCCAGCCGCGCGCGTGGCCCTGGGTCCCACAGCGGGACGTCACAGTGAGCTGGGGCACGGGGGGTCTGCGGCCGCCCCCTCCTGCCCTCTGCATAGAGGGGGTCAGGGCCTGGCAGAGCCGGGACCGCCAGCAGCCTGAGCCAGGAACCGTGTCTGTCCCTGCAGCAGGGATGCTGGGCTGGAACTGCCCCAGTTCTATCCCTGCAGCAGGTCCCTGGAAGGCATGTGGCACCCCTCACAAGTACCAAGGTGATGCCCAGGGAGCCCGTGAGGGTTTAGACCCCGCTGGCTGGTGGGTGCTGCCGCCGAGTGTGGGTGCCAGGCTCTGGGCATGCACACACAGACAACACGGACCCTGGCAGCGGCGCATGGTCCAGCAAGGCTCAGCAGAGCAGAGGCAGTCGTGGGTGAGGGCTTGGCTCTCATCCCCGTCACACCACCGAGTCCTGGATCTCGGAGCCCAGGCGCACCCGCGGTCTTTGGCAGGCAGGAGACACCTCCACAAAGCTGTCACGGACGTGGAGAGGCCTCTTCTCTGACTCAGAGAAGGTGCGTGGGGGTCCTGGGGGCTCATGCACGGGGGTACTGACAATGTAGTTGTCCTGCAGGGCCTGGTAGCCCTTGTGCTCAGGAGCCGTGCTGGGCAGGCTGCTGCCATTCAGGGGCAGGCTCTCCACTGGCTTGCGGGGTGGCTTCTGGTGCCTGCTGGGGTCACCGGGCTCCAGCAAGGCCTTCATGCCGTCACGGTGCCGGTGCAGGACAAAGAAGGCCAGCACGAGGACGGCAGCAGCAAAGAGCACACACATCACCAGGAACTCGGTCCAGTAGGTCTTTCCGTCCAGTCGTGCCGCAGCACTGCCCACCGCTGAGGTGCTCCGGGATGTGCTGACCGTCTCCAGGGTGTCATGGCCAGCAGCCACCTTCCTGCCAGAGTTTGCTGGCCCAAGGGCTGGCTCTTGCATGCCCACGCAGTAGCTGGCCATCAGCTTGCGGAATCCCTCCTCCAGTGACCAGCACTCGTAGGTGCCTGTGCGCTCTGGGCTGCCCACCAGGATGAGGGCCCCGTCGGGCAGCACCAGGTAGGAGGCGTTGACAGGTGCCCCGTTGTGCAGCCAGTGCCGTGAGGCCAGGTTGGAGAGCAGCCGGCACGGCAGCGGCCGCACTGCATTGGGAGGTAGCTGGATCTGCTGGCACGGGGTGCCTGAGGCTGCAGAGAGAACCCATGGAAACATCAGGGAGGACATCCCAGCTGTGGGCAGGGGGCTGATGGGAATGTGGTGGAGCAGGAGCCTGGGATGTGTGGGAGCCCCTGGGACACGCCCTGACGCAGCAGCACCAGCGGGAGCTCACCTGGGGGCAGGAGGATGCGGGGACGGGGCTGGGAGGCGTTGGCCAGCTGGCAGAGCCGCTCCGTGTCAGCATCCTCGATGTCCTGCACCCAGAGCCTGGGAACAGAGTGAGGGCAGGGCAGTGGCGTGCCGTGGGACGTAGGGGGATGGCAGAGGGTGCAGCACTTACTGTGGGTGTGCTGGGGGATGTGGGGTGACCCTGCGGCAGGCACCCCGGCTCCAGGCGCAGAAGGGGTCCCGTGCCAGCACACACTCCCCACAGCTGCGGTACAGGCTGCAGTTGGCAAAGGGCACCTGGGCCACTGCTGTGTAGGTGGCTGCGTAGACGAGGCCCTGTGGGAGGGGACGCGCTGGGATCAGCAGGGTGGGCTCCTGCACACCCCTACCTTCCCAGGTCTCTGTCCCCCAGCCCACAGACAGGACCCTCCCCAAGTGGGCTGAGCCCCCAGTGCCCCCCTTGCCCTGGCTCCTGCCTGGTCCTGGTCCAGCAGCAGCTGGAGAATGGGCTGCCCGTCGGGGAAGAGGCGGATCTCCTCAATGATGTGCACACCGTGGTTCACCCGCACAGCCTTGTGCAGCCGCCCGTCGTCTGCAAACAGAGGGGCTGTGCTGAACAGGGCCAGGGTGCACGGCCCCCACCCTGCCCTGCCAGAGCCCGCTGGCACCCACCCGTGCCCAGGAAGAGGACGTCGTAGGTGGCGTGCAGGCCCTGCGCGCGGTGCACGCCGATCCGCTGGTAGCGCCGGTGGCTCTGCAGCAGCAGAGGCTGGCTGCGCACAGGACTGTCCATCAGGAAGTGATCCTTGATAAAGTTCAGCACCCGATCTGGCATCTGCAGTGACGAATTGATCCTCAGGTGCCGTGTGTGGCTGGTGATGCACTGCAGGGAAAGGAAGGGGCTCAGAAGGGCTTGGGGAAGAGGGTGGCTCCATGCTGGCCGGCCATTGGGACCAGGAGAGTGAGGGGACGGTGCTGCATCCTGTGTTTGGGCAGGTGCCAAGGGGCCACCTACCATGCCTGGCCGGGGCTCTGGCACAGGGCTGGTGTCCGTGTACCACTGCTGCGTTTCGCGGTTCACCTCCTTGTAGAGCCCGCCGAAGGCACGCTGCACGCTGCGCATGGGGAAGGCGCAGACGGCCGAGCTGCCCAGTCCACCCTTGTTCCTGGTGAGGACAGGTAAAACCTGCGGTAAGACCAGGCCCTGGCTCTGCCAAACCCCCCATGCTGCCCTGGGTCCCCACCACTCACCACTGTGAGGTGAAGACGCCGTAGAAGAGCGTCTCCCTCCAGCGCAGCTCACCCGGGGTGAGCACAAAGATGTCCTGCAGCACGTTGAAGGGGAACCCATCCTCAGGGTGTGAGCAGAGCAGCTGTGCCTTCAGGAAGGTCGTCCAGCGCCGCTGCAGCACGCGCTCCCCGCCCTGGTCCCCCTGCACGGCACAGCAGGTCAGGCTGCGATGCCGTGGCCACAGGGAGCCTCACGCGCTGAGCGAACGGAGCGAGGCTCCAGGCACCAAGGGTTGGAGACATGCAGGATGGTCCCACACCCCTCCCACCTCAGTCACACCCCAGGCACAGCTCCCACATGCCACTGCTGCCTTATGCCCACCTTGCACACACGTGCGATGCGGGAAACGATGGTGTTCTCAAAATAGTCAAACTCCTTCCCGGTCTCACTGAAGAAGAAGTAGACCTTGTCGTCGTCACCCTCAGGGTTGCCGGCAGGGAGGCTCTCCCGCAGGTAGGCTGAGCCCACAAACGCTGGGTCTGGGGGCACAAGCACCCTCAGCACTACTGGCCCCATCCCTGGCTTCCCACACTGCGGGGGAGAAGGGACCCTGAGCAGCTGTGCCAGCCCCAGTGCTCACCTTGCAGCCAGTTGAGGGAGTTCTCGGTCTTGAGGGCGATGCGGCTCTCCTGGCTGCGGGAGATGGTCGGCTCATTGCCCTGGAAGTTGCTGACGGTCCCGGCGTAGAGCTCGCCGTCTGCCAAAGACACGTTCCTGCTGGGACCCTCCACGTGCCACCAGCACGGCCCTGCTTCCTGCTGGGGTCTGGGATAGCCCGGCCTTGGCTCAGCTTGGCCGGGCGGACGCAGGGACAGGCAGGCACAGGAAGGAGGGCAAAGGTCCCAGGGCACTGCAGGGAGGGTGAGGGCTCCAGGGTGGCACAGGGAGGGCAAGGGTCCCAAGGCAGGGCAGGGAGGAAGGGTGAGGGTCCCAGGGTGTCGTGCCTTACCGACCATGACAGCTGTGGAGCGGTACTCAGGGTCAAAGGGGCAGCGTCCCTTCCCGTCCTCCAACACCACCTTCCCTGACGAGTCCCGCTCCAGGCTGAAGTGCTGCACGTTCTGCAGCAGGATGAGGCTGTGAGCCAGCAGCTCTAGTCCCAGTGCCAAGGACCCCAGTGCAGGGCCCTGACGGCATGGGGGGACCTGCGGGGGATCCTGTTCCTGTACTCACGATGTAGGCGCAGGCTGGGCTGAAGGCGCAGGTCCCACAGGTGTACAGGTGGGTGCTGTTCAGCTGCAGCAGCAGCTTGATGTAGTTGTGACAGTCCCTCTGTGGGGGGCAGAGGACACAACTCAGCCCTTGGCTCAGCTGTCTCACCCACACCCACCCTGCCCAGGGCACTGCCCATACCCACCACAGCCCCCGATGCCTGCTGGCAATGGGGCTCACCTGGGGGTCCTTGCCTTTGAACACACACTGCCTCTTCTTCTCCTCATCTGCACTCCACAGCAGCTGTGGAGAAGGGAGAGTCACTGGGAGCCCCCCCAGCCCCGGCTGGTCCACGCACACCCTCCCCGGGCTTGTTCATAGCAGCCACATCCTCCCCACCTCGAACATGCTGCTCTGGGGCAGTTGCTCCTGAATCCATGATGGCTCACGCAGACCCAAATGCTGGTGGGGAGGGGATCCCCTGCACTCCAGCTAGGTGGGTGCCCCCCCCTCCCCAAGGGCCACCCAACCCATCCCTGGGCTCACCCTACGAACAGGGAAGCTGGGCTGAAAGTTGCTGGTGTTGAGGGTGAGGAGCAGCTCTCGTGCCCCCAGGTAGAGGGTCCCACCGTCCGGGCTCAGCAGGAGGGCCGTGTAGTTGGACACACCAGGCACCTCAAAGCGCCGCACTATTCTCTCGGCCGAGTCTGCGGGGCAAGAGTGACAGGCATCAGCCTCGTGCTGGCACCTGACCCCCAGGACCCTGCACCACAGCTGCTCCTGGCCCCGTTGCCCAGCACCTTGGCCATGCCACCCACCCAGAGCAGCCAGGGCCAGATGCGGCTCTGCCCACACTGCCAGACACACGTGGCACCACACACTGCAGTGAGCTGTGCAGGACCACCACGGTGCCCGGGGGCACGCAGGAGGCACAGCCGTGTCCTGGCCCTGAGGATGCCACAACAGCCCTGCCTAGCACTGGGGCAGCTGCCCAGCCACGTCTGGCCCAGCCCAGGCCCACAGGGACCCCAAGCTCACAGCAGGGGAAGATGAGTGCTGGGAGTATCTCCCTGCCCCAGGCAGCAGGGCTCAGCCTCTGCCAGACACAGGGCTCAGCCCCGTGCTGTCCACACTGGCCCGCAGGGCTCAGCCCGTGCCGGACACGGGCCAGTGGCCATGCTGAGTCAGGGAGCGCCCGTCCTGTCCTGTCCCATCCCGTCCTGTCCCGCGTGGGTGGCCTGGCCCCGGAAGCCCTTCCTCTCCTACCGCCGCTCTGAATCAGATGGGCCTGGCTGCGTGAGCGGGACACGTCGGGCTGACTCACGCTGCCAACTCCCTGACCCTGACACTCCGGGGACTCCCTGACCTCCCCCAACCCGCTGCCTGCTCCCAGAGTCCCAGCAGGATAACCCCGGAGCTCCTGCCAGGCCCTGCCTGCTGAGAGTCAGTGTGAGGGATTGGGGAGCTGTGGGGCAATGGTGCTGTGGGGTGGGACCCTGTGGCTCTCACCTCCCACTGCTCCACAAGCCCCAGGTGCCTTTAGATGGGGCAGCATCCCCCACTGCAGGGGGCTCAGGTGGCCCCAGCACCCGCCCAGCTCTCCCACAGTGCTGCAGAGAAGAGGCAGCTGATGCCTCAGGGCATCCCCCTGTGAGGGGTCCTGTGCCCTGGTGGCGGGGTGATGCCAGCCGTGGTGGGCACGGCAGCGCAGGGGCAGCGGGGCCCCTGGGCCTTGCAAAGCTGTGCTGGCACGGGGAGCTGGCTGCTGGTGTGGCTGCCAGGGACCTGTCAGGACAAGACCTGCTTCTTCCAGACAAACCTGCTACAGGCACATCCAGTGCTCCCAGGGGAGCAGCTCCCAGCTCCTCCCTCCCACCAACTGCAGCCCCACGCTCCATGGGAGCCACCATGGGGCACACACTGGCCACTGGCCCATGCTCTCTGCCCAGCTCCTCCTGCATCGCTGGGGTCCAGGCCGGGATCCCCGGGCAGTGGCTGCAGCCCCACAGCTCCCACAGCCTTGCAGGTGTGCAGAGCGCGGGGCAGAACCGGTCTGTGCAGGCAGGGCCAGGCAGCGTGGCTCAACACGGCACAGCACAGTATGGCACGATGCCGAGCTGCTTGTCTCACTGGGTCCCAGCCTCCTGTCCAGCTCAGCAGGTCCCACATCTGCTGGAGCCACCACAGCCGTGGCCAGCGGTCATGGGAGCATGTGGTGGGGCCACATCTACACCAGTGATCTGCAGCATGCTGAGCCAGGGAGCACTCGCAGCTGCCCAAACCACGGCACCCTCCCAGGCCAGCCAGCTCAGGACGGATGGGCTCTGCTGGCCGGCAGCAGCTGGATCCAGCCACCTTCTGGCAGCAGAGCCGTGGGTGGCTCCCCCACACGGCACAGCTGCCAGGGCAGCAGCACGGATCGCCCAGCCTGTGCCAGCTGCTGGGGGGCTCTGCAGGGCAGGACGGGGCTGCAACCAGGCCTCCCACTTGTTACAGTTCTGCCTGGCCTAGCACCCTCCCAGACGTCCTTCCCTGGCCCCTGCCCAGTGCAGCCCCCAGCACTCTGGAGCCATGCAGCTGGGCTCAGAGCTGTCCGGAGCCGAGCACTGCACAAGCGGCTGCGGCGTGTCCCCCAGCCCAGGGACACACTGAGCAGGGAGGGAGCCCACGGGCAGAGTCCCCTGGCCGGCTCAGCCCACCCCATCTTGTAGAGAGCAGGGCTGCCACCGCTGCCCTGCTTTGGGAGGCACGATCACCCCTGGGTGCTCCAGGCACCGCCACCCTCGCTGCGGGTCTGGGCACAGGGCTGCCATCACACCCCTACACCCCGCAGCATCCCCGGGGCTCTGCCCCAGCCCTTGCTCCATGTCCCGCTCGCAGAGGGTTCCCGGTGTCCTGGGGAGCTGGCGGGGCTGTCACACGGCGTACAGAGCCCGGGGGACGCTCCGCCGCCCCTGGGGAGACGCCAGCCGGAGCCCTCGGCGGGGGCTGACTCCCTTTCCCGGTGCCGGCGGACCCTCACCCACCGAAGGTCAGCGGACACTCACCGTAGGGCAGGCTGACCCGCGGGACGGGCTCCGGAGCCGCCGAGAGCAGCAGCGCCGCCAGGACCGGCAGCACCGGCCGCGCCGCCATCCCGGACCGAGCCGCGGGGCTCCGCCGCGGCCGCGAAGCCGCCCGGGCGCTGCAGACCTGCGGGGAGAGAAGGGGCTCAGCGGCTTGGGACGGCCCGGCCCGGCCCGGCCCGGCCCCCCCGCCCGCCCCGCTCCGCCCCGGGGCTGCCCGCCCGCCGCTCGGCACCGGGCGTAGCAGCCACGGGCGGAGTCCCGCCCGGCCGGACCGAACCGGCCCCGCCCGAGCCTTTCCCCTCTGTCCCCAAGCCGTACCCAGCCTTAGCGATCCGCTGCAGCCCCCAGCCCCGCCGGTGCCCCGGGCCGGGTGGGCCGCTCGGAAGAGGAGGCGGGCGGTTCCCGCCGGCACCGCCCCCACCCGCCCCGGTGGGAGCCGGCCCCGGCCCCCGCCCCGCGGCCGCCACGCTCCGGAGGGGACGGGGCTTTGTCCCCGGCGCTAGCGGCAGCCGGGGGCTCCCTGCAACCTCCCCCACCCCCGCGGCAGGGAAAAGCGGTGGGCCCGGGATCCCGGGGTTGATCCAGGAGGGGCCGGCTGGGAGTGTATTTTGCTGTCCCCGGAAAAGCCGTCCCGAGGGTGTCCTGCTGTCCCGGGAACAGCTCGGCCCCATGCCTGCTACCAGAGCCGCCCCCTCGTCCCTCAGCTGCTCAGCTGTGCCCCATGGCCGCTCTGCTGGGGCTGGGGGCTCTGGCTGGCACAGCCCAGCGCTCTCTGCCCTCCTTCGGGAGCCATGGGGTGCCTGAGCCAGCCCCACCGCGGGCAGCCCTGGCCGGCACCGGTGTCCCCACAGCACAGGCTGTAGCGCTCAGCACAGGTGACACATTCCTGCCAGCCCCTGTGCCTGTCCCAGGGCTGCCGGTGTGGCCATGCCATCGAGCAGGTAGTGCTGGGTAAATCCTCCGCCTGGCCCTCGGCGGGCTCTGTCCCTGGCTGGGGTGTGGGGAGGGCTCAGCCTCCGCAGCCCTCAGAGCACTGCCCACCCGGCCAGCAGCTCCCACGCAACTGTTATTAATGACAAAATCCTTATATCGTCATGGCAACGGGGACAGGGGGGGACAGAGAGATGGGGTCCGGGGATTTCCCTGCCATAGGCAGCTCTTCTGGGGCTGGTACCCAGCGCTGCCCTCTCAGTGTGGGGCAGAGCTTCTCATGTCCTTCTTGGTCAGTCCCAGCCTTGGGCTGCAATGGTGAGACCCACTGTGAGCCCCCTGCCCAGGAGAAATGCCCCCCACACTCCCGGGACAACCGCATCCACACTCCTTGGAAGCCTGTGCCCACACTCCTGGGACAGCCGTGCCCATACTCCCACACTCTGCCCGCTTGGCACTGCTGGACAGTGCCTGCTCAGGCCATACCTGATGTCCAGGGGTTGCGGCAGTGGGGTGCCCCTCTGCCCCAAATTAACCTTCCTCTCTTCCTGTCCCCAGTGCTCCTGCTGTTCTCGATGGAACCTGACGTTCCTTCCCCGACCTGGGACAGCCCCACAGCTCCACCCCAGCCTTATCAGCAGCACCCTTTGCCCGGGAAGTGGCACAGACGGACAGGACTCTGCATCACCCAGCCAAGCACGTCACCCTGAACGGGGTGGGAGCAGGCACTCACCCTGCAGCCATGGCCCCCTGCCCCATGTCACCTCAGGACATCTTGGGGGGCTCCAGGGACCAGGCTGTCCCTGTGCGTGGCCGTGGCAGTGTTGTGACAACACCCCGGTGCGATGGCATGCACTGAGGATGGGACCCCTGTGGGGAAGGCAGCTGCTCTGGGGTGAGCAGGGAGGGCAGGAGCAGGAGGGAAGGGAAGGGGCAGGCAGGGAGGAAAAGGAGGGCAGAACAGGCAGGGAGGGAGGGCAGGAACAGGCAGCAGAACCAGGCCAGAGCCTGTGCCTTTAAGCGCCGCTCCAGCGCTGCTGGCAGCCAGGGCTGTTTACGCCAAACTCCCATTTATCTCCCGTCCTGCCCACGCAGCTGCCAGCGGGGCAGCGCCGGGGGCACCGCAGCGCCCTGCCCCGCTCTGCGCTCCGCAGGTCCGTGCGCGCCCCACGCCCTGCTGCAGGCACCGGCACGCAGCAGTGCGGCCGCCCTGCCGCCCTCCCTGCCCACTGCCGGCAGCGGGGAAACCTCTCTGGCTGTTTGGGCAGCACCAAAACCCGTGGCCTGGGGTCAGCAGGCAGGTGGGGCGGTGGTTTCTGCACCCAATTCCCAGGCCAGCGCCCGCCACCCCGTTCCCAGTGGCAGCGGGTGCCTGGGAAGGAGGCGATGAGCTGGGTGCTGCCTGCAGAGAGCGGGGACGGGGCTGTGTGAGCCTCGCTGCTGCTGCTGCTGCTGCCCACGGGCTCCCACCTTCCTCGGCAGCCTGCCCCAGCACGGCTGGCAGCACGGGCACGGCCCCTGCTCAGAGACCAGCGCCCGGCTCGCACACAGCCCCCACAGCCGGGCTCTCCCCACCTTCCCGGGCTCACACGCACGCCCCCGGCTCGGCTGGCTGCTGGGAGCTGCCAGACAGCAGCCGGCAGTGGCTCCTCTCAGCCGAGCACACGCAGGGTGTGTATGCATGCAGAGCTGCGGCTGCGGGCCCTGCTCACTCACGGATGCTCCAGCCCCGGCTGCCCGGACACTGCGGGGCTCGCTGCAGCGGGGTACGCGGCCGCACGGCTCCGCTTTGCTGCGTCCTGACAGCCTCCTCAAGCAGGACAAAGGACCGGGGCAGCCTCTGGCCCGACAGGGCATCCCCCATTCCACGTGCACCGGCCGCGACACCCGGCCAGAGCCAAGGGACTCCCACGGGGCCAAGCCCTACGTTTCTGGCCCACCGTGAGCTCAGACCCGCTGCCAGGACCTCCTGGCTGGGGCGGTGCTGTCCGATGGTGGCACACAGCCAGCCCCGCACTGCCCCACAGCATCCCCTTCGGCTCGGCAGGGCGCTGTGGGGCACCTGCACCCGGGGCCCTGGCTACCCCACGCCACACGGCTGTCTCATTGCTCCCATCGCTCCTGCACAACGGCAGAGTCAGTTCTGAGGAACACAGGGCATCCCCTCGTTCCACCTGTCCCCTGAGATGCCAGCACCTGCCTGCACCCCGCACTGGCCGCCTGGGGAGCTGCGGGACACACGGGCTGCTGCCCTGGGCCCCCACTCTGGCTGGGCAGCCCTGACACAGGGCAGGGGAGAGCCAGCAGGAACCCCAGGCAGTGAGCACCCCTGGGGGACAGCGAGGTGCTGTGCTCCGAGCACAGGCATGTCAGCTCCCCGGAGTGCAGGAATGGAGGGTCCAGGCTCAGGGATGGGTGCCCCCTTCCCAGGTGGTCCTGACTCTGCAGAGCCCAAACCAGCGCCACTCTCCTCAGCCCCACGGCACCCTTGGTCCTACTGCACCCTCGCTACCCTTGCCCCAGCGCTCCTTGGGGTCAGAGGGGGTGCTAACCCCCTAAGCAGCCCCAGGCCCAGCCGGAGCAGTCACTGGGGCCCAAGGGGTGACCCAAAAGCCGGTGGGACCTGACTCTCCCTGCACCCCAAGACTAGGGGCTGCCTGGGCGCCAGCAGCTGCTCAGGTGCTGTGGCCACGTCTGGGAAACACGGCACGAGTGCACCCCGCAGGTGTCCAGGGCACATCACACACGTGGGACACGCCACGCACACGCGTGTCCGAGTCCCGAGCGAGCACTAACGCCTCCCGAGAGCAGCCCGTGACGCCCGTCCCGAACACCGTGCGTACAATTCCACACCCTCGGCCTGCTGTGCGCACCCCGGCACATGTAAACACACGCAGAGAGGTCACGGGGTGTTCACACCCTGGCGGCAAACACGCCTGGGAACAACCCCAGGAACAGGCTGTGGGAACGGCCCCGGTGTGCCAGCCCTGCACACAGACACACAGAGACACACACACACACACAGAGACACACACAGAGACACACAGACACACACACACACACACACACACACACACACACAGACACACAGACACACACACACACACACACAGACACACAGACACACAGTGCACAGAGACACACAGACACACACAGACAGACACACACAGACACACACAGACAGACACACACAGAGACACACACACACACAGACACACACAGACAGACACACACAGACACACACAGACAGACACACACAGAGACACACACACACACAGACACACACAGACAGACACACACAGACACACACAGTCACAGTTCACACAGACACACAGACACACACACAGAGACACACAGACACACACACACACACAGACACACAGTGCACAGAGACACACAGACACACACAGACACACACAGACACACACACACAGACACACACAGTCACAGTGCACACAGACACACAGACAGACACACAGTGCACAGAGACACACAGACACACACAGTCACAGTGCACACACACAGTGCATACGCACACACACACACACAGAGACACACACAGTCACAGTGCACACACACACACACTCACACACACAGACACACACACACACAGTGCACACACATAGGCACACACACAGTGCACACACACACACACAGTGCACACACACACACACAGTGCACACACACACACAGGCACACACATACACACAGTACACACACACTGCATACACACACAGCCACACAGACACACACACACAGTGCACACACATAGGCACACACATACACACAGTGCACACACACACACACAGTGCACACACACACACACTCACACACAGACACACACAGTCACAGTGCACACACACACACACTGCACACACACACACACTGCACACACACACCCAGGTGCACACGCACAGCCACACGGCCACGCACACACACAGCCACTCGCACACTCGCGCATCTCCCGCATTCACACGCGCCCCCAGCCCCTCCGCAAAGCCCCGCGCACACGTCCCTGGGGAACCTCCGTGCACGCGCACGCGGCCCCGCGCACGCCCCCGGCACGCGCGCCCGGCCCCGCGCACACTCCCTCCTCTCACACGTCCCGCGCCCGGTGCCCCCCAGTGCCCCCCGGTGCCGCCCGGTGCCCCCCGGTGCCGCCCGGTGCCGCCCGGTGCCCCCCCGCCGCTCACCCGCTCGGCGGCTCCGAGGCGCGGCGGGAGCCGCAGGCACCGGGGGCGGTTCCGGGGTGTCCCCCCCCCCCCGGGGGTGCGGGGCGGCGCGGGGGCGGCTCCGGGGGGCTCCGCCCGCAGCACAACAAAGGACCGGCCCGCCCCGCCCCGCCCCGGCCCCGCCACCGCGCCGGGGGCCCCGAGGGAGCGAGGGCTGCGGAGGCATCCCCGCTTCGGGGGGGCGGGAGCTGGAGGGGCCTGTCTCTGGCCCCCCCCCCGGTTTGTGGGATGGAACCGGCACTAAAGGGGTCGTGCCGCTGTGCCCAGCACTGTGTGTTTCAGCCCCACCACACTGAGGGGCTTCCAGCATCGTGGAGCAGCTGGGGAGGCTGGTTTGGGGGGCAGCACCCACTGGCTGCCCTTCCTGGGGGCCCTTGGTAGCAGGGGTGGCTGTGGGGACACCTAATGTCCGTGCACGCGGTCCCCCGTGTCAGGATGAGATCCTTGTGGTGCTATCCAGCTCAGGGAGTTTTGGGGTAATTCATGGGTCACCTCACGGCTCGGGGGGTTCAGGGGTCCCACGGCCGTGGGTGTCCCCACAGCGGCACACTCGGAGCTGGTGGCTGGCAGCTGCTGGCATCACGGGTCCTGAAACACTGGGAACACTGGCTGTGCTGGGCAGGCAGGAGGCCCCAGAGGGGTCCCAGGCAGGGTCACGCTGGCAGCCCCCGGGGGTCGGATGGTTGCCAAAGCGGGGACACAGCCCCCGCTCCAGCCTGCAGGCCAGCAGCTCTGGGCAGTGCTGGGACTCTTGCATTTGCAGGCAGCACAAGGAAAGAGCCCCTCGGTGCCCCCTCCATGGGCAGACACAGGAGCACACAGGGCACACAGAGCACACAGAGCCCCCACACCATGTCCTTGTTCATGCTCTGGCTGTGTCCCAGACCTGTGGGGCCTGTCACTCCCTGCGGTCCCGGCCCCACAGCCAGCCCTGCCAGCACTCTCGTGTCCCCAGGGCAGCCACGCTGGGGACACTGGAGTGGCACGGCAGGGAGGGTGGCTGGGCTGCGGCCAGGGATGGACGGGCGGTGCCTTTGTTTGGGGCCTTCCCTGGGCCTGAGCCACACGGCCGCTCGTGTCCTTTCGTGGCGGGGGGACTGCAGCCGTGCTGGCCTGACCGTCCTGCCGGCGCTGCGGTCACTCCGCGGCTCCAGCCGCGGGGCCAGGGCCAGGGCAGCCGGGGGGGCAGCTGGGGCGGCGGCCAGGGGGAAGCTGGAGCGGCCAGGCCGCCCCTGAGCGGTGCTGCTGTGTGGCCGCAGGGTCGCTGGCAGCACGGGCTGCCACGGGCTGGGCGCTGGGAGCAGGGACGCCCAGGACCCCCGACCACTGCTGACCCCAGACCACTGCTGACCCCCCCGCCACCGCGGTCCCGCAGCTCCTGCTCTGGTTAATGTTAAAGCCAGGCAGACGTCAAAGACTGCCGCAGCTCTCCCAGCCCCTCCGCTGGGGGCTGCCAGCTCCAGGGCTGTTTTTCCTCCTGGAGCAGGCTCTGCCCGTCCCATGTGGCTAAAAAAAGCCATCGGCTTGGCTGGGACAGCAGGACAACAAATTCCCAGTCCAAGCAGCCTCCTGGCAACCCTGGCACGCTCTTCACTACACCTTCTCGGGGTGCCCCTGGCGTGCATCGCCCCCATCGTTGTCGTCGTCATCCTCATCGTCCTCCTCCTCCTCCTCCCCAGGCGGGGGCCAGGCGAGGTGAAGGTCCCTGGTGGAACAGTGGCAGTTGCCCTTGTCCTGCTGGATCCAGCTGCCGAGTCACGCGCCAGCCATGAGCAGGGACGCCGGCTTCCATGTAGGGTCAGGCTATGGCTGCATATTCCCAACCCCACCGTGCCCCCCCAGTTTCACACGGGGTTTTGCAGCCGGGTTTGGTCCCAGTTCTGTGAGGGTTCTTACAGCTGGGTTTGATCCTCAGGATGTCTGATGCCGGTTCCTCGATGGGTTTTGCAAACGGGTCTGGTTCTGGGGGCTGGGGGCATTCCCAGTTCCACGAGGGATTTTAAACTTGTGCCTGATCTCCAGGTTTCAGTCCTGGTCCCATGCAGGGTTTTGCAGCTAGGTCTGGTCCCAGGGGACTTTGTGCCCTCTTCCAGGAGGGAATTTACTACCAGATCAGGTCCTGGGAGAGTTTGGTCCCTGATCCCATTGTGGGGTTTGGCAACCAAGTCAGATCCCACCCGGGTTCTACAGTTAAATTTGGTCCTGCGCCAAATCGGGCCTGGCCCCCATTCCGCACGGCATTTTACAGCCGGGTTTGATCCCGGGTGGGTTTGGTCCTGCTTCCACGTGGGGTTTGGCCGCTTATCCGTAACCCCGATGCACCCAGGGATGCAACACCCCCTTGGTGGCGATGGGGACCGCGGCCACCCCGCGCTTTGTTGTTGGGGCGGGATGCAGCGACGAGCCGAGCCCCACGGCGGGACCCCCTCCGGAGCCCTGCCGGGGCCCCACGAGGGGAGCCGGGGCTCTGTCCCGCCCCGGGGCGGGGAGAACGGCGCCGCCGTGTCCGCCCCGTCGCGTCCGCCCCCGCCATGGCCGCCCGTTACCTCCGCGCTGCCCCGGCGCTCCGCCGCCTGCCCCGCCGCCCGCCGCCCGCCGCCGAGCAGCGCCGCCACTGTGAGTGGGGAGACCTCGGCGCGATGGGGGGAGCCCTGCGGGCCACGGGCGGCTGTGCCCCAGCCCCACGGGGGGCGGCTCGGATTCTTTTGGGGGGCGGTGTCTGAAATCGTGTCCGGACTCACGCACACGGGCGGCCCGCGGGGCTTCGCGGACCCACGCCGGGTTTTGTAGGTCTGGTCCTGGGGGGGTTTGGTCCCGGTTCCACGAGGCGTTTCACAGATGAGTTTGGTCCCAGGGGAGTTTGGTCCCGGTTCCACGTGGCGTTTTGCGCTCCAGCTCGTACCTGGTCTGAGCCGGGTGGAGTGGGGGTCCCGTCAAGGTCCCGGAGCAGGGCGGATTTTGCTCCCCAGGAGGGCTCACTCCTGGTCCTGGCGCCAGGCAGAGTTTTGTTCCTGCCGATGCTCACATCTCACCCAGGGGGTCACCTCTGCTCTGGGTACCTCGTGGGGTTTTACAGCCTGATCCACAGACGGGTTTGGCACCCAGAGGTGTTTAGTCCTGGTCCAGGATCCACACAGGGATTTGCACGCTGGTTTGTGCCCGAGTCTGGCCCCAGGGGACTGCACCTGCTCCTGGTTCTGTTCCCATTAGTGAGCTCACTGAGGCGTTGCAGCCCGGCTTGCACGCAGATTCCGCACTGAGAGGAATGTGTCCCCATCCCTGTCCCCATCCCTGTCCCCCTCACATGGTGGGTTTTGCACTCTGACCCCCGCTCCGGCAGTGTTGGCCCCAGTAACTGGCCCAGACCACAGCGGGGCTTGCACCTTTCCCTGAGCCAGGGTGGCACCCACACGTGGCTGGACGGAGCTGTGTGGTCCCCAGAGGATGCCCTGGCCCCACACAAGGGCGGGGAGCTGTGGGACCAGGGGTGCACCCCTAACACTCCCCTCACTGCTCTCCAGATGCCAACACGCGGATCAAGGTGGCAAACCCAGTGGTGGAGATGGACGGGGATGAGATGACACGAATCATCTGGGCCTTCATTAAGGAGAAGGTGATGGGGTCCTGCCCCAGGAACGGGCGGCTGTGGCACAAATGGATCTGGGGGGTTGTACGGGGAACGGGTGATCCCTGTGCTGCCCTCTGTCTGTCCCTCCCGCCTCTGTCCCTCTGTCTGCAGGAAGCAGGTCCTAAAATCGGCACAACTACCAGAAGGACCTTTCAGTGAGGTGGTCCCAGGCAGCAGAGCTGTCTCACGCAGGGAGGCCTATTCAAGGCAGGGGGGATCATCCTGGCCAGAAGAACCATCTTGGCCAGGGGGACCATCGTGGGCAGGCAGCCAGGCTGGGCCGGGATGGGTGCCGGGGCTGGCCGTGCCGTGGTGCTGCTCCCCAGGCACCTCGCACTCTTCCCCATTCTGACACTCTCCTGGCCCCTCAGCTCATCCTGCCCAACGTGGATGTCCAGCTAAAATACTTCGATCTGGGGCTGCCACATCGGGACAAGACGGATGACCAGGTCACCATTGACTCGGCGCTGGCCACCCAGAAGTACAGCGTGGCTGTCAAGTGTGCCACCATCACGCCTGATGAAGCCAGGGTGGAAGGTGGGCAGGGACAAGGGGCCGAGCTCCTGTCCCAGCGAGGGTGTGCTGAGCCTCGTGTCTGTGCTCAGCCCTTGGGGTCAGCACTCCCTTCCCACTGCCAGCTCAGGTTTCCAGTGGGTTGGGGGCTGCACCATACTCAGTGCTGTGCCCCTCTCCCCACCCTGGGGGCTTGTGGCTGCTGTGGAGGCCCCGTGGGCCTGGGACTGGGGACACACTGACCTCTGCTCTGTGCCAGTCATGATCTCATGGCTGGCTGTCCCTCCCCTTGTGGCAGGGTCTGGCAGCAGCCCGAGGCACAGTGGGGCTGGGTGCTGGCAGGAGCCATGTGCTTCAGAGGGGCTGGGGGGTCATTCAGGGATCTCATCTGCACGCCCCGCAGAGTTCAAGCTGAAGAAGATGTGGAAGAGCCCCAACGGCACCATCCGAAACATCCTGGGGGGGACGGTGTTCCGGGAGCCCATCATCTGCAAGAACATCCCTCGTCTGGTGCCCGGCTGGACCAAGCCCATCACCATTGGCCGCCACGCCCACGGTGACCAGGTGAGCCAGCGCAGGGGCCGGTACCGTGCCAGCAGCGCCCTCAGCCCCTGCCTGACGCTCCGCCTGGCCCCCACAGTACAAAGCCACCGACTTCGTGGTGAACAAGTCCGGGACGTTCAAGCTGGTCTTCACGCCAAAGGACGGCAGCGGGCCCAAGGAGTGGGAGGTGTTCAACTTCCCCGGCGGCGGCGTGGGCATGGGCATGTACAACACGGACGAGGTACTGGTGGGGCTCAAGGGGTCCCTGCAGGGCAGTGTGTCTTGGCACCCTGGGGGAGATGCCAGGCTGAGGGACAGGGCCCCACGAGGTTTGCGTGCTTCCCTTGCAGTCCATCTCTGGCTTTGCGCACAGCTGCTTCCAGTACGCTGCCCAGAAGAAGTGGCCTCTCTACCTGAGCACTAAGAACACCATCCTCAAGGCCTATGACGGGCGCTTCAAGGACATCTTCCAGGACATCTTTGATAAGTATGGACCTGGGGGGGTCTGGGCTGTTGAGGGGGCTGTCCTGGGGGCGCCAGCAGTGGGGCCCACGTGGGGTGTGAGCGTGGCTGACCCCCGGCCCGGGCTCCCAGGCACTACAAGACGGAGTTTGACAAGCTGAAGATCTGGTACGAGCACCGGCTCATCGACGACATGGTTGCCCAGATGCTGAAATCCTCCGGCGGCTTTGTGTGGGCCTGCAAGAACTATGACGGGGATGTCCAGTCAGATATCCTGGCCCAAGGTGGAGCAGGGTAGGGCGTGTGGGACTCTGCATCATCCCCCCTGGGAGCTGTCCTGACCCCTCTCTCACCGCAGGGTTCGGCTCCCTGGGGTTGATGACCTCTGTCCTGGTGTGCCCGGATGGGAAGACCATTGAGGCCGAGGCCGCCCATGGCACTGTCACCCGCCACTACCGGGAGCACCAGAAGGTGGGCGTGCTCTGCCAGGGAGCAGAGCCTGTCAGCTGCCTGTGCCAGCTTGCCCACGGGCGTGGTGTCCACACCGGACAGCTGACCACTCTCTCTGTGCAGGGACGCCCCACCAGCACCAACCCCATCGCCAGCATCTTCGCCTGGACGCGTGGCCTGGAGCACCGGGGCAAGCTGGACAGTAACCCTGACCTCATCAAGTGAGCAGGGTGGGGTGGGGACCCCTGGGTGAGGGTCCCTGCCACAGCTGCTCTGGTGGCAGGCGTGGCAGGGCCCGTGCACCAGCCGTGCTGGAGCCAAGTGCTGCCGTCCCCAGGTTTGCGCAGACGCTGGAGAAGGTTTGTGTGGACACAGTGGAGAGCGGGACGATGACGAAGGACCTTGCTGGCTGCATCCATGGCCTTGCCAAGTATGGGTGGCTCTCAGGGCAGAGCAGGGGGGCAGCCACCTGCACTAGGGCCACGTGGCTGCACAGGTGACCATGCGGGTGGGATGACCCTGTAGGGTGGCCACAAGAACAGCAGTGACCACAAGGACGGGTTGACCACAAGGATGATGTGGCAGGGCAGCCACAAGGGTAAGAAAGTGACCAGGAGCTGGCTCTGCACAGTGGCCACAGGTGGCTACTGGCCACTCTGGCCAGTCCCCAGGGACTCGGGGTGGCTGTTTGGGTTGGGCAGGGGGCACATCCTGGACCCAGGGCTGTGGTGTCTGTGGGATGAGGCGGCCAGGGATCCCCACCAATCCCTGTCTCTCTCCCCAGTGTGAAGCTGAATGAGCACTTTGTGAACACTACCGACTTCCTCGATGCCATCAAGAACAACCTGGACAAGGCTCTGGGCAAGAAATAGGGGACAGCCTCACCATCTCTGGGATGGATGGGTCTGGGAGTGGCCCAGTGCCCTCTCCAGCTCCCCAGCACAGCTCAGGAACAGTTGAATAATTTTTCTAAAGTGTTCTTAGGAATGTTTTTAAAGCCTTTGTAGCAGGGGAGTGGGGTGGGAGGGCGTGTGGGAGTGTGTTTGTACTGCCCTGATTCATGTACCCCATAACCGTGTGGTGCCATTAAATATCTCCCAGTCATGGCACAGCATCTGGCTTTACATTGTGGGCACGGGGGGCAGCCAGACCCCTCAGCTCAGCCCCCTGGGGGGGCCATGCACTGCAGCATTTTGGCATTGGCCCGAAGGCAGCGCATGGGGGTCCACAGCCCTGCTGTGCCAAGGGTCGGGGCTGGCCAAGGCTGTGGCCATCTCCATCCTGCCCCAAGGCTGGCTGGCAGGGGGTGGCAGGGGTGGCAGGCACACTGCCCTGTGGGGGGAACTGAGTGGTGCCATGCCCAGAACCAGCCCAGGGCTTTTGGGGATGGGGCAGATGGTGCTTAGGGAAGCGTAGGGTGTGCATGGGGTCAGCACAGGTGTCCCAGACTCTGCCCTGGCTGGTCCCCAGGTCCTGACGCTTTCCAGGCCCCCAGCTCTGGCTCCGTCTGGGGGCAATGCTGTGAGTCCTCTGCGGGGCACAGAGTGAAGAGCCTGAAGAGTGGTCCCAGACTCAGCAGTGCCCCATCTCCCCTGCCAAACCCCTGGGCATGGAGGAGCAAACCCCCACCTCACAGGCTGCCCCAGTGAGAGCCTTCTCCTCCAGCCCCAGAGCAGCTGGGGGGCAAGGAGGGGGTGCCAGGTCCTTAATGGGGGGCTCTGCCCAACACCCCGCTCTGGTCCTCAGCCCCTCCTCGCAAGCCCGTCTCCCCACACAGACCACACAGCTTACACGGGTTTACAAAGCACATTGGTTGAAGGGAACTGAACTCAGTGAAAAGATAAATCCAACCACGCGGCACATCTGAAAAAAATAAATTACTTTCAAAATACCATCATTTGCTGAGGCTGGGCTGGGTTTGCCTCCCCCGGATCCACCGCTGGCTGCAGCTCCAGACCCAGAGCTGTGGGCGCTGACTGCACCCTGAGCTATGAAAATACTCTGTTCTGCGTCCCAGGGCCTGGCACAGGGAGCCCCGGGGGGAGTGGGAAATGCAAACCCACCTCCTCATGCGGGCAGGGGCTTCTGCCCATCAGGGAGAACCCCTGTGCAGCGAGGGGGGACCCAGGAGGTAGAATAATTAGTGATGCTCATCATCTTGCTCCACAGCAGCCCCTTCCATCCCTTACTCATTCAGTGATCTGCTGGGTCATGCCTCCCCTGCCTGCAGCTTCAAGTCACCAGGTGCAGGGTGCAGGCAGGGGCAGGGGGGCAGCAACAGAGTCAAGGCAGGTCCAGCAAAGTCTTCTGGACATCCCTGTGTTCCCCAAGCCCAGTGGAAGCCACCCTTCCAGCTCTGGGGGGCCTGGCTGGGTGCTGCAGCCCCTCTTAACCCCACCAAGCCCCCACAGCCCCACCAGCCTTGGCTACAACATGTTGTAGTAGGCCATCTCCTTCATGGCCTGCTCGGCCAGCGTGTGCTCGTCTGGGGGGTTGCCCACAGCCCCGTAGCCGTAAGCGTTCTCCTCCTCGAAGTCATCCATCTCCTGCTGGCCATCCAGCTCGGTGTGATCGGCCCCAGCCAGCTCCATCATGGCATCTAGGAGTCAGCACAGGGACACACGGTGACGAACCTGTGAGGAGGCCTGGGACCAGCAGCTCCCCCCTCCCTGGGTTTGGAGCCCAAAACTCCCCAGGAGCCACAGCCCTGCTGGATCTGGGTCACTGGCAGGGGTGACCCTTGGGTGAGAAGACATGAACCTGCCGCAGCCAGCACGGCACAGCCCGGCTCCCAGGGCTATGGGGCAGTCACGATGCCCAGCCCGCGCCGGGGACCCACCTTGGCTGTCCAGGCTGATGTCCATCACCCCGTGCTTGACCTTCATGTGCCGGCTGAGGTTGCCCTTCAGGTTGAACTTGCTGGAGCAGTAGGGACACTTGAAGGGCTTGCTGCCGGCGTGCAGGTGCATGTGCCCCAGCAGGTTGTACATGCGGTTGAAGGACTTGCCGCAGACCTGCGGGCAGCGTGCCCACGGTCAGCCCCCAGAGCTGGCAAAGGCTCTGCAGCGCAGACCTGGCCCCCAGGGTCCCCTGGGGCTCCCACCAACAGTAACGGGGCTCCCTCCCTCCGTCCCTCCTCCCGCTCTGCGTGGGGGGCTTGGGGACGCAGTGTTGATGCTGCTGGGAGCTCCAGAGCATCCAGCACTGGTCAGACAGAGGCACTGGTTGTGATTTCAGCAGCAGCAATGCTCCCATCACAGCCTGGAGCAGATAAATCCACGCCCAAGTGAGCAGGGGAGGCATCACAAAGCTGCTCCCGTGCCCAAGGGCTCAGCCTGGCCAGATTCCTGGGGGCACAGCACAGCTGGAGCTGTGCTCCTGCATCCCCAGCTCCATCAGCCCCCCCGTCCCGCTGGTACCTTGCACTTGAACGGCTTCACCGGTGAGTGCACGATCATGTGGGTCTTGAGCGTCTGCTTCTGCACGAAGGTCTTGAAGCAGATGTGGCACTGGTAGGGCCGGACGCTGGTGTGGATCAGCATGTGCCGCTTCATGTTGGCCTGGAGGGTGAACTCCCGCCCGCACACCTCGCACTTGAACTCCTTCACGCCCTGCCAGGGGTGGGAGAGCTGTGGGCCGGGGGGAGCTTGGGCAGACCCCCAGGCACTGGGGACACACGAGTGGAGAAGGGACCCCATGGGCAAGGGATGTGTTCCTTGTGCTGGGCACAGCACAGGGTGTACCTGAGAGCCCAGCAATATGCAGGTGGGGGCTGGACAGGCTCTGTAAGTGCAGCTGAGTGCCAGCTCTGCTCTGGGGCTCAGCCCAATTGCACCCCATTAACGAGCCCCTGGAAAAGGGTGAACACCCACACACAGCCTGCCCAGAGAGGCCGTGACAGCTCCCGGACAGGACACCCCAGGTTACCCTGCAGCAGGTCTAAAACTCCCTCCCTGAGGAAGGGAATCCCTGGAAAGGCAGGGGCTGGGTCCCAGGGACCCCCTCACTGCATGTCAGTGACCCCAGCTAATGCCAGCCACAGGTGCTGCTGCCCACCTGCACCACCCACCCCCTCACAAGACTGGGACACTCCTCTCTGCCAGCACCCACATCCTGAGCTGGCACATCTCCTCCGGGCACGATGAGGGCAGCACCCCAGAGGACCCTGAGCCCCTACCTTGTGTGTGAGCGAGTGCTGCTTGAGGTGGTGGATCTGGCTGAACTCCATCCCGCACTCGGTGCAGACAAAGGGCCGGACGTTCTGGTGCTTCAGCATGTGGTTCTGCAGCTGGCTGCGGTAGTGGAAGGACTTGCTGCACTCCAGGCACTGGTAGAGCGTGGGGCCCTGGTGCGTGGCCAGGTGCCGCTTCAGCTGGGTGAGCGTGGAGAAGTCCAGCCCGCACTCCACGCACACGTGGCAGCGCCCGCTCTCGTGCTTCACCTCGTGCGCCTTCAGCTCGCTGGGGTAGGCGAAGCCGCGGCCGCAGAAGCGGCAGCTGTAGGGCTTGATGTCGGTGTGCAGCAGCATGTGCCGCTTCAGGTGGCTGGTCTGAGTGAAGGCTTTGCCGCACACCCCGCACTTGTGGGGCCGTGTGCCCTGGTGGGTCAGCAGGTGGGTCTGCAGGTGGCTGGGCTGCTTGAACAGCTTGTTGCAGTGTGGGCAGGAGTGGGGCTTGATGCCGTTGTGGCCCAGGATGTGGGTCACCAGGTTGTACTTGGAGGTGTAGGACTTCTCGCACATGCGACACTGCCAGCGCTTCTGGCGGTCCCCCGCCTCCACCAGGTAGGAGTCGTCGATCTGCACGTTGATGTCCAGCCGGTCCAGCTGCGCCTTCCTGCTGTGCTCGCTGGTGCCTCCGGCCGCCTCCAGCTCCCCCTGCTCCTGCCAGCCACAGCCCTGCTCGCTCTTCACCTGCTCGGGGGATGCCGGTGCAGGGGCCTCTGCCTCGCCCGGGGACGGGGCACCCGTCTCGAAGGTGCCCACGGTTTGCGGGGCCCCCGCGGTGCCGCTGGCCGGGTCACTGCCCCTGCGCCGGCGCTCGCTGCCCTCCAGCTCCCGATGCCGGCGCAGGTGCCGCAGGCGTCGGGGTTTCCTGCTGAAGGTGCCCAGCTCGATCATCTTCACGGCAGCGCTCTGCACCGCCGGCTCCTGGCTGGGCTCTGCGGGCTGGGGCGCGTGGCCGTGCTGCCCCTCGCCCTCCTCGTCCCCAGGGACGGACACGCTGTACGGTGGCTCAGCCTCCGCCTCTGCCTTCTCACTCTTGACCTTGGGCATCAGCCTCACGGGTGGCCTCTTCCTCCTGCGGGCGTGCTTCTCCAGGGAGGAGTCCGCTTCCAGGGTGTCATCGTCCTGCCCGTCCCCGGCCGCCTGCTCCTCACCCTCAGGCTCCCCAGGCTCCACGGTGGCATTGTCCAGCTGCTCCCCGGCCAGCCCCGGGAAGAAGCCGGTCGGGGTGACGGTGGCCCCAAGCAGCTCATTATCGGACACCAGGCCCAGGACCGCAGCCTGTGCCAGGGACAGCACCACCACCGCGTCCGTCTGCGTCCCGCACTCGCTGAACCGATTCATCTCTCGCCGCCGGCCTACGCTGTCATGGCTGAGGAGGGAGAGACACGGCCCTGAGCCCCTGGCAGCTCCCCACGGACACTGTGCCCTCACTCCCTTCCTCAGGGAAGCCCAGGCTGACACGGGCGATGCCAGCGTGGGTCCCCGGCAGCACACACCCCAGGATGCGGAGCCAGAGCGGCCCCAGGGGTTTGCACTGCAGGGCTGGGAGGAGGAGGGAAGCTTGGATCCGTGCCCACTGTCAGCCTCTCTGGATGGGCTGTCAGATCCTGGGGCGGGGGTTTGGCTGCCGGCACGCCCTCCAGCTGCTCGGAGGGACTCCAGGGAACAAGTGCTCGCACATTTTGGGAGCTGCTCACAGCTGAGCGTGCCTCTGAGCTCTGGCAGAAGCAGCAGCAGCACAGGCCACGGGGAGCATGAGGGACAGGGCCCAGACCTAGCAGTGCTCCCAGGCACGGGCAGAGGCTGTGCTGGCTCAGCTCTGGTGGCCGGCACATCCCCCGGTGGTCCCAGCACATCCCCCGGGGGTCCCAGCACACCCCCCGGGGGTCCCAGCACATCCCCCGGGGTCCCAGCACACCCCCCCGGGGGTCCCAGCACATCCCCCGGGGGTCCCAGCACATCCCCCGGGGTCCCAGCACATCCCCCGGGGGTCCCAGCACATCCCCCGGTGGTCCCAGCACACCCCCCCCGGGGGTCCCAGCACACCCCCCGGGGGTCCCAGCACACCCCACCGGTGTCCCAGCACATCCCCCGGGGGTCCCAGCACATCCCCCGGGGGTCCCAGCACACCCCCGGGGGTCCCAGCACATCCCCCGGGGTCCCAGCACATCCCCCGGGGGTCCCAGCACACCCCCCGGGGGTCCCAGCACATCCCCCGGGGGTCCCAGCACACCCCACCGGGGGTCCCAGCACCCTCAGCACCCCCAGCAGCCAGTGATGACAGGCAGGGATGCGCCTGGGAGCTGCCGCTTCCTCCTGCTGAAGGAGTGCTCTCCTAAATACAATTATTCCTGCAGCTACAACAAAGAGATCCTGCGGGGGAGGTAAATCAGGGATAAATTCTGAGCCGGATCCTGTCACAGTCCCAGGAGAACCTGCCCTGCATGAGATCGTGGGATGAACCTCCACTTTGGAGAAGGGGAACCCCACAGTGCCTGGGCACCATCGCTGCAGCCAGGTCGGCTGCGGGGCCACTGGGGATGGCCAGGGACATTGGCCTCTCTGTGCTCCTGCCGACCCCAAAAACCCTGGCACCAGTGCCCTGCACACCCAAACAGCAGCACAGCACAAGGCGTGGGATGGGGAACAGGATGGCATGAGGGGGAAGGTCAAGAACCAGTGCGAGAAAAGAGAGAAGGGGAGCAACACCAACCAGAGGGGCTTGGCTGCCCGCAGACTTGTGGGGCACCGGGTCCCTCCCAACTGCTGGGCCACCTCGGGGCTGGCACTGGCCCTGGTGGCTCGGCCCAGGGTCAGATCCAGCCGGTGAGGGGACCTTGCCCAGGTTGAGCTGCCAGGGGAAGGTCTCAGCCAGGCAGCCCCGTCTGCCCGGGCACCCCTTCCCCTGCCCGGGCACCCCGGCGAGGCGGCGGGCAGCGCTCGGGAGGGACGGGACGGAGGGGACGGGCGGCTGCGGGCTGCAGCGAGCAGACGGAGAGGAAGAGGATGGGGGTGGGAGAAGGAGGAGAAGGAAGGGGATGAGGGGAGTGCGGAGGCAGCGAAACAAAGCAAGGAGTGGGGGAGGGCGGTGGCGGGAAGAGGAGGAGGGTTGGGAGGAAGAAGAGGGATCGGCCAGGGAGGCGGCTGCGGGCTGCCGAACAGCCCCGGGGCCGCACCCCGCCCGCTGGGACCCCCTTCCCGTGGGCTCCTTGGGGCCCCTGAGCTGCAGAGGAGGGGGGACACGGCAGAGGGGACCCAGCTGCTCTCCCCACGACCCCAGCACGGCAGAGGGGTCAGGGGGCCCCCCGCATGGTGCTGGGTCTCTGTCCCCCAAAACAAGCACCACGAGACAAGGCGGCCGCTAGAACAAAGCACCCACACGTCCCCCAGAGCAGTCCCAGAGGGTCTTACAACCACCCCAAAACAGAGGCTTTTAGGGGAAAGTAAATGTGGATCCTGCTCTGGGCACTGGGAAAGGGGATGAGCTCCCCTCGAGAGCAGGAAAGCCAAAGCCTCGTGTGCACAAACCTCTCGGCACTTGTCTCCATCGCACCCGCAGCCCCGGACACGCTGCGGAAGATTGGCCGCACAAGCAGCGCACGGGGAGCAGGAACAGGGCAGGGGCGGCTCTTTCACTTCCCGCTCTCACTTCCCTGTTCACGCCTCGGGACTTGCCAGGGCAGCTGGAAACGCCGCTTCCCAATACACTGGCAAGTGAGGAGGGGTGATGTATTTCACTCCCCCAGGAAAGTGCCCAGAGCCCGGAATGCAGAGCAGGGCCAGCCCCTCTGCTCCGGGCCGCGGTGCCCGGGCAGGAGAACACCGCACACACTCCTGTCCCAGCACCTCCTCCAGCTCCTCCTCCTCCTCCTGCCCAGCCTGGACCTGCAGAGCCGCGCTGCCCCCGCAGCCTTTCACCCCCCGCCGCTGCTGGGAACCAAACCCTCCTCCAGGCCTTAACAACCTTTCGTGTTCAAGTCCGGCCCTTTGGGCCAGGCTCGGGTCCCTCCAGCTCATTTCCCGATGCAGACCCTCGCCTGCCCATCCTTCTCCCGCTCGCCGGGGTCACGCAGACACTTGCCAGTGTCCCCTCTGCCTGTGCCGAGCTCCCCGGCCACCCATCCATCTCCCCCTGCCCAACAGCGCAGGACGGCTGCACCCGGGGCCAGCACTGGTGGCTGCTGTCCCTGAGCCTTGGGGGTTGTGAAATTTGGGGTTCTTTCATCATTTCTCCTCCCACTCCAAAGTTTAGTTTTGGTGCAATCTCTCCTCTCATCTTTCCCAACACAACTGGGAAGATCCAGGCTCTGCCCTGGCACATCCTGCAGACCCTGCCCTCCCATGCCCTGGCTGCCCCCGTCAGAGCCTCCACCAGCTCCTCACTCACAACCTGGTCACTTAAAGTAGTTTTTTTTTCATGACTTTCACTTCTTTGTGCTATTTTACTTTTATTTTCCTCTCTTGCTCCATGATTAGCCCCCCAAATTCCTTGCTGGATTCCAGATTTTCCAGCCACCAGGCTGAGCCCCGTGTGTGTGGACACGTTTCCCTTCCCTTTGCCGTTTTACCTCACCTGGTTTCACCCACCTGCCCAATCCTTGTGCCACCCCACCCGGCCCCTCGGCCAGCGCCACCACTCTCGAGATAAGAGCCTGGTACGCCTCGCTTCAGCAGCACGAAAACATTCAGCCCACAGAAGCCTCACCTTTGCACCCACAGGTTTGCCTGGAACACCTGAGACAAAAGGGTCAGAGCCATCCAAGCCACAGCCCCACGGGAGCAGCTCTGGCAGGGAGCACGGCCCCAGTGCCCACCAGGCATTGGTGACCCCCAACCCTTGCTTGGCAGCTCCGTTCCCAGCTCCCCTCGCCCCCCCCGGAGGCAGCAGCACCCACCAACTCTCACCCAGCCGTTCCTGCAGGGCAGGGACAGTGGTACCCAAAATCCAGATGGTTTGGGGGATTGATTCACTTCTCAGCCAAGCAGCGGTGACCCCCGCCAGGCACGCAGGAGCCCACCCTGCTGCCTCTGCTCTCACCTCAGCTCGCCAGGGCAGCCACGTGAGCAGGTGCCAGAGCTGGCAGCAGCTGCAGCTGAAGTCACCTGATCCCCTGCACAGGTTCCCAGGCTGCCTGACAAGCCTGGTGCCAAGGGAAAGAGGACTTTTAGGGCCTGCTCCTGCTATCCCCTTTGTGGGACCCCCATTACAGAGCTCTCTGCGGGACCCTTCCGCAGACCCTCTGCTCCCAGTGCCGGGGGCTCCTGGGAGGTTCCCTGGGGACAGATTTGGTGCTGCAGAACTTGGGGGAAAAGCTCCCAAGGCACAGGATTGAGCCCCAGGACAAAGTGAGACCCTGGGCAGGGGGGTTTCTCACTGGGGAAGGAGGTAGTAAAACTGTTCAAGACTTTTTACCAGAAAATGGCTGATAATGGATCTGATATTTGTGAGAAAACCTTTGATTTTATTTTCCTTTCTTTTTCAAAAGCAGCCTTCATTTAAATTTAATAAAGGGGAAAACAGGCTTTCATCTTGCCTGCAGATTTCATATAAAGCTGCTCAACCTCCCATTTCCAAACAGAAAAATGTTGTTTTCCTGAAAATCACAACTAAAATGATTCTTAAACCTGACCCAGCATGTCAGTCCTGCACCAGCCCAAGGATTTGGGAGCCACCTTGGCTGCACTGCCTGGCCCTGGCTCTGTGTTGGTGATATGTGCCAGGGGCTGACCCACAGAGCGGCTCCACACACCGTGGCAGAACCGAAACTGGCGCTTTTTGCCCCAGAACGGACTCTGATACAGAGGAGCTGCTGTAAAAATGAGCCAAAGCTCTGAGAAGTGGGCAGGAGCCGTGGGGGCCAGGTGCTGCTGCCACACAAAACAAACATCTCTTTAAATGCAGGCGGTGTCTCCACACTAGATACTGTCAAACTACATTTTTAAAGGAAAACTTTTGTTTTAGGGAGAAGTTCTCCAGAAAAAAGAAACTTCCACTGTCAGTGGATCAGAGAGCGGCCGCCCCCTGCAATCTCCTGCCGCTGACAGACGTGACATCTCGCGTGTCACTGAAGTGCTTCTGGGTGGAGGAAGAGAAGCCTTTGGGGGCTTTGGCTTCACAAAACAAAGGACTCAGCCTGGGATCTGCAGAGGGATGTTGATAATGTTTTTAATAAGAGCAGGTGGAAAGCCAAGCTGGGGAAAGTGAGGCCCTGGGAGAGACAAGGGCTCATGGAGGAGAGGGTGTTATCAGAGCATATCAAACCCTCCCCTGCCTCTCCACGGGTACTTCTGAGAATATTCCACAGAACTGGGATATTCTCACTCTGATCACTGTGTCCATCAATCAGTGGACCCAAATATCTACCCCTTTGAAAATGTATGGTTATTGGCAAACTCTGACTGGGAGGGAAAAAGGAAAGACTTTCAAATAATCAGTGGTTACCAGTGCTGCAGAACAAAAGTGTGCTGAGCACAGAGCTGCCTGGTTCCTCCATTATCTGCCAGGGATGTGGGATCCAGCAGTGGGAGCTGGGGTTAGTGGGTCAGGCTAAGGACAGCAGCCAGTGCTGCGGCCACTCATTGCAGCGGGACAGAGCTGCCATCCCAAATGCTCTTCCCAGCACACAGGCACCCGTGCTGAGCTGTGACATCCCACTCCTGCTTCCTGTTCTGCTGGAAATCCCTTTTTTCCTCCTTCTGACACTGAGGCTCTATCCCTCTGCTCTTCCACCCCTCCATTCTCTCTCCTGCATCCCTCCAACCCTCCATCCCTCACTTCTCTATCCCTCTGTTCCTCCATCCCTCGCTCCCCACCCCCAGTATCCTCAGCTCCTCCATCCCTCCAGTTGCTCCCTCATTCTTCCCGTTTCCCTGGCAACGCCCATCTCGCGCCGAGATCTGTCCCCTCTCTCCCTCTTATCTTTCTCCTCTCTCTTTCATCTCTCTCCTAATCTCCCTCTCCATTCTGAACCTCTGTCCTTTGCTTCCTTTCTCTCTCTCTCCCTTTTCATCTCTTCCAATGCCTTCTCTATCTCAGGGTTACAATTATTTGAATCTCACTTTAAAGAAATTATCTATTTAATTAACCACCAGGCCCTGGCCCCACTCCTGCCCTCCTGCAGCCCACAGGCCTGGCACGGGACCCCTGCCCACACCCCAAAGTGCCCCTTGGCTGAGGACAATGGGGTGACAATGGCCTGCCACCCCTTCTCCAGCACCTGACAGCCCTGACCTCCAGCCCCTCTGGACTTTTCCCAGAAAAGATTGGACCAGGTGATCCCTGAGCTCCCTCCAAACCTGGGATTCCCTGACTCCGTGATCCTAACCCAGCCAGCACAGGAGTCAGCAGCTCCTGTGCCATAGATCACCCTCAAATCCTGTGTTATAGCAAAACAAGGGCAGACTAAAATTCATGCAGAAAAGGTGTTTCCTGAAATCCAGAGTCCTGATTGCATCCATTTGGGCACGGGGGCAGTGGAAAGATGGGAGAAGTCAGGCTGCTCTGGGCTCTGGGGCCAGTGGAAGGAGCAGGGAGCCTGGCTCTGGCTCGGGGTCACTCCCACGGGACTCTGGTGTTGTGGCACAGCCAGGAGCCCAACGGAGCAGGCCCGTGGCCACCAGCGCTGTCCCTGCTCTGGGGAGGTCTCTTTAGGGAGCTTCATATGGGCTGAGCCAGAGCCAGAGCTAATGCTGGAGCCAGCATTCTGCTCTAACCAGGGGGTGAAAACCTGTGCTCTGTGAGCAGTCAGAGGTGCACCAAAACTGCACCAAAACCTGGCCAAAATTGCATCACAACTGCATCACAACTGCACCAAAACCTCGCTGAAGTTGCATCACAACTGCACCAAAACCTCGCTGAAGTTGCATCACAACTGCACCAAAGTCCCACTTAAGCTGCACCGAAGCCACCAATGGTTGATGCCCGGAGTGGAGCCCAGGCAAGGAGCGTTTTGGGGATTCTTTTTTGGCCCTACCTGCCTTCCCAAGGAGCTCCTGTTGCTGTGTCACAGGGCTCAACATCTCCTCCCTGCCAGAGCAAACTGATCACGCTTCCAGCCCCTCTGCCCTCACAGCCCTGCCCAGGGCACGGCACCAGGGCCCAGGGAGCGGTGACAGCCAGCCCAGCTCCGCTGGCACCTGGAGCAGTGGCGCTGGGCCCAGCCTCACCTGCAGAGCCGGGGTTCCCTCAGAGGCACTGGAATCACCGTGGCCTCGTGGAAGTGTGTGCCACCCTCCACCCTTCCTCTGGGGACGGGACCGAACGCTGGCCCCCGTGTCTGACCGTGTACGCCCTGCACACCTGGCCCTGCTCTGTCCTGGCACATCCCACGTGTCCTCAGGGGCTCCCTGTGGCAGGTCCCCTTTCCCTTGGAGCAAACACCATTCCCACCCCGTGCAGACAGGCACGTGCTGCAGCGGAGAAACCCCGGACCTGCCTTTGGAGGTTATGGTCACGTCATCCCTGCAAGTGCTGCTGCTCCTGAGGCAGGAAGAGCCTTTCAGTCAGGGAACTGCAATGGGGTGAGCCGAGGGAGAGGGGCTGCTGCTGCCTGGACCCCCTCTGGCAGCTCCCCCACCCCGAGCCCCGGAGCTCCAGGGCTTGGCCAGCGGGCTGGGACCGCGGCGAACGCGGCTCTGCCGGGAGCAGGGAGGGCCCCCAGCCCTGCTGCTGTCCCAGCCTGCCTTCAAAGGCTCCACACAGAACCCTCGCTCTGCCTTGGAAAACAATTTTTGCTTTTAAATGAAATAAACAGGGAAAGAAAAGACTTTCAAGTTCCTCCTTGCTGTAACGGCTTTTTCCCCGGCACAGTCCCTTTCCTCTCCGAAAATAGCGGAGCTATTCAAAAGAGATGCGAGAAGAAAAAAAAGGAACTGAATAGAGGAAAAGGGAAAGAAAAAAATGGAGCCCCAAGGGGGTGGAGAAAAACAGAATGAAAAGACAGCAAAAGTAAAGAAAAGGGATGAAAAATAAAGGAGGGGGAAGAGAGAGACAGACAGAGGAGCTTTGAAAAGAAAGAATGCTGCCAGCCTGAATACAGGGAGCAGGAAAAAAGGGCCCTGAAAAGAAAGAGCCGGCTGGAATGACCTCTCATTCAGGGCTGTGCCAATCACTGCCGCGATGGAAATCCTTTCTTCTTCCCTGCATTCTCTCTCTTTCCAGCGGGGGCAGAGGGAAGAGGAAGAAAGGGGAGCTAATTCTCAGCATAGCAGAAAATAAATCTGGTCTTTGCGAAGACCCTGAAAGGCGCTGACAAACCCGTTCCCAGCACTCACACACGCAGATGGGGACAGAAAGGAAACGGGACCGGGCAGCGCTGGGCCGGACCTTCACCACCTCACTATTCCTCGGGAAAATGGAGGGGCAAACACCCCGAGAAAACAAACCCCTAGGAGCAAGTGTGAATTAGGTCAAGCCCCAAACCCTGAAGGGAAGCAGCTGGGATGGCTGTGGCAGGGGCAAACCCAGGGGCCTGATGCTGTGCTAGGTCCTGCAGGGGACAAAGGGTGGGTGCAGCCCCTTCTGCCCTGCAAGTCCCAAACCTGCCAGGACCCACCCCTGCCTGTGAACACCCCACGGGGCTTTCACCCCGCTGGGTGAGGCCCAGCACTGCCCCGGTTCATTCGGCATTTCAGCAGTGGCAGGGGTTAGCAGACCCTCGTGTGTGGAGATGGACCAAAGTGCCCAACGAGCCCAGAATGAACCAAGGGGCAGGGGGAGAGCAGTGCTGGGATGTGGGAGAAGGGAGGTGACACCCAGGGGGAGGAGAACGCTGGACATGGAGCCCACCAGGCTCTGGGACAGAGGCACCCTGGTGTCCCACAGAGACCCGGGTGTGATGCCATCCCACCCCAAAGCAGCTGAGGGTGAGAGCAATGTCCTGAGCCCGTGTGGCATCACTCCTGCTGGCCACAGCTCCTGCTCAGCATCCCCAGGCCGCGGTTAATCATACACTGCTGGGACTTGGGGGCAGAGCCACAAATGTGGCCAGAGGTCTGAGGAGACAACACACAGGCAGGAGGAGTTCAGGAATCCTGGTGTGTGTGACCCAGCTGGCTATAAAAGGGGAAAACCAACCCAAAACGGTACAAATGGGAGATGTCTGTCACCCCAAAGGGAACAGACTGCCTGGTGGGACGTGAAAGAGCTGCTCAGGTGCAAGGAAAGGTCCCCACAGTGGGAAGGGTCTCACTTTAGGGTGTTACTTTCAAGAGCATTGCTGCCCTTATGCTTGGCAACAATTTTGGTCCAGTTTTGATATTCCCATGTGTGGAGCCCGTCCATTCTGCAGGATGGTGGCTCCTGGGCCCGCTGTCCCTGTGTCCCCAGGCTCTGTCCTGTGCAAGGACAAACGGAAACACGGGCCCAGCCCAGATCCATTCGTGGCACCAGCAATGTCCCACCAGAGGAAAAGGCAGTGAGGAAGGGGAATACCCCGAGCACATGGGATTGTGCTGACAGGTTCAGTCTCCTCACATGCTGAGCACGGGAAGCACCCCCTGAGCCCTGCACCCCTCACACCGGCCCTGGGGCACACAGGGAAGCTCTGCACAGCCCAGCCCAGCACATCCCAGCACATCCCAGCACATCCCAGCATAGCTCAGCACAGCCCAGCACATCCCAGCACATCCCAGCACATCCCAGCACATCCCAGCACATCCCAGCATAGCTCAGCACAGCCCAGCACATCCCAGCATAGCTCAGCACATCCCAGCACATCCCAGCACATCCTAGCACATCCCAGCACATCCCAGCACATCCCAGCACATCCCAGCACATCCCAGCACACCCCTGCACATCCCAGCATAGCTCAGCACAGCCCAGCACATCCCAGCATAGCTCAGCACAGCCCAGCACATCCCAGCACATCCCAGTGCATCCCAGCACATCCCAGCACATCCCAGCACATCCCAACATAGCCCAGCACATCCCAGCACATCCCAGCACATCCCAGCACACCTCTGCACATCCCAGCACATCCCAGCACATCCCAGCACAGCCCAACATAGCCCAGCACAGCCCAGCACACCTCTGCACATCCCAGTGCATCCCAGCACATCCCAGAACACCCCTGCACATCCCAGCACATCCCAGCCCAGCCCAGCCCATCTCCCCACTGCTCTCCTACAGCTCATCCCAGGCAGGAGGGAAGGGGGTCCCTGAGCCCTGTGGGGCTGGGGGCTGCTGCTCCCCACGGGGATGCTGTGCCCCCACAGCCGGGCATTGCTGAGCTCTGCCACGATCTCTGCAGCTGCTGGCCCTGCTGCAGGGCTGGGTAATCAGTTAATCATAGCTGAGGGGTTCTAATTTGAACGTGATAATTAATACTCAACTGGATAATGTTCCCCGTGTGTGTGTGCCGGTCGGGCAGCCGCTCCCAGCTCCGGAGGGCTGCTGTGCTGGGGCTGGGCCGGGGGCTGCAGGACAGGGACACTTCAGGCTGGGTCTGCTCTGCCAGCTCCAGATTCTGAGGCTGTTCTGCCTTGGAGAAACTGCCCCCACGCTCCACAGCCCCGGGACACCCCTGAGCACAGCACCAGCCACTGTGCTTTGCCTCAGGGATGGGGAAGGTCTCAGTGAGCGAGGCACAGCTGAACCAGCATGGGGGACACCGGCCTCCAGCCCTGTGGCTCAGGAATCACCTCTGGCACAAGGAGCCGGCTGCAGAACTCAGCCCACACGGCCCAAACACGGCGAGTGCCATTTCTCACACCCTGGCTGAACGGAGGGGACAGAATCGGAGCTTTCCACCATGGGCAGGAACTGGGGAGCACTGAGCCCCCTTCCACACACTGCACCAGGCCACCTGGGAATGCCCCACTCCCAGTTTCCCAATAAGCAGGCTCTTTGACGTGTCACACCATTACGGGAACAAGCCCAACTGCACAGCTGCCAACACCACTTCTACTTTCAGATCCCCAAGGTGGGAAACGTTTCGGATCCTTTTCTGCACAGCTGAGCAAGGCAGGGACGAGTGTTTGGGAGGCTGGGTTGGACAGATGGAGCAGGAGGCACTGGACAAAGGTCCCTGCTGGTGGCAGTTCATGAGTTCCCAGCTCAGGACTGACCCAAGCCAGGTGTGGAAGACACACATCCCCTTATGGCCCAAAGCCAGCTGTGCCTGCTGCCCCCGCAGCACCTCCCTGTCTGTGTGGCCAATGTCTTTGAGATCCACAGCAGCAGAGGACTTGGATGTTTTTCCTGGAGGGGAGGCAGAGGTGTCTGCTCTGGGGATGCTGTGCTGGCTGCACGCTGCTGCCAGGTCACAGGGCCAGGGTGAAACGCAATTCCCTCTTATTGCACGTGTGCTTTTGTGTGTCATCATGCTGTGAAAGCTCCTGCAGAGCTCCTGACTCTGCACAGAGGCCAGGATTTTAGACAAAAATACACATATTTATCTTTTGAAAAGGAGCTGAAAGAACGGGGTCTGGCACTGAGTGTGTCAGTGGTTGGACAGATGACACGGACACAACTCAGCACACCGGGAACTCGCTGGGAGCAATGCCCAGGGTCTGCAGCTCGTGGCTGTCCCACTGCTGAAAACAGCCAGTGCTGGATGAACCTGGCCTGGGAGCTGCTGTGGGCTCCGGGGGATGGATCACCTGCCTGGCATAAAGGGCTTGCAGAGGGCTTCTTGGGTGGGACAGGGAGATGCAGTGAGCAAATCCTGATGGTGAGTGGTGGGGTGGGGATATTGGCACCATTTACTCATCCTAATTAATATTTCCCAAGGTCTCAGTGGGGCTGGGCTGTCTCTGCCTTAGTTCTGGCAGCTCTGGCTCACCCTGGGGTCTGTACCACTTGCCCATTCTCATCCCAATCTTCACAACCCCTGCACTTCGTGCCTTTCCTTCTCACAGCCAGAAAGTCCCATAAACACACACAATATTCAGCTGTTGAAATGATTTCCTTCTGTGTGTCCCTTGTTGATAATCACAAAGCCAAACCAAAGCACTGGAGCCCCCATAAATCAGGGCTAGCTCTCGGCAGGCGAGCTCAGCGATGGCCCAGCCGGGCTCTGCAGACGGGGATGGATGTGAAGGGATTCAGCAGAGATTCAGCACTCTGGTGGAGGAAACTCGGCCAGATCTGCCTGTGCTGCTGCCTCTGGGAAGCATTTTTTCTCCAGAGGGCACTCCTGGCCCCGAGGTCAGAGCTCCTCTGAGGGGCATTAGCTCCCGGTGAGCTGGGGCTGGAATCATGGAACCACCACGGCTGAAAAACCCTCTGAGATCACAGAGCCCAACCGTTCCCCAGCACTGCCAAAGCCACCAGTAAAACAGGTCCCCAGGTGCCAGGTCCACACAGCATTTGAGCACTTCCAGGGCTGGTGACTTTGTGCACAGCAAGCACAGAATGGCCACAGCAAGGACGAACTGGTGGCTCTGGAGCAGAGCCAAGGGCAGAGCCAGGAGAGCAGGTCAGTCTGTGCCTGGCAGGGACGACTCTCAGCCAGCTCCATAAACGAACAAAGAATTGACTGGCATGGAGCAGGGAGGTGTTTGATTTGGGAGTTTAACATGCCTACATTTTGGATGGCAGAGGGGTCAGGATTCAGAGTAGAAAGTCCTTTGTGAGGAAGGAGACCTTCAGAATCCTTGGAAAATCCATCCTAACCACAAAAACAATTCTTCCCATCAGCAGCCACCAGCCAGGCTGGTCCTGGGCATCCCTGATCCACCTAGCCAGTACTGGATGTCCCTGATCCTCCTGGCCAGTGCAGGATGTCCCTGGTCCTCCCCATCTCTTGGGGAGGTTGGGATGAGCGGGCCAGGCTGCCCTGAGCTGCTGTGTTCTCAAAGGTCCTGTCAAGCCAAAATGATTCCATGGTTCCAAGGAGAAGTTCTCCCTTGAGAGCAGCCCATCATGGGCTGGACAAAGAGCTCCTCAAGGGAAACCTCACAGCTCTGCTCTCTAGCTTGCTCATGGATTCCCTGAGCCCAGATTAACCCTCGAGCCAGGGGCTGGTGCTGTGGGACACGGGGAGGGATGGCGGGTGTGGGAACAGACCGGAGGTGAGAGAAGGGAAAAGTGGCCGGGGAGCACACTGGGATTAAAACTTGAAAGCAAAGGAACAGGAGAGACAGAGCTGGTTAAACCGGGGTAACATGGTGAGGGACAGGGCACCAGGAGAGAGACAGAGAGGGGACAATGGCCCGACACCACAGAGAATGAGCATGAGACAATGCTGCTGCTGAGAAACAGGAAGGATAAATTTAGAGGCAGTGGTGAGTACTCTTCCTCTGGAAGCTCTGCCTGTCCTTCCTCCCCCTCTTCTCCAGGTCACCCCAGCACGGGCAGGACGCGGGCTCCAGCCTGGTGTGGCTCTGATGGCCGGGGTCAGTCCCAGCTGGGCACCGAAGGCTCCCTGCAGAGCACGAGCAGCCCCTCACGGTCCCGTCCTGCCACCATCCACCGCTCCCACCCGCAGTCCCCGGGAAATTCCCGTTCCCCAGCCCAGCACTCGGGCTGTTCACTGCCCAGGCACGAGCGTGGGTCCCCGTGGACGAGAAGTGGAGGTAAAACAATGAGCACGCGCTGCCTCCTCCTCCCTGCCCGCTCCTCCGAGCGGACGCGCTGCGGCTCTGCTCCGCCAGGCCCTGCCTGCCTCCCTGCCTGCAGAGGACAAGGCTGCAGGAAGACCAAAGGGCTCCTTCCAACACCTAAAGGGGCTCCAAGAGAGCCGGAGAGGGACTTTGGACAAGGACCTGGAGTGCCAGGAAGAATGGCACCAGACTGACAGAGAGATGGAATTGTCACAGGTTGCCCAGAGAAGCTGTGGGTGCCCCATCCCTGGAAGAGTTCAAGGTGCAGTTGGTTGGGGCTTGGAATGACCTGGTGTTGAATCTTCAGGGCCACAAGATGTACCTTGTCCACCAGACCTCTCTATCTCTCACAGCCAAGGTGTTCCCAAGCATCCCATTATCCCTGGGTCATCCCTGGAGCCAATCTGGACAAGATTCACGTGAACTTTCTGCAAGTTTGTCCTTGCTTTGCACAGCACAGCACCCAGACACTGGCCACTTTAACTAAAAACTGTGACACTTTGCAGGGAACATTGTCCAAACACTCTGAGGACCAGGAGGTGACAGCACAGGGACACTGCGGAGCCGCCCACAGGTGCTGACACATTGTTCCTGTTATTTTTCATTAGAAATACTCCCCTGTCACTCAAATGACAGATGGACAGCTGCAATGAAAGGCCAGCAAAAGCCAAAAAACATGCTTGTCCCCTTTAATTTAAAGTTTGGGAAGGGAAGTTCATCATTGCTTGCTGCTTAGGGGGGAGAGCCCTGTTCCTCTGCTGGAGGTGAAGCAGGCGAGCAGAGCAGCCCCCCAGTGTCCAAACACAGACCCCCAAACACAGACCTTCCTCCCCAGCTCAGCAGGAGCACCTCCTTCCCGTCTGACCGCCACATTTCACTTTGTTTTGGGCAGAAACTGGGGCTGAGGGAAAGCCCTGCTGGGCAGGGGCTGCGCCAGCCCTTCTCCCACACCCGACCCGCAGCCCCTCACCAGGATGAGGGGGAGAGTGTGCACAGGGCTGAGGAGAAAATGTGGGACACAGGAACAAAGGGAAAACGCTTGTCACTGATCGTGGTCTCTGTCCCCAGGGTCAGGCCCTTTGGGAAGAGCTCAGCGGGGGGACCATGACTCATCCTGAAGACTCTAGCCACAGGCAGCACAAAGGATGGGACAGGGCACTGCTGGCACATCACATCCCGGCATCCTGCAGCATTCTTCCAGCCCCACCACACCACCTCCATGGCACACGTGCCCTGAACAGGTATCTGGGGCATTCCAGGAGCTGGCACCTGAGCCCAGACAGGAGGACTCTGAGCCAGGGATGTGATGGGGCTTGGGAAACCAAATCTGGGAATGGGTGGCAGAGGGGAACAAAGCCAGCAGGAAGCCCCTTGACACCAGGCCACCTCTCATCCCCACACTGGCTCTGGCCTGGCAGACCCCAGAGACCGGGCTCAGCAGAGGCTGAGCTGGAGCTGACTTCCCCACAAGGAATGACTGTAAAATAAAGGAGTGCAGTCTCTCTCACGGGTTGTGATGCTGGCATGTTCCTGGAGGTACAAACCCACTAGATTCCTCGGTACTTTCAGCTGCAGAGCAAAGCGGGACAGTGCCTATGCTCCTCCCTCTCCACACCGCGATTCCCAAACTAGGTGATAAATGAAAATGGCCCAATAAAACCACCCGAAACAAACACCTTCTCAGGGATTAAACCAAGCCCAAAATGCCAGCATGATGAGCTGTGACCCACGCTCCACTCCCACCGCTGCAGGGAGCCAGGTCTGACCCTACAGGTCACCCCCCAGTTTGGGTGGGAATGTGTCCTGGGGTGCAGCAGAGCTCCAGCTCCTATTTCCCGTTTTGGAGGGATAGAGTGTGACCCATAAAGAGGGCACTGATGCAAAGCTGCTTGCAGGAGAGGAGCTGGGCCCAGGCGAGGGGGACGTGGCTGTCCCAGGCTGTTTCTGCAGTGGGGATATTGTCACCCAGGGTGGGAGCAGGGCATGGGCACGGCCCAGCCAGCGCTGCCCCAGCTGCTGCTCCCCACGGCTCCAGACCAGGGCAGGTCAGCCTCTGGGCTGCCCCTAGTCCCCCTGGTCACCCTCCTCTTCCTACACGGTTGCTCACAAGAAAAATCCTAATGCCTAAGTAATTAATTCTGATTAATTTATCCATTGCACCCTGTTATGACCAGAGCTCCGGAGGGCTTTCACACAGCTCCCCTCGGTGCCTTGCTCGGGCACAGAGCTCAAAGGACCCCCAGCCTTTTCGGAGCCGCCACGGAGCCCCGGGAGGTGCCACACCGGGACATCCCGGGGTGTCCCGGGACTGGAGGCGAAGCGGGACCTGCCTGGTGCGGGGAGTCAGCCCCCACTCCCCGCTGCCCCACTTCACTCCCCGGAGCTCCGTGCCGCTGCGGACATGGGGGAGCCCAGCCGGGACCCCTCCCGCTGGCCGCTCGCAAACACCAGGAAACTCCCAAAAGTTGGGGCACGGCGCGGGGAGCGGCCCCGCGGTGCCGCCCGACCCCCGGTCCCCCGAGCATCCCCCACGCTCGATGCCTCCGGGGGTCCCTCCCTGCGCTCCCCCTCCCGCAACAGGTCAGGGCCCCCGCCCCGCGCCCTCCCCGCAACTTTCCCGGCGGAGAAAGTTTGCGTGCGGCCACGGGAAAGTTGTCGGGGGGGTTTCAGGGGAGGGGCGGCCCCAGGCGCGGAGCCGGGACCCCCGTCCTCCCCGCTCCTCCCGCTCCTCCCGCCGCCATCGCTCCCGTCTCTGCGGCGCGGGGCAGGAAGGCGGCGACATGCCGGTGTCCCCGCTGCTGTACCCCCGCTGGAAGCGGAGGGGGTGGCCGGGCTTTAGGGGCACGGGGGGGTCCGCTGAGGACTCACCGGCGGCTCCACGGGGCGGCGGCGGCGGCGGCTCCGGGCCCGGCGCTGGGTGCGCAGGAAGGAAGAAGGAGGGAATGAGGCAGGGCTGACGTGAAGGGATGCAAAGCAGCTCCTCCTAACTCGCCCGCCCTTCATCTTCCTCCCCCTCCTCAACTTGCCCGACCACGGCGAGCCGCCCCCCCCCGGTTCAGCAGCATCTTGCACCGGAGCCGGGGCCGCCCTCGGTACCAGTTTGGGGGGGGTCAAAGGTGGGGGGAACGGGGGTGGGAGTGGTGGATGAGAGCCCTATTGCCCACACTGTCCCTGCATTATGTCCCCTCCAGAAGAACAGGGGTCATTTTCCACCTCACCCTTCATTTTGGGGGGTTGTGACCCCATAGAATGATGCCGGGGGGGGGGTGACCTTCCCAAGAGACCCATATCCAGCTGGGCCTTGGTCTCCCCCGCTGTGGGGGTGGGAAAGGTCATGTGCACCCCAAAAAGCTCGTGGGGATTGATGGCAAGGGCTCCTCCTTCCCCAAAAACGGGCTGAGAGGAATTAGGGATGTTACAGGAATTGGAGGGGTTTGGGGGGGATGCTGTTCACCCGACACAAAGAGGTGGAGGGAAAGGCCACGGCGTGCAGGGGTGGGGTGGGAGGAGGTGGCCAAAGGAGGGGAGTGAGGTGGGATGTGCTATAGGAAGGGGAGAAGGTGGTCCAGAAGTTGGAGGGTTTAGGAAAGGGGGTGCCGCTGGCTCCCCCGAGAAGCGAGAGGGAGAGGTCGAGCTGTGGAGATGTGGCAGCGGGAGACAGCTGTTCCCAAAGGGAGGGATGGGGATGGGATGCGGCATGGGAAGGAGAGTGGGTGCCAACAGCCAAGGATCTGCGGGCTGCAGGCTTTGGCTTCCACCGTGAGGAGGAGGAGGAAGAAGAGGAGGAGGATGAGGAAGAGGAGGACGTAGAGGAGGAGGAAGAGGAGGAGGAGGAGGGTCTCCTCCCCATAGAAGAAGGAGCATGCGGAGGAGGCAGCCGTGATTCGACTGGTGTGTCGGGAGATTCTCATCTCCATGGAAGCAGGTGGCGCCGGCCGGACTAAGCGCAGTAGAGTCTGTCTCCACACGCAGCCCTTTGTCTGGGCTCACTTCTGCTTTTCTGGTTTTTTTTGTGTTCTTGGTGAAAACTGAGCTCCCTGCTCTGTCCCCACTGCCGGTGCTCACACCCCCCGCCTGTCTGGGGGCCGCCCGGCACCCCCTCACGTCCCTGCCGCTGCCCGCCGGCCCAGCCTGGAGCCCTCCGGAGCCCGGCCGGTGTCACCGGTCCCTAAACTGCCGGTCCCTCCCGCATTCCCGCCCGGCCTCGCCCCGCACGTGGCCTGGAAATGGCCCTGCCTGCACAGAGATTTGCCAATAGTGACGAGAGACGAGGCGCAGGGAGATTCGCTCCTTTGAATGCCCGTGGGTGCCCCAGCCGGGCTGAGCCTGGAGCTGCCGCACAGCGGGGCCGGAGCGGGGCACGGAGCGAGGCACGGGACCCAGCGGGACCCGGAGCGGGACCGGAGCGGGGCACGGAGCGGGACACGGGACCCAGCGGGACCCAGCGGGACCCAGCGGGACCCAGCGGGACCCGGAGCGGGACCGGAGCGAGGCACGGGACCCAGCGGGACCCAGCGGGACCCGGAGCGGGGCACGGAGCGGGACACGGGACCCAGCGGGACCCAGCGGGACCCGGAGCGGGGCACGGGACCCGGAGCGGGACCGGACCGGAGCGGGAACCGGAGCGGGGCACGGGACCCGGAGCGGGGCACGGGACCCGGAGCGGGACCCGGAGCGGGACCCGGAGCGGGAACCGGAGCGGGACCGGACCGGAGCGGGACCGGACCGGAGCGGGACCCGGAGCGGGGCGCGGGACCCGGAGCGGGACTCGGAGCGGGACCCGGAGCGGGACCCGGCCAGCCCCGGCAGCTCCGGCTGTCAGGGAGCAGCTGTCCTTTCGCTTCAGCCAATCAGAGCGCGGATTTAGAAGGATGCGGCCATCTCAGCCAATGAGAACCCGGATTCAGGAGGATGCTGCTCCAGCCAATCAGAACTGTTGCCTCAGCCAATGAGAACCCGGATTCAGGAGGATGCTGCCTCAGCCAATCAGAGCGCGGAGGCCCGAGGCTGCAGCCGCATCGGCCAATCAGGACGCGCGGTGTCCTGCTCCTGGTCACTCCGTGGTTTTTTCCCTTTCCCGCTGCCCGTTCCTCCCAGCCCACCGAGGCGCACACTGACCCTTCTCTCCCTGCCTTCGATGTCCCCCGCCGTGCCCGGCGGTCCCGCCGGCCCCGAGAAACCGTGTCCGTGTCCCCCGGGCAAGGGCCCGTGGCTGGCCCCCGGTGCCACGCGGGATTTCCCCGCCCCTTGCTCACACTCCCCAGCGCAGGGCGTTATTGCGGGCCCTGGCGGGTGTGTGCTGGGGGGACCGGGCGGTGGCCGGTGAGCTCTGACCCCGCCGGTGCCCACGCGCACGCCCCCTCCGGCCAGACAGAGTCGCTGGCCCTTTAAAAGAGGGCGTGGCCTAACGCATAGCCCCGCCCCTGCCGGTCCTGGCGGGGCTGGTGCGCCCCCTGGCGGCGCGCGCGGGGAGCGGCGGTCCCGGTGGTCCCGGCGCGGGCAGCGGCCGCCACATCCCGGCTCTAGAGCTGCCCGTCTGCTCCGTGGGGCTGCGGGGAACGGCCGAGGCTGTCCCGGCGGCAGGCGGCGGTGCAGCCCCCGGGGAGCCCCCGCCCAGGAGCGGCTGTGAGCGTTCCCGGCGGCTCCTCGGGGTCACCCCGAGCTCAGCCCACCGGAGCCCGGTGCGCTTCCGGGGCGGCCGAGGAGCTTCCTGCGCTGCGTCTGCGGTGCTGCTGCCGGTGCTGCTCCCGGTCCGGCCCGGTTCGGCCCGGCGCGCCGCCGGGATGATCAACGCCATCCTCGTGTTCAACAACCACGGGAAGCCGCGGCTCGTCCGCTTCTACCAGCACCTGGTGCGCGAGCGGGGCCGGGATCGGGCCGGGGCCGCCGGTGGGGATGCGGCAGCGGGTGCCTGAGCCCGGTGTGGGACCGGAACCGGAACCGGAACCGGGATCGGGACCAGTGCAGGGCTGAGGGCAGCGTGGGGCTCGATGGGCCGGGGGTGTCCCGGGAGCAGGAGCGGCCGCTGCGACACCTGCCGGTGCCCCGGTGGCGTCCTCCGGGATGCCCCGGGTCACCCGTGGGTGGCCCCGGGACCGGCCTGTCACCCGGAGCCGCGGGCTCACGGCACCCCTGGGGCATCAGGGGCCAGCGGGGGTCGTGGGTCCCATGGGTGGGACGTGCATCCATGGGTGCCCACCCACCGTCTCCTCCTGGCAGGCAGAAGAGGTCCAGCAGCAGATCATCCGTGACACCTTCCACCTGGTGCTGAAGCGGGATGACCACATCTGCAATTTCCTGGAGTGCGGCAGGTACCGGTGGCTGAGGGGCCATGCCGGGCTGGCCCCTCGCTCTGCAGAGTGCCCGGGTGTCCCCCCGGCGCCCTTCAGCTCTGCCCGTGTCCCCACAGCCTGTTCGGCGGCTCGGACTACAAGCTGATCTACCGTCACTACGCCACGCTGTACTTCGTGTTCTGTGTGGACTCCTCGGAGAGTGAGCTGGGCATCCTGGACCTCATCCAGGTGTGTCCCTGCAGGGCCCAGCTTCCCGGCACAGCCCTGCCCTGGCTCTTTCAGAGGCATTTCATGCCCGTGGCATGCCTGTGCCAGCCCTTCCAAAGGGCCTGAGAAGCCCTCGGGGCTGTGGTGGGGCCGCACGTACTCCCCGAGCTTCTGCTTGGCTTCTTCACCTGGGAGCAGCAGGGGAAGTCAGTCTAAAGGAATGTCTTTTAAAAATTGAAGCACAGAACCATTTAGCGTGGAAAAGACCCTTGGGTGCATCAAGTCCAACCATTAATCCTAGGATCCTGGGATCCCGGGTTGGAAGGGACCTCAGGCATTGTCTGATCCAGCCTTTTTTGGCAAAGCACGGCCTAGACAATGCCCAACACCCTGTCATGTGAAAAGTATCTGGTTTTGGGGAATCCCTCACTTCCTCATGGAGATTATTCAATGGCTGTTTCTTTGGAAAAAATTTTCCCCTTGTGCCTTATTGGAGTCTCCCCAAGAGGAACTCATACCCATCACTCTGTGTCTTTCCACGTGACTCCTTGTATGAAGAGAGTTTCCAGCTTTGTAGGCACCCTTTAAACCCCAGGATATTGGAAGAAGGTTCCCCCTGAGCCTCCTTTCCTCAAAGCTGAGCTCCCTCAGCCATTCCCAGGGCTCCAGCCCCTTCCCCAGCTCCGTTCCCTTCCCTGGACACGCTCCAGCCCCTCCAGATCTTCCTTGTCTGACCCAGAGCTGCCCCCAGGACTGGAGGTGCTCCAGCAGTGCCAGCTCAGGGACGGGCACTGCCCTGGGGCTGTGCCCACATTGGGGCTGACACAAGCCAGGAGCCATTGGCCTCTTGCCCACCTGGACACACCTGAGCTTGTGTTCAGCCACAGTCACCAGCATCCCTAGGTCCTTTTCCAGCTTTCCAGTCACTGTCCCATGCCTGGGGTGTTCCATGGGGTTGGTGACCATCCTGCCTGGTCTCTGTCCATTGTCCCAGGTGTTTGTGGAGACGCTGGACAAGTGCTTTGAGAATGTCTGTGAGCTGGACCTCATCTTCCACATGGACAAGGTGGGTGGTGGGCTCGGGGCTGCTCCAGAGCCTGCATTTCTTGGGCTGGGGCTGGCCAGGACAGTGTGGGGGTGGCAGGGGTCACTTTGGGAGGCACTGAGATCCTGTATGGGAATCTTTCAGCTCACACCATGACCTCCCAACGAGAGACCCGAGTGCTGGGCTGCTCCGAGCCCGGGGACAGCCGTGCCCAGCCCTGGGGCTGCCCCGGGGCCGGGTGGCCACGGGCAAGTGACAGATCTGTGCTCCACAGCCAGCACTGGTGGGGCTGGGCAGACTCTGGCCTGGCTGGGGCATTCTGCCTCTGCTCCAAGCCGTGACACCTCGTGGGAGTTAACATTCTACTACAGCTGCAGGGAAAAAAAAGGGAAGGAACAATGGGAGTGTTTGGAATTCAAAGTACTGGGTAAACTTTGGTTTGAGCTACAGCCTGTAATGCTTCCTCTTGAGCTGGACGGAGATCCTGAATGGAAACCACCCCCTTTGATCATGTCCTGGGTCACAAGACTGAAGATAGCTGGGAATAGATATCCAGGAATAGGCTTGGAGCAGGGAGAGGCTTGCTGTTGATCAAGATTTTCTTGCTTTACTGAAAACAAAAGCATGTCAACAAAATAGAGCACTGGGAAAAAAAAATGCGTAAAATGCTCCCTTTGCACTGGTGATTCCAACTGGGGAACTGGCAGGGAAGGGGAGCGAGCAGGTCTGGGGGGTCTCCATGTTACCAGCTGCTAAGGTTGGGCTTTGGTTTCACTGTTTGCCCTGCTGTAAACTTTCCAAAATGTCACAACACGATTATCTTGTCAGCAGAAGTGTTTATCAAAGGAGGAAGGAGGGCTGAGCAGCTGCAGGAGAAGCGTTGGCAGCTGCCCAGCTCACCTCTGCCCACAGCTGGGGGAGGATGTGCTCTCGGCTGCTGACTCTGTGGCATGACCAGGACCCAGCAGCTTTCCACTCAGCCTTACTCTCAGCTTTACAGTAAAACATGTAAAACCCTTTGGATGTAAAACACTCGGCCTCACAGCCAGCCCGCAGCCCTCGGGCCAGCAGCACTGGGGTCACCGCTCCTCTGACCTGTCCTGCCTGGAACAACAGTCTCAGGAGACAGGAGCTGGTGGTGGAGACCCCAGCTCGCTCAGCACAGGCTCTCCCAGCCCTGTTTACTTCCCGTCCCACTGCTTCCCAGCTTTGACTCCACTCTTGGCCATTATCAGTTGGTCCTCCGGTCTCTTTCTATATTTGGCACATGTTTGTTTCTCAGATGTGCTCGTGTTCCTGTGCTTCCAGGAGCAGAGGGACAGTGTTTGAGGTGCTGGTTTGTCCTGCTGGGCCCTGGCTGCCCCCCGTGGATGCCCAGGCAGGGCCATGAGTGTCTCCCTGGACAGGGCTGTGAGCGGCTCCCTGGGCAGGGGAGGGCACGGCTTCAGGTGCAGCTTTGGCTGCATTCTGTAATTTTTCTGTTTGCCTTAAGTTCCACTTTGCAGAACCTGCAGCACAAGGGCCATGGGACCACAGCTGTGGTGGGTCTGGGGTCCTACTCCTGCCATGGGCTGATGCAGGGGGACATGGATCAGGCACCAGTGACACCAGTGCTCGTAGTGATTGGCTTTGGGAGCCCCAGAGCTGCAGGGATCCCGTCTCAAGGGGAGGCTCAGGGTGGGCCATGCCCAGCTCTCAGTCGTGCTTTCCACCTTGGAGGGGAGTGTGAGCTGCACTCAGCAGCTGTGGGGTCCTGGAGGGGACACGGATTGCTCAGGAAGTGCTGTGCTTTGGCTTGGAAGACAAAAGTTGTTCAGGATTTCTGCCCTGTTGGTTTGGAGCCAGCTTGGGCAGAAGCCAGATCTTGAAGGAACGTTTCCTGATGCTCCCATATCCTTTTTGGCTGTGGGAGCCACTTGCTCAAGCTACTTCATCGTGCACTGGGTCTGGGCTGTGGGGTGGGGGTTCCAGGGCTGTGAGGGGGCCCAGGAGCTGCCTGGGGCTCAGCCTGTGCTGTGCTGATCCCACACACCTCCTGCTGCTCCAGGCACTGTGCCACAGGACCTGTGGAGAGCCCTGGGCCAGATCACCGCTCTGTTGTCTGGGATCACCTCACAGAGCTGGGAATGTCCCTCAGAGCAGGTTTTCTCCTTGTCTCTATTCTCCCCAGGGTTGTCCTGGTGCTGCTTGTCACAAGGTGTGTTTACAGTGCAGCCTAGCTCAGTGAAACCATAAAACAATCTCATAACCCGATGATGCTCCTGCACAGCCCCTTTCACGGAAATAATTGGGACCCATAAATCCATTACCTGCGCTGGGAACTCGCTGGGAGCTGCTGACTGTGCAGGGAACGCTGAGCTGAGCCACGTGCAGGGGCTGGGGGTGGGTGTACCCACCAGCACAGCCCGCCTGCCGCCTCGGGCTGCTTGCAATTTCTGGGCTTGCAACTCAGCAATGTTCCTTTTCTCTGTTCTGGCTGTGTGATTGCACCGGCCCTGCCTGGCTGTTCATCCTTGGACTCGAGGGATCCCAGGAAAGGAGCAGACTCCCTTGGAAGCTGTGTGCTTTTTCTGTGCCCGTGTTACAGTCCCGGCCTTCCTAAGAGACAGCAGAGAGGCTCTGTCCTGGCTTTCTGGGGAGAAGGAGCCTCTGGGGAGAAGTGTTGTGCCCAGTGAGGACCCTGCTGGCTGCAGGGGTCGTGTCCAGGACACGTTCCTGCTGTAAGCTGGCTGCTGGCCCAGGGAGGGAGCAGCAGGGCTGGGGGTGCCGTCAGCTGGGTGTCACCTAGACTGGGGATACAGGCAAGAGGAGCCTGGGGGCTCCCCATGCCAACCTTGGCCACCCTGTCACTCTCAGGAGTGACACTCAGAAGGGGAGAGGGATAGATTTGTGTCCCTGGGGAGATGTTGGCCCCTGACATGCTTCCACACCAGCGCTGCAGCTGCTGCCAGACAGAACAGCCTTCTGTTCCCTCCCCCCTCCCTGGCAGGTCCACCACATCCTGCAGGAGATGGTGATCGGTGGCATGGTGCTGGAGACCAACATGAACGAGATTGTGGCACAGGTGGAGGCCCAGGGCAAGCTGGAGAAGGCAGAGGTGAGCTGTGACACTGCGGCTCTGCCCCATGGGAGCTGACAGACCCTGGGCTGCGAGGGGGGCGGCCCATGGGGACAGGGGTGGCATGGGGGGGTACCCAGGGTATTCCCAGCGTCTGTCTGCCTCGGGATGGGGCTGGGGACATCCCTGCCCCGTGGCTCTGGTCAGGAGTGCAGGGAGCTGCCAGAGTGTGGAAGTGGTTCTTCTGTCAAGGGTAACGACCCCAGGCCAGAAAAGGCTTTTCAGGAAGATGTGGCTGTGGAGGGCCCACGGGGTGGGGCCGGTGGTCACAGTCCCTGTGTCCCCAGGGCGGCCTCTCAGCTGCTCCTTCCCGCGCTGTGTCGGCCGTCAAGAACATCAACCTGCCCGAGATCCCCCGCAACATCAACATCGGGGACATCAACATCAAAGTGCCCAACCTGTCACAGTTCATGTGAGCAGCCTGTGCTGGGGGGCTGAGCAGAGCTGGGGTCCCCGGCCCCTGCCATCCCATGTGGCACACAGGGCCCGAAGGTGGCAGGGAGCAGTGACAGGGCTCAGAGAACAGGGTGGGGATGTCCCCCCTGCTGGGCCTGGCCTCAGTTCTGCTCCCTGCTCCCCCAGCAAGGAGGGTGCCCTTCCTTCCCCTCCCTCCCTGCAGACACGCAGCCTCTCCTCGCTGTGGGCAAGAGTTGGCTCCCGCCTCTCCCAGGGTTCCTGGGATTCCAAAGGGTGTCTGTAGTGACGGCTGTGTCAGGAGCTGCAGGTTGTGTCCTCTGTCCTCCCAGCCATGGCTGTCCCCTGCCCTGGTCCTGCTCGCTGTGGTGGGCCCCAGCTGGGTGGGGGTCACTCATGGGAGCTGCTGTGTGCCCTGGGGACAGTGTGAGTGGGACAGGCTGGACCTGGGGGACGGGGAGGTGGTCAGGCCGGGCTGGGGCTGCTGGAGTGTGTCCCTGTGTCCCAATAAACTGCCCTGGAACCCGTGTGTGTGTCTGCTCTGGGTGCTGCTGGATGGGGAGGGGCTGGGGGCTCTGTGCTGCTCTCCTGGGGTAGCTGCAGCCCTGGGGGCTTTTGGCTGGTGGAGGCCCAGGGGGTGGGAGAGGGGGCCCTAGATGCCCCAGGGGATGCAGGGGGCTTAGGGCAGGGTCCCTGGCTGCAGCCTCTGCTCTCGGAGCAGGTGTGTGGAGGGTGGTGGCCCTGCTCAGGTTGTGATGGCTGTGGTCACCCCTTGCTGGTTCCTGCCCTCTCCCTGCTGCGGAGCACCTGGGCAGGGCAGCCCTGAGCTCTGACAGCTCTGTGGGTGTGTGGGAGCTCTGGGGCTGGGGTCCCCTGAGGCTGAGCTTGTCCTGGGGTTCACAGTGACCCTGATGGGCTCTGTCAGTCGCGTGCCCCACTCCCCGGGCTCTGTCGAGGCTCCATCTGGCCACGAGTCCCTGGGGCTGGCTGGGGGCCCTTCCTCTGCTCCCCAGCTGTGCTCCAGGTTCTGCCTTCACTTCCCCTGGCAGGGAAACCGTGACTCTGCCTGGAAGGAATTTTCCCCTCCCTGCAACTTAACCCTTCCCCAGCTGGCCACGAGCCACATCATCGCTCCTGGAGGTCAGGGAGCTGGGCAACCTGCTGTGTCCTCTTCTCTGCTGGCTCTCCTCCTCCTCCGCCTCCTCCTCCTCCTAATCCTCCTCCTCCTCCTCTTGTAGGTGCCGGCGAAGGGTGCAGGTGAGCCGTGGTGCCGGGCCGTGTCCTGGGGCTGGGACGCGGAGTCTCGGAGCCAGTCGGAGGTGAAGGCTCCGGCTCGCCCCATGGCCAGGGAGCTGGGGATGCTCTGGGGAGCTGCTCTGCGCCAGGCCGGGGGTAACGGGGCTGTCCGGCCCCACGCCACAGCATCCCAGTGCCGCTGTGGGCTGTGTCCGGCTCCCTCCGCACCTCCCGGAGCGGCTCTGCTGCCACCTCCGGCCCCACTGCCCCGTCCGAATCTGGCCGGGGCCGGAGCCCCGCAGCTCTGCGGGCCGTGGCAGGCGGAGCAGCGGCACCGTGCTGTTCCCGAGCCCTGGTTCAGGCTGGGATGAGCCGGGCGAGCCCCCGGCCCGTCACTGCCCCTCCCGGGGAGCTTCAGCCCCGAGGCGGTGGCGGAGGCTTGTGCGGGAGCCGAGTGCCCGGCGCTGGCCGTGCCCGGAGGGGCTGAGCCGGGTGGGTCACCAGAGCCGCCCCTCACCGCAGGGAGATGCGGCGTGAGCAGGGCAGGGGCTGCCCGGGGGCTCCACCTGTCCTCCGAGCTGCCTGTGTGCTCCGGAGATGGGGCTGGCTCCGGGGCTGGCTCCCCGAGCTCCCCGGGCTGTGTCCCCGAGCTCCCCGGGCTGTCTCCCCGAGCTCCCCGGGCTGTGTCCCCGAGCTCCCCGGGCTGTCTCCCCGAGCTCCCCGGGCTGTGTCCCCGAGCTCCCCGGGCTGTGTCCCCGAGCTCCCCGGGCTGTCTCCCCGAGCTCCCCGGGCTGTCTCCCGGGCTGTCCCCCCGAGCTCCCCGGGCTGTGTCCCCGAGCTCCCCGGGCTGTGTCCCCGAGCTCCCCGGGCTGTCTCCCCGAGCTCCCCGGGCTGTGTCCCCGAGCTCCCCGGGCTCCCCGGGCTGTCCCCCCGAGCTCCCCGGGCTGTGTCCCCGAGCTCCCCGGGCTGTCTCCCCGAGCTCCCCGGGCTGTCTCCCCGAGCTCCCCGGGCTGTGTCCCCGAGCTCCCCGGGCTGTCTCCCCGAGCTCCCCGGGCTGTGTCCCCGAGCTCCCCGGGCTGTGTCCCCGAGCTCCCCGGGCTGTCTCCCGGGCTGTCTCTCGGCCCCCAGCCCGCTGCCGGCCCCAGCTGCGCTTTGCTGTGACACCCATGGGCGCCGGGTTTTGCTGGGTTCAGCTCTAGGGCGCGTTCCCAAATCCAGGCGCCCTCCCCAGCACCCTCAGCCCCAGAACCGCCTCGTCGCCCTGCTCCAGGCTGGGTGAGCCCATGCCGCAGGTCCTGCCCCCCCGCTGGCCCGGGCCGTGCCCCCGCCCCGCCGGCCGGCAGAGATGAGGTTAAGGGGGCGAGGGCTGCGGGTTCCTGCCCCGGAGCTTTGGAGAAAGCTTTCCTCCGCCGGGAGCCGAGGCGGACGGTCGGGCGCTGCAGGAGCAGGGGCAGGGCCACAGCGGGAGCTCAGGGAGCGGGACCCCCCCGCTGCCCCCGGCCGAGCGCAGGAAGGTGAGGGGGGGACTCTGCTGCTGCGGAGGCTCCGGGGGCTTCACACCCCGGGCAGGGGGTGCGCGGGGTGCTTCGGGCTGGACCAAGCGGGGTAAGGGGCTGTGGGGTGCGAGGGGGCTGGCGGGGGCTGTGGGGGCGCATGACGGTGTGGAGGGTTCTGAGGGGGTGTCAGGCTGTGGGGTGTGTGAGGCCGGAGCTCCGAGGGAGTGACGCCCCACATCTGTGCCGTTGTGTGACGCGGGAGATGTGTGTGCAGCTGGCTGGGCTCCGGAGAGGAAACTTCAGGGGGTGGGGATGGAATCCCGCAGGTGCTGGGGGTGTCAGGGTGTCAGGGTGTGGGTGCTGTGTCTCACCCCAGGGCTGCTCCCCGTTAACTCCATCCAGCCCGTGCCCAGGTGAGCCAGTGGGGGATGCCTGTGTGCTGTGCCCGAGGGGCTGTGGGGAGGGATGGGGGTGTGCAGAGTGCCTGGCACCCTCCCAGCCACCTGCGGCCCTTGGTGCTGCAGGGGACTGTCCCCAAAGCCTTTGGCCGCAGCCAGGGTGGGGATGGGACTGAGAGAGCCAGCGGTGGCCTCTGGACCTGGGGAATGGCTGTGCCTAACAGGGAACGCCAGGGACACACCAGCAGCGTCCGGAGTGATTTGTGCCAGGCACGGTGGCCCTGACGGGTGCAGCTGGGTCAGGGACGGGGTAAGGCTCCCTGGGGACAGCATTCACTCGTCCTGGTTTGCCCTTCGGCCCAGCTGTGTGGCTCCTGGCAGCACCTGCTCATAATCTATGGCCATATCTCCCTACAGAGAGATCGATCAGATCTTGGGAACAGGGCTTACTCTTCCCAGTGTGTGACAGGTTGTGTCACCCCCCACCCTGGGTGGGGACCTCACGTGCCCGCTGGGGCTGCGCTTACAAGGACAGAGTTTGACCCCGGTGCCTCTGGGTTCGTGACCCTGAACTTTGAGAGGGCTGTGAGCAGGGGAACGTCCCCCCCACGTTCCCCTACCGCTGCCAGACCCCTGTGCTGCACCCCACGGCCCCTGCTTTCCCTGCAGCCTGTGAGCTGTGGGCGACCTGGACCCTCTGATGGTGGCTCATACCCTGTCACTCCAGGGTAAACGGGGTGACACTGAGCCTGCATCTGGGCTTGGAGGATGGGGACACGTGCTGGGCCCTGCAGTGGGCTGGGGATGTGGCTGCTGGCTGCCACCACCACCTCTGTCCCTCTGTTTGCAGGGCCAGGCCAGCGCTGGGGAAGGACGCTGGGGGTCCGGGCCCACAGCCCGCTCCCCGATGGTGCCACCCCCCTCGGCCAGCTCTGTCCCTGCAGCAGTGGCACCGGGCGTTGGTGCTCCTGCCAGCCTGGGGGGTGGGCAGGTGGAAAGCTCATCCCAGGGTCTGTCGCCACCCTGAGCCCCATGGCCATTTAATCCTTCACCCATTAACTTGGACTAATAAACCTCGTGGGAGCGAGAGGCTAAAAGCCGTGCTTGCGCCAGCGCTGTCTCTGCCAGTGCCGCTCCTGCTGCCCGCCATGGCAGCCGGCTTCTTCATCAGCAAGACCGTGGGCATCGTGGGCATCATGCTGGGCCTGGGGGCTGTGGCCACCATCATTGCGCTCTCGGTGGTGTACGCCCAGGAAAAGAACAAGGGGACATCAGATGTGGGCACCAGCACCACCCCCAGCACCACCACCACCACCACCACCAATCCCAACGACCCCTGGAACCGCTGGAGATTGCCGGCCACGCTGAAGCCGGAGATTTACGAGGTGTCCCTGCAGCCCTTCCTGAAGCCTGATGCCAACAACATGTACATCTTCAAGGGCAGCAGCAGTGTGGTCTTCATGTGCGAGGAAGCCACCAACCTCATCCTCATCCACAGCAACAAGCTGAACTACACCATGCAGGGCTCCTTCCATGTGGCGCTGCAGGCAGAGGGCGGTGGGGAGGCCCCGGCCATCTCCCGCACCTGGCTGGAGACTCCCACCCAGTACCTGGTGGTGCAGCTGGCCGCTCCCCTGCAGCAGGGCCGGCGCTACCGGCTGTCCAGCAGCTTCACCGGGGAGCTGGCCGATGACCTGGCTGGCTTCTATCGCAGCGAATACACTGATGAGTCAGGCAACAGGTATGTGAACAGCAGGGGACGGGGTGGAAGCCACAGGCCTGGCCCGATGTGGTGGTGGGAAGGGGAATGGGGGCAGGGGGCTGGCACAGGATGGTGGAGGGCTTGGGCTGGCTTTGGGGCTCCTCTCCCACCAGGACCATGGGATGGGTGTGTGGAGCCTTTGTGCCCTCCTTGCATCCTTATGCTGCCCCAGTGGGGGCGGGAGAAAGGGGGCTGTGGGGTGCAGCCTCCACAGGGACCCTCGGGACTGATGGGATTGGCTCACAGGCAGGTGGTGGCCACCACACAGATGCAGGCAGCTGACGCACGCAAAGCTTTCCCCTGCTTCGACGAGCCAGCCATGAAAGCCAACTTCACAGTGACACTGATCCACCCCTCCAACTATGTGGCCATTTCCAACATGCCTGCCAAAAGTGAGTAGGGCAGGGGGACCCCGCTGGGTGGGGCTGGGGGCCTGGCAGGGCTGTGGGGTGATCCTCTGATCTCCACAGACACCAGGCAGCAGATAATTGATGGGGAGACCTGGAATGTCACTGAGTTTCAGACCACCCCCCGGATGTCCACGTACCTTCTGGCCTTCATTGTCAGCCAGTTCACCAGCGTGCAGAATGACTCGGAGAAGATACTGGTAGGATGGGGTGGGGTGCACCCCTGCCCAGCTGGGTGGCTGAGCCTGGGCCACTGATGAATCCTGCATCCCTTCTCTCCAGATTCGCATCTGGGGCCGCCCCAAAGCCATCAACGAGGGCCAGGGCGACTACGCACTCAATGTCACCAGCCCCATCCTCAGGTTCTTTGAGGAGCATTACAACACGTCCTACCCGCTCCCCAAGTCTGGTGCGTGCTGTGGGGTGCCTGGGGCACTGGGTTGAGGTGCCCACTGCAGGGGGACGATGGTCCAGCGTGCTGTCAGCGGGGCACTGACGGCACCCCTCCACCCCAGACCAGGTCGGCCTCCCTGATTTCAATGCGGGCGCGATGGAGAACTGGGGGCTGGTGACGTACCGGGAGAACTCGCTGCTCTTCGATGCTGAGTACTCCTCCATTGGCAACAAGGAGCGGGTGGTGACCGTCATTGCCCACGAGCTGGCACACCAGGTACCTGCTGCACCCCTCGCCCACTCCCCTGACTGATGGCTGGTGGCTGAGGGAGTGCTGTGCCCTCTGCAGTGGTTTGGGAATTTGGTGACGCTGCGGTGGTGGAACGACCTGTGGCTGAACGAGGGCTTCGCCTCGTACGTGGAGTACCTGGGTGCCGACTTTGCTGAGCCCTCCTGGAGCATTGTGAGTGCCAGGGACGATGTGGGGAACCAGGGGCTGCCCCGGTGCCGGGCGGCACACGCAGGGCTGAGGCGGGTGCTGCTGCCCCCTCTGCAGAAAGATCTGATGGTGCTGAACGAGGTGCACACGGTGATGGCAACGGACGCCCTGGCCAGCTCCCACCCGCTCTCCTTCCGCGAGGAGGAGATCAACACCCCAGCCCAGATCAGTGAAGTCTTTGACAGCATCGCCTACAGCAAGGTGTGCACGGAGGTCCCGGGGGTGGGGATGGACTCTGGGGTGTCCCTGGCTTCTCTGACCTGCTGTCCCTGCAGGGAGCATCGGTGCTGCGGATGCTTTCGAGCTTCCTCAGCGAGAACATCTTCAAGGAGGGGCTGCAGGTGAGGTGCTGCTGGTACTGGGGGGCAGCAAGCCCAGTGCAGGGTGGGATTCCCATGGCAGAGCCCTTCCTGGGCGCTCTAGGGGTGTCCCAACACCCCAGAATTGCCCTTGCTCACCCGTCTCTCCTGGTGCTCTCCCACAGTCCTACCTCCACACCTTCTCCTACAACAACACCGTCTACACTGACCTCTGGGACCATCTGCAACAGGTAGGAGGGGGCTGGTGCTCCTGCAGCATCCCCAGCCCTGGGGGGCTGCCTGGTTGGCAGGGTCCCACGTGCTGGCTGAGGGCTGCAGCGCTGGCCAAGCCCCACGCTGCCCGTGCCCCTGGTGACTGGCGGCGCTGCCATCCCCGCAGGCGGTGGAGAAGAACAACGTGCAACTGCCTGACAGCATCAGCAACATCATGGACCGCTGGACGCTGCAGATGGGCTTCCCTGTGGTGACTGTTGACACCAAGAGCGGCACCGTCAATCAGACTCATTTTCTGCTGGACCCCACATCTTCTGTGGACAGACCCTCTGCCTTCAAGTGAGTGTGGCGGGGGCTGGCTGGGAAACGAGGGGTCTGGGGATGAGGGCCAGTCCCACCACCTGTCTGTCCATGGCACAGCTACACCTGGATCATCCCCATCACCTGGATGACAGACAGTGGCAGCGGGAACAGCATCTACTGGCTGACCAAAGTCACAGGTATGGTGTGTCCTGGCTGTGAGTGGGGGCCTTGCTGCCACCTCCACTGCCATGGCACTGGGGAGGGTCCCAGGGAGGCGGTGGGGGGTGGAGGGAGCTGAGCCTGGCCCTCCCTGGCGGGTGGGTGTGTGGCTCTGGCAGAACCTCCTGTCCCCTTCCCAGACACCAACAGCGTCTTCAGGCTCGACAGCCCCGGCTGGCTCCTGCTGAACCTCAATGTCACTGGGTACTTCCGAGTCAATTACAACCAGGAGAACTGGGATCAGCTCCTCAACCAGCTTGGCACTAACCACACGGTACAGGGGGCTGTGGTGTGGGACCCCATGCAGGCCACCCCGCTCTGGCTGCCCTGAGACACTCACTTTGCTCTCTCAGGTCTTCCCTGTGATCAACCGTGCCCAGATCATTGACGATGCCTTTAACCTGGCCAGGTGAGCCCTGCCAGGTGGTCTGGGTGCCACTGGGGTGAGGGGCTGGATGGGGTGGGTGCCCTGGGGTGGGCAGTGCCGCTAGGGCTGGGGAGGTGACGCTGCCCCCATCCCTGACAGGGCCAAGTACGTCAACGTGACCTTGGCTCTGAACACGACACGGTTCCTGAGGTGGGAGACGGAATACATGCCCTGGCAGGCAGCCCTCACCAACCTCCAGTACTTCCAGCAGATGTTTGACCGCAGCGAGGTCTTTGGGGCCATGTCGGTGAGTGGTGCCGGTGGGTGAGGGACCAGGATTGCCCCCACAGTGGTGTGGGGGCTGCTGCCAGTGTCACTGACTCTCTCTTGTCCCCAGAGTTACATGAGGAAGCAGGTGACCCCTCTCTTCACCCACTACAAGAACATCACCAATGACTGGAATGATATCCCCAGTGGCCTGATGCCCCAGTGAGTGCCGTGGCCCCGGGGCTGGGCTGGATCCCTGGGGTCTCCCCGACTGCGCTGGGCAGAGGGCACAGCCCTGCCTCCAGCTGGCCCTGGCCAGTGGGTGCCCTGTGCCGGACCCCAGCCCGGCCTCCCTCCCCCAGGTACAACGAGGTCAATGCCATCAGCACCGCCTGCTCCTACGGGGTCACCGAGTGTCAGCAGCTGGCTGCCGACTACTTGAGTGCGTGGGAGAATTCCACCGACAACCCGTGAGTCCTCGGGAGCCCCGGTGCTGTGCGTGTGGTCGGGCTGGGCGCGGCCAGGGGCTCCTGGCACTGATGGCTCTTCCCCCAACAGGGTCCCCCCGAACCTGCGCTCAGCCATCTATTGCAGCATGGTGGCCACGGGCGGGGAGAAGGCCTGGGATTTCCTCTGGAAGAAGTTCCAGGAGGCCCATGTGGTGTCTGAGGCCGACAAGCTCCGCACGGCCCTCTCCTGCAGCCCCCATCCCTGGATCCTCAACCGGTGCGTGTGGGGTCTGGCTGGCACTGTGGGGTGTGCCCACCGGCCCATAACCCACATCGTGTCCGCTGCCCCGCCAGCCCCTCACCCCCTCACCGTGCCCCCCCAGGTACCTGGAGTACACCCTCGACCCCACAAAGATCCGGAAGCAGGATGCCACCTCCACCATCAACAGCATTGCCAGCAACGTTGTGGGGCAGCCCCTGGCCTGGGACTTCATCCGTGGCAACTGGAGGACGCTCTTCACCCAGTGAGCACCGCGGGGGCTGGGGGCACCCCTGTCTGCCTGTGCCCCTTGGGGGTGGCACTGTCCCTTCCCCATCCCCTCCCCGCTGGCTCAGCACACTTCTGCTCTCCCAGGTACGGGGGCGGCTCCTTCTCCTTCTCCCGCCTGATTTTATCTGTGACCCAGCGCTTTTCCTCAGAGTTTGAGCTGCAGCAGGTGAGGCTGGACCCTGCCAGGGGGGCTCTCGGGGCTTCTGGCTTCTTCAGCATGATGTTGGGTGGTGTTGGGGGCTTCTGGAGTGGTTCTGGGGGGCTCACACAGGCTATTGGGGTGCTCCTGGGGGCTGCCAGGGAGCAGCTGAGAGATGCTGGGGTGGTGCTGGAGTGCTCACAGGGGTTGTCAGGGGCTGTTGGGGTGTTCCTGGGTGGTGTCCAGAGGTACTGGGAGCTTCTGGGATCTCCCGTGGGTTGCCGGGCCCACCCCCGGCCTGCTCCAGCCCCATCTCTGCCTGGCAGCTGGAGCAGTTCAAGAAGGACAACCAGGACATCGGGTTTGGGTCGGGGACGCGGGCGCTGGAGCAGGCGCTGGAGCGGACCCGTGCCAACATCAACTGGGTGAAGGAGAACCGGGCGACGGTGCTGAAGTGGTTTGAGGATGAGAACAAACAAAGCGAATAAAGGAGTCTGCGCTTCCCCAGCCACCAGGACGGACCCTCGCCCACTCCCGACTCCCCTCACTCCATCCCCCGTGGCCCCCAGTCCCGCACTGCCGGTCCGGCTCTGGAGGGCTCGGAGGGGAGGTCAGGCTGGTGCGCTCTGGGGGTGTGAATAAAATCCTGCCCGGTTTCCAGGGGCACCCTGGTGCTGGCGGCTGTGCTGGGGACTGTGACAGACTGGGTAGGAAGTGCCAGGGGCCCCGCGGGCCTGGGGCAGGGCCCGGGGCTGTGAGCCCCCGGGCTGTTAGGAGCCTGGTGCTAAGTGGCTCTGGGGGCTTCGCTGACGCCAGCCCCTGGCCCCTCTGTCTGACAGCTGCGTGTGAGCTCTCCTGCCGCGCCCTGCTCAGGGGCACTGGCACCAGGACCCCTCCGCCCGCCCCTGCTCCGGGCAGGTGCTGCGGGCTCGGGCCGGGGGCCAGGGCGTGGCTGTGACAGGTAGGAGGGACCGTCCCCATGGGCTACCCTGAAGGGACGGAGGTGACTTCGGGCACAGGGAAGGGATGGGACCCCCAGGCAGCTGGGAGCTGGGGTCAGTGGGGCTGGGGATGGCCAAGGTGGTGAGTCCCTCTGCCACCCCAGCCCTGGGACACGTTTGGGCTGTGGGCACTGAGCCGCTGGCCAGGGCAGCACCTGGCTCTGTGTGTGTGTGGGGAGCCAGGCTGGAGAGTGCCCCCAGTCCTGCCCGTGCTGGGGTGCAGCCAGCAGGTCCCGCAGTAAGGAACAGGGGAGCAGCGCTGCAGGGCAGCTTTAGTGAGGATCCTGGTGTCTGCCCCACCCGTGCAGCTCTGCCACCGACCCATGGCACTGCCCCCCTGCCCCCCGTGCCGTGCCACCGTGCCTGTGTGGGCTCTGTCCGGGGCTGCAGTCAGCTCCAGCCCCTCAGTGCTGTGTGCTGGGGGGCGGCTGGGCAGGACAGAGGCTGCGGCAGGAGCAGGGAAGATGAGCCTGGCTGGGGCCCAGGGGCTGCTGAGCTGTTCGGGGGAGAGCTGTGGGAGGCGAGTGGCTGTGGGACACCCCACCCTGCACCCCCTGCCACCCACCCCACGAGGATCATCCTCCACCCCAGCCCAGGGACTGCAGGAGCAGGGGCTGGGCTGGGTCTTTGGGTACCTGGCGATGCATGGGCAGCTGGATCCAGGTGCAGGGGTGCTGTGGTGCCCTGCGTCCATCAGTCCTGTCCCGGGAGGCTCCAAGCAGCAGGAGGAAGCCATCCTATTACCCTTGGCACATCTGTGGGGAGGCTCCCGGGCGGCGTAGCCGGGAATCCTCTGAAACTCTGGGGGGGTCCCTGCAGCAGGGGTGTAGGGGGGTGACCCCCAGGTCTCTAACCCCATCTCCGGACCCCCAAGCACCCCCTGGGCAGTGCCCTCGGCAGGGCTGCAGAGAGGTGAGCCCCAGGCACCCGTCCCCATGCCGGGAGCCCCGTGCGGCTCCGGGGGTGTCCCCGCCGTGACCCCCAGCCCGCAGCGAAGCGTCACGGGGGTCCTGGCAGCACCCCAGGCCCCGGGGGCAGAGAGGGCAGTGCCGGGGGGCCGGGGGTGCGGGCCGATGCCCCTGTGCCCACCTGGAGATACGGAGCTCCCCCAGGCTCGCCCCGCTCCGGGCGGGCGGCAGGAGCCTGGGAATGCCGGGCCCATTTGCAGAGGTGTCAGATCTGACTCCTTTGGTCCTTAATTGGCCCTGCCGGCGCTGGGAAGTGTGTGGAGACCCATTCACACGGCCGTGAGAGATGCTAACGTGCCGCCAGCCCCGCAGCCCGGTACCGGATCGCCCCGCAGCTCCCGCACAGCCTCTGCCGAGCCCGGGACCTTCCAACGCCGGACCCGAGCGCAGCCCCGGCTCCCAGCACAGTCCCCACCGCTCCCTGCCCCCCGCCCGGCTCCCAGCACAGTCCCCACCGCTCCCTGCCCCCCGCCCGGCTCCCAGCACAGTCCCCACCGCTCCCTGCCCTCCGCCCGGCTCCCAGCACAGTCCCCACCGCTCCCTGCCCTCCGCCCGGCTCCCAGCACAGTCCCCACCGCTCCCTGCCCCCCGCCCGGCTCCCAGCACAGTCCCCACCGCTCCCTGCCCTCCGCCCGGCTCCCAGCCACGGCCGCTGCTGCCTCGGACTGGCGGCCCCAAGGGGCAGGGGGAGCGGGGCGTGCAGGGTGCTCGGCTGGGGGTCCCAGAGCCATCCCTGCACTGCCCGTGCTGCGTCTGTCCCCGCACGGCTCCAGACAGGCTGTGCTGCTTGCTCTGGGGGTCCCTGTGCTGATGAGGGTTGGGGTCCCCAGGGCACGGGGGTGCGCCGTGGTGGGTGCCAAAATGTTGATGTTGCCGGGGTCAGGGGACACGCTGTGCCGATGGGCTGAGGGAGAGCAGGGGGTGAGGGGGGCTCTCTGCCAGGTGCTTGGCAGCACTGAGCCCTGCACCAGACACAGCCCTGGGCAGTGTCCCTGTGAGCGGTGACATCCCAGAGAGAGGGGCAAGCAGGACTCCCAAAACCGCACAGGCGCCTGAGCCGGGAGGTGCCAGAGCAGGGGTGGCGGTCCCCAGAGGGCAGGGACGTGTCCTGGGAGGGTCCCAGCAGGGCAGGGGCCTCCCAGCAGAAGGGCTGGGGGCTCCTGGGGGCACAGGCTGAGCTGGGCACTGACTGAGCTCCGGGGTGGAGCCCTGGCCATGGCCCTGCACCCTGCCCATTGACAGGAGCTGAAGGGTTGGGGGCACCCTCTGCTCCCTGGGGTGGGGGGCTGCGGGGTGTCCTGCTGTCACCAAAAATTGGGAATAAACCCCTCTGACACTGTCATTTCAGAATTAGGAAGTAGCATTATTTCAGTGCTGGGTGTGCAGGGGATATCTCCTACTACACAGAGCACAGCTGGCTAGCAGACTAGTTTAAATCTTTTAAAGTTATTAATTACATTTCCCAGAACTCGTACATGTATGCTAAACATTCCCGCAAATTCTTTTGCCTATTTGTATCACTTTTTGGAGCTCATTTACATAAGAGTAGGGGTCTTTTGAGGGTCTCTGGTGCTCGTTTGGGGAACACCCCATTCCTCAAAGTATCCGGTTTTGGTCATAGGCCTCAAAAAAGATTTCTTGTCTTTGAATACCTCCCAGCTCTGTGGTTTGACCAAGACACATCTTCTTACTGGTGTTGCTCAGGCCTGAAGTCTTTGAGGCTAAGATAATCACTTGCACACATTAATACAGGACTAAGCACTTTTGGCCGAAGCTAAAGGAATTCGCAAGACTTCAACACTATTTGTTACAATTAGGGATTTTCCCAAGGCTGCGGGGGCTCTGACCCCACGGCCGGCGCTGCCCCAGCCCAGCCGCGCCCCAGCACTTGTCCAAACAGGGAGGTGGGAAGCGGCTGCGGCGGGTGCAGAACTCATTACCCGGGAGCTCATCGGCTAATGCGACCCAGGAGGGGGCCGGCAGCGGGGAAGGGGCCGTGCCGGGCCGGGCCGGGGGGTGCGGATGTCCCGCCGGACACCCCTGAGCCCCCAGCCTGGGCCTGGATGTTGGGACGGGGCTGGCACCGGCGGCCCGGGACGGGCTGGGGCCGCGCTGGGCACTGCGGAGATGGGCACACACCTGTGCCCCCGGCTGTATCCCCTCAGCTGTGCCCCCTGCTTTGTGGGGATCCTTCACCCCTCGTGTTCCCAGGGCTTTGCACAGCCTGTTTGGGGGGGTCCTGCACCCCGCTGTACCAGCGGGCTGCGCACACCCACTTCGGGCTGCTGTGCCCGCAGATGGACCCCCAGAGCAGGCTGTGCACGCCAGCTCTGGGGGCCCGTGCCGTGCCGTGCCCGTGTCCCCTTGCTCCCTGATGGATTTTCCGTCCCTCGGCGGGGCCGTTTCCCTGGAAACCTTCACACCCTCCGGCCCGACACCTGCGGGGCCTGGGAACGCGCCGGGGGGGCTCCTCCCAGCCCCGACCCTGGCCCTCGACACCCGCCGCCCGTGGGGGTTCCCCTGCCAGCACCGGGCAGCCAGAGGGGTCCGTCAGGGGGCGGTGGGAGAGCGGCACCCCCAAAGCGGCGGGGGGAGCGTGTCTCACACAGCCCCGGGGGCAGCTCCCTGTCTGGGGACGTGCTGCAGGGACACAGGGACACCGCAGACGCACTGCGAACCCCACTGAAGCCCCGTCAGAGCCCCGGTGCACCCCCAGACCGTGCTGCAGCCCCAGTGCAGCTCCCCCGCAGCAGATGTGCAGAGACCCCGCTGCAGCTCCCGGCCCCGTCCCCAGCCCAGCGCGGGGCCGAGGGGCAGCACCGAGCAGCTTCACACCTCTGGGGTGAAATTCGTCACCCCGCGCTCACAGCCGCGGCCCCCGGCCCCCCCCAGACCCCCGGCCTTTGAAGTGCTGCTCCCGCAGCCACGAAGGTGCCTCTTCACACCTCGGGCCCGGCATAAAGCCGGGGCTCTCGGGAGCCCCTGGCACACAGCTCCCAGCCCTGCCATGGCCCACACGCTGCCCGCCGCCGCCCCTCTGCAGGGCTGGGCTGCCCGCGGCCCCCCGGACCCCCTCGGCTACAGCAGCAGCTCCCCCGCAGCATCGCCGGACTCGTGCGGCCTCGCGTCCCCCGGCCCCGCCCGGGGACCGTGCCGCGGCCACGCCGCCCCCCGCGCCAGGGGCAGGAAGGGGGCGCGGGGCGGGGGCGCGCCGGGGGTCCCTCGGCAGAGCGCCAGCGAGCGGGAGAAGCTGCGGATGCGGCGGCTGGCTCAGGCCCTGCTGAGGCTGCGGCACTACCTGCCCCCCGCTCTGGCACCCGCCGGGCAGAGCCTCACCAAGATCGAGACCCTGCGCCTCGCCACCCGCTACATCGCCCACCTCTCCGCCCTGCTGGGGCTCGGCCGGGGAGCGCCGGCCCCCCGGCACTGTCCTCTCTGCCCCCGGGGCCTGGGGTGCTGCCAGGACCCGGACCCCCGTGATGCTTCGCCGCCCGGCTTCGCTGCGGGCTGGGGGTCACCTGCCACGGCGGGGACACCCCCGGAGCCGCACGGGGCTCCCGGCATGGGGACGGGTGCCTGGGGCTCACCTCTCTGCAGCCCTGCCGAGGGCACTGCCCAGGGGGTGCTTGGGGGTCCGGAGATGGGGTTAGAGACCTGGGGGTCACCCCCCTACACCCCTGCTGCAGGGACCCCCCCAGATGTACTTGGGGGTCCGAACATCGGGATGGAGACCTGGGGGTCTCCCTCCTACATCCCTGCAACCGGGACCCCTCCTGAGGTGCTCGGGGTTTCCAGCATCCAGACGGAGACCTGGGGGCCGCCCCCCTACATTCCTGCAGTGGGGACCTCCTCAGAGCTGAACAAGGCTGTCACCTCCACCGCGTCCCCCTGGCTGACCCCTCCCCACTCTGCAGGGGCTGGGGCCCCCCCGGATCTCCCTGGTGGCGTCCTGGACATGGGACTGGTGCTGTCCGAGTTCGTGGGCACGGGCACAGTCACCCAGGTACGTGCTGGTGGGATCGGAGCGATTCTCAGCGTGGAGCTGGCATGGGGCAGGGATCACCCCCCCCCCGGGTCGGCCTCAGAGTCCTCTTGGTGTGGGGCAGTGCAGGAGCTGGTTTTGGGGTGCCTTGTCTGGGGTAGGGGATGGAGAGGTGAGCCCTGCTCCGTGCAGTGGGTGAGGTGGATCCCCAGCCTGCCCCATCTTTCCTGGTGCTTCCCTCCCTCGTGTTTGTGGGGATCCCATTAGTGGGGGCAGAATGGAGTCCCTTGTCCTGCTTGTCCCTGGCCAGGAGCACTTCCAGTGGGTGGGCTGTCACTCCCACAGCCCCAGCCCTGCCTGCACCTCTGTCTGGCTGCTCACCCTCTCCCTGTCTGCTCCCCAGGATCTCTCTGCCGACCTGCTCTCCCTGCTGGAGGTTCTGTTCCCCACTCAGCCCCGGCACTGACCCAGATGAGTCCCCGGGCCTGGAGCGCCCAGAGCCCCACGATGCCTGTCGGGATCCCTGCAGCCTGGGGACGCACACAGCCCTTGGATAGCTGCAGGAACGAGCTGCCCCGTCGGAGCCTGGAGCCGTGCTGGACGCGCCGGGTGGCGGCGGCTGGATGTGAATAAACCCTTGTGTCCTCTCTGAGTGTCCGTGTGGCTGTCCCCAGGAGCTGGGCACGGGATGGGGTTTGGCGTGCCGGGGGTCTCCTCGCTGGGCTGGGGGCTGTGCAGCAGCTGGGCGAACAACTTGGGGGAGCATCAAGAGGGACCCTCCCCTTGCCCTCGGGGCTCACTCCCTGGCCAGGAAGGGCTGAGGATCCCCAGCAGCCTCCAGATCCAGCCATCCCACCTGGCAGTTCTGGGCCTGTGGGAGCTCCCAATACAGAATGAAATGTGTAGTTTTGGGGTCCAGCTCGGTGTGGGGATGGGGCTGAGCCCATGGACTGGAGACCCTTCCTGGAGAAGAGAGTGGGCGCCTGTGATGGGGACCCTATGCCCCCAGCCCCCTTGGTGGCTCCCTGAAGTCTGGGGTCCCCATTAGCAGGAGGGTGTTGGGACCTGGCAGCCATGTGCTAATGTGTCAGGGGAGTATCCTCCCAGCTCTGGGGTCTGGGGTGAGGAGCGGGGGGTTAATGAACCCCATGGAGTGTGAAAGGACTCTCTAATGAGGTTAATATCCTCTGCTGGGGTGGAGGAGGGGGGTGGCAGAACGGGAGACAAGGCTTTGAGATGTAAAGCAGCCCCCCGCCCTGCCCTCTCCTAGGCTGCAGCCCCTGCTCTCCAGACAGGGCTGAAGGGACCTGGGCACGTGTTCCAGCCATGGGGGCACTGCCACGGGGATGAGTCTGGGGGCACTGCCACGGGGATGAGTCTGGGGGCACTGCCATGGCAGTCACAGGGCTGGGAGGAGGGACCTGTGGGTATCTGGCCCCCTCAAATGCTGCAGCTCAATGTAAGGAGCCTTTGTGTGCTCTGATACCTGTCCCTGGCAGCAACAGTGCCAGAGCTGGGGGGCACTGGCAGCACCCCCTGGGCTGGGGGGCTCCCTCCCACCGACGTGGGGCACGTCCCACTGTCCATTGCTGCGTTGAGCACCACGCAGGCTTACGTGTGTCCGTGTGCTGTGGGTGGCAGGGGAAGGACCGTGCTGTTCCCAGCCGCTGGATACGTCAAGGACCATTCAGAGCTGCCAAGGGCACCCACGCCACAGCAGCTGCAGCAGCAGGTGCCGGCTCTCTGCAGTACCTGCCCCGGTACCTGCCCCGGTACCTGCCCTGGCACCTGCCCCGCTCCCCCTCGTGCCCCAGAGCAGATGCAGGAGCCCTCAGCACAGAGCCTCGGCACGGTGTGAGCATCGGCCCTGCCATGGCCTGGCTGGGGAATGCCAGGCAGGACCGCCTGGATGCAGGTGAGGCGGGGGGAACGGGGTGTGTGATCCTCCAGGTGTCATTGCTGGGCTGGGTGGGGTCACCATCCCAGGTAAGGGGATACCCTGGGCAGGGAGGGGGGCACGGCAGTAATGGCCTGAGCTGGGTGGCGTGTTGGGGTCAGCTGCCACTGTCTTCCTCTGCCCTGCTCGGTGCCAGGGACCCCCATAGCTCTGGGGGCATGGAGGGGCTCTGGGGGCTGCTGGAGGCTCTGGGGTAGCAGCAGGGTGCAGCGCGTAGGCGAGGATGGAACACGGGGAGGCGAGCTCAGAAATGTGATATCGGCACTGTGGCCCTGGGCAGGGGACTCTAGGGGACAGACCCACGGTGCTGAGTGTGGCCTGCCCCTCCCAGAGCCCCCCACCTCCGGGCTGCCACTGCCCCTTTGCCTGTCGTGGCAGGTAGGGGCCATCCAGACCCGGGCCCTGCAGTGGGAAACGCCAGTGCGGAGCCCCCCGGCCCCACGGCCCCCGAGTGGGGCTGCGCCTGGAGCCGCCCCGAGGAGCACGGCGAGGAGCCCCTGCGGCTGCCCACCTTCTCCCCCGCCGCCCAGGTGCGCGTGGCCGTCACCTTCGCCCTCTTCGCCCTCTCGGCCGGCTGCAACCTGGCGGTGCTGCGGGCAGTGGGGGGCCGGGGCAGCGGCCGGCGCCCCCACATCCGCCTGCTGCTGCGGCACCTGGCCGCCGCCGACCTGCTGGTCACCGTGCTGGTGATGCCGCTGGACGCCGTCTGGAACATCACGCTGCAGTGGCGGGCGGGCGACCTGGCCTGCCGAGTGCTCATGTACCTGCGGCTGCTGGCCATGTACGCCTCGGCCTTCGTCACGGTGGTCATCAGCCTGGACCGGCAGGCGGCCATCCTGCGCCCGCTGGCCATCGCCCGCGCCCGCGCCCGCAACCGCGCCATGCTGCAGGCGGCCTGGCTCCTCAGCGCGGGGCTGGCCGTGCCCCAGGTACCCACCCCGGGACCCCCTGCCCCCTGGGACGGACCCCCGGCCAGCCCGGGGGCTGCTGACGCTGTGCGGGGTCACTGCCGGCGGCCTGCAGGGTGGGGATGGAGAGCCCTGCGGGGTGGGCGTGGAGAGCCGGCACAGTGATCCCCCTCACCCAGCTCTGCCCGCTGCCTGGGGTGCGCCCCAGGCCCCTGACAGTGCGGAGCAGAGCCCGTGCAGGGGTGGTAACGCGTCCCACCCCACAGGCTGTGGGTCTGGGGGCTCCCTGCTTTGGCCTCCGGTGCCCTCCCTGGCTCGGGAAGCGCAAACCCCCGTCACGCCCACCCCGCCTCTCTCGTCTCCAGCTGTTCGTGTTCCACACCATCACCCTGCGCCCCCCGCACAACTTCACCCAGTGCACGACGCGCGGCAGCTTCCCCCGGCCCTGGCAGGAGACCCTCTACAACATGCTGGGCTTCGCCTGCCTCTTCCTGCTACCGCTGCTCATCATGGTCTGCTGCTACGCCCGCATCCTGCTGGAGATCTCCCGCCGCATGGGCTCCGGCCTCTGTGAGTGCCGCCACACGGGACACGGCCCCACACCCCGGGGCAGTCCTGTCCGGAGCTCTGCAGGGTCAGCCCAGCTTTCCCCTGGCCCAGCCCCGCGTTCCCCTCACGGGCTGTGCCCCTCCAGTCTCCTCGCAGGACGCGTCGCTGCGGTGCTCCAGGAACAACATCCCCCGAGCCCGGCTGCGGATGCTGCGGATGAGCCTGGTCATCGTCTCCTCCTTCATCCTCTGCTGGACCCCCTACTACCTGCTGGGGCTCTGGCACTGGTTCTGTCCCCGCGCCATGGAGAAGAGGATCTCGCCGGCCCTCACCCACATTCTCTTCATCTTTGGCCTCTTCAACGCGTGCCTGGACCCCATCACGTACGGGCTCTTCACCATCCCCCTGCGCGGGGGCTGGGGGTGCCCATGCAGGCACGGCCCCCTGGCCCAGCCCCCCTCCCCAGCCACCGGCTCCTTCCGCTGCTCAGCCTCCTCCCTGCCGCCCGGGCGGGGGCTGCAGGAGCTGCGGAGGTCCCGAGGGGCTGCCAGGGACGCCTCCAGTCACAGCAGCTCCCTGTGAGACCAGCGCGACCGCTGGGGCGCTCAGGGCAGGGGCTCTGGCAGCAGGATAAGCGGCTCAGCACAGCTCCAGTGCGGATGGAGTCACTGCTGATCTCTCCCCGCACCCTGAAGTGCCTCTACGAGCTTGGGGCTGGTGGGGTGCCCCCGTCCCCTCACCCTTCTCTGTGCCCTGAACAGCAATAAAGTGTCCTATGGCCACCTCTCGTCCCTCCCGTGTCCCCTGGCTGGGAGCTGAGCTGGCGTCCCCAGAGGCAGACCCCTGACCCACTGGGCCCACAGCTGCCCCTGTCCCCAGCATGCGTGGCTCAAGAGTCCCCAGGAAGGGACAGATTCGAGGCCACCCACAGCCTGGCCAGGGCTGGCTGCTCCATCCCCGTTCATCTCCGCAGGGCTCTGTGTGCCAGTGGGCACAGGGCTGGTCCGTGCCAGCCAACACCGGGCTGGTGGCAGTCCCGGAGTGCTGCTGATGTTGGCTCTGCTCCAAACAGGAGCTCCTGGCTGCTGCCCAAGGCTGTCGGGAGGCACACGGTGCCGGTTCTCCTGCCTGCAGCACTGCCCCAAGGCCAGCGCTGACAGCAGAGCCAGCACGGCTGCTGGGGCCCAGAGAGGTGGGCGAGGGCTGGGGGTGCCTCACTCTCCCAGCACCAGGACAGAGTGAGGGACAGCCCAGGAGAACTCCCCTGGCATCCCCCAGCCTCAGGGAAGGGACCACAGAGCTGGGCTCTGCCCGGGGGTCCCCGCTGTGCTGGGGAGGGACACAGGGCTCCCTTGGTCCTCACTGTGCCGTGGGAACCCCAGCACAACCCCCTGGCAGTGGGCACAGACAGGGCTGCTGCTCTGTGCCAGCAGCAAGCTGAGCTGGCGCGGGCAGGGGGGCGAGGCAGGAGGGCAGCAGAAGCTGTGCCCAGTAACGGCAGCGCCAGCCATGCTTGCAGGGATTTATTTGAAAGTGGCAAAGGAAAAGTCTAGTGGAGTTGTTTTGGCTCTGAACAATGATCTCACACCTGCTTGAGGGCTGGAGGGCCAGCACAGCAGTCACTCCAGTCTTGCACAGGGGCGTCACCCCAGGCTCTTGTGGGGCTCCAGGGAACGAGGGGCTGCAATCCCAGGCTGTGTGGGTCCTCTGTGCTTCTGGGGCAGGGATGGGGCTTCCGTGGCACGTGTCCGCAGGGTGGGGGGAATGTGTGAGGGGGCTGAGTCTCAGGCACGGACTCTGTGAGTATGAAAATACCACCACTGGAACGAGCACACCACCTGCTGCCAGCCCGAGAAATGCTGCGAGGGGAGGAGCTGGTAGAGCCAGAGGACCACCCAGCAAAAAGCCTTCCCTTGCTGGACGCTGCTGGTGCCGTGGCCCGGCTGCTGGGAGCACCCTGCCCGCCACAGGACAGCTGGGGTGCAGACACAGAGCCCCGGTTCATGGGCAGCTCTCCTCGGGCTGACGGCCCTGGGCGGGTTCCAGGCGGGCCAGCGCTGCCCCAGCCCCTCGGCCACGCCGCAGGCCCCAGGGAGCCCCGGTGTCCATGCTGGTGCTGGTCCCGGTGCAGCCAGAGAACGGGGACAGGCGAGGGGACGGGGCAGGTCGGGCGATGGCACGTGGGAGGTGACAGCGGGGGACTGTCGCCCAGCTCGGCAGTGTCACGTCACCCCCTGCTGCCACCCCCGCCACCCACGGCACAGATGGGAGGCAAAGTGCGAGCCCGGGGCCGCAGCCGTCGCACGGCCTGCTCCGCTCAGGGGCACGCACAGCGGCTCTAGGTGCCGGCTCCGCCGCTGCTGGGTCTCTTCTCAGTGAAGAAGCTCTTGAGCAGCATCACCTGCCCGATGCTGACCACGAAGAGGATGAGGGTTTCCCCCACTGACCAGTAAGAGACGCGTCCGCTGAGCTCCTCAGCCCTGCTCCGGTCCTGCGCCTCCCGCAGCCGGTAGTGGGTCTGGGAGTCGATCACCGCGTTCAGCATCTCATGGATGGTGACACAGGCAGATTCCATCTGGGGGACAAGGACAAGGGTGCCCTATTGCTTCTGACATGGCACAGCTGAGGCAGCCCAGGGCCATGCCAGCACACTCAAGAGCAGGATGGCAGTCTGTGCTGTAGGTTCCCTGCCAGGACCCATCCAGGGTGGTTCTCCAGTGGGACAGAACTGAGGGGCCCAGCGGGGCATGCAGTGCCCAGCCCAGAGGCTCCCACCAAGGGATGGAATGGCTGATGTAATTCCCTCACGTGGGATGGACACGGGCTGCTGCAATAGGGGAGCGCAGACCCAGCACAGCCCCCCAGACCCAGGCAGAGGATGTGGTGTGCGGTGGGGCTGTTGGCTGGCGGTTGGCACTTCTGCATCCAGCAGAGGAGGAGGGGAACAAGTCCCCAACTGCCGTCCTGCAAGGCTGCTTGGGGCTGTGGCAGGACCCCCCCTCCCTCCTTTCCTGCCGGGACCCACCTGTGTCAGGGCAGTGACGCGGTTGTTCATGTCGGGCAGGATGGGCGGCTCATCGCCCACCTGGAAGTCGAAGTAGACAATTTTGTGGGAGAAGGTGGAGAACTCGTTGCTGAAGCAGAAGGTGTAGACACCCTTGAGCTCAGTGTGGTGCGAGAAGCTGTCGTATTGCTTCTTGGTCTCCTGGTAGATGGTTTTGCCGTTGGGGTCCTCCACATAGCAGTCCACATCATAGTGTCCTCCGCTGATCACCTGTGTGATGAGGTGTGGGGAGATGTATCTCAGGTGGTGGCACACGCCAAGCAACGTGGCAAGGGCCCCACGGCTGCGTGAGGCCAGCGGGCACCGTGCCCGTGGGACGGGGCCCAGGCCAGGGGAGCCCTGGGGAGGTCCTGCACCACAGCGGGGTGTCCATGGCTCAAGTGGGGTGCCTGCAGACAGGGACAGCCCTCATGACCCAGGTCAGGGGCATCCGTGGCCAATGTGGGCACATTCCACACCTGGCTCTCAGGTGGGCGCTGCTGGGCTTGGGAATAACTCTTTGGGAGGGAGCTGGGGGGCACATGGGAGGAGGGAGCTGCAGCCCTGCCTGGGGCTCTGCAGGACACAGGATGGGAGCGTGGGCACAGGCCTGGGCAGGTGGCATGGGCAGAGGCAACAGCACACACACGGGCAGGGGTGTGAGCACGGGCAGCGGGGCACGGGCGGCCGCACGGGCACGGACAACACATGGGCAGGAGCAGAAGGACGGGGCACAAGCGGGGTGCGGGCGGAGGGGCCCTGGCAGGGGTATGTATGGGCAGGGGGTGCCGGCACGGAGCATGCAGGGCTGCGGGAAGGTACAGGCAGGTACAGGCAGGGTGGTACCTGATAGTCGAGGGTGAACTTGATGCCGCTTTCCAGCTCCTGGTGGAAGCAGCGCTGGGCGCTGTCGGGCAGCTCGAGCGTCAGCTCCGTGCCGCCGGTCCCCAGCGCGCCCAGCAGCGCGGCCAGGCACAGGCTCCGCACCGCGCCCCGCACCGAGCTCGGCATCGCGCCCCGCACCGAGCCCGGCACCGGCACCGAGCCCCGCATCCGCACCGAGCCCCGCACCGAGCCCGGCACCGGCACCGAGCCCCGCACCGGCACCGAGCCCCACACCGAGCCCCGCACCGGCACCGAGCCCCGCACCGAGCCCGGCACCGAGCCCCGCACCGGCACCGAGCCCCGCACCGAGCCCGGCACCGAGCCCCGCACCGAGCCCCGCACCGAGCCCGGCACCGAGCCCGGCACCGGCACCGAGCCCCGCACCGAGCCCCGCACCGAGCCCCGCACCGAGCCCCGCACCGGCACCGAGCCCCGCACCGAGCCCCGCACCGGCACCGAGCCCCGCACCGAGCCCCGCACCGAGCCCCGCACCGGCACCGAGCCCCGCACCGAGCCCCGCACCGGCACCGAGACCCGCCACCGGCACCGGCACCGGCCCCAGCACCGCCCCCACACCGCCCCCCTGACGTGGCGTTTCCGCTGCGAGCGGAGCGGGGCGGGGCGCGGGCGGCACCTCCGGCCCGGGGTGGGCACCCGCGGGCATCCCGGGAATGTTCCACCGAGCCCCGCACCCTGGGAGCCCCCCGGCATCTCCGGGCGAGCGCTCCGGGAGCCCCGGGGATCCCCTCGGCACTCCCGGGGACCCCCTGGCCGGGCGGCTGGGGTCGGCTCCACGCGAGATCAGCCTCCGTCCAAAGCTGAGCGCTTTATTAATGCGGGGCAAAACCAGTGCAAAAGTCTCCGTCGCCCCAGCGCCTGCCCCTGCAGCCCCCGCACACGCAGCCTCGTGAATGAACGCGTTCATGAAGCCACGGGATCGGCAGGCACGGCCCGCGGCACACCGGGGCCGGGGGCTGCGGGGCCCGCGGGGTCTCGGCTCTGGAGCGGTGCCTGCCACTTTCCCGGCTGGATGGAGCCCCGGGCTCAGTCCCCTCGGTGACTCGGCATCCCGGGTTCCTCGCCGCTGGCCGAGGCTTTCCCAGCCGGGCTGGGGCCATCCTGCTCGGGGATCCAGCGCTTCCTGAACTCAGAGCTCCTCGGCGTGCTGGGGAATGAACCCCCTGAAGTTCAGACGCTTCAGAGAGAGACAAGCCCATCCCGGCCCACCGCCGGCGAGGCTGCAGGGAGCCGGGAGAGCTCAGCCTCACTCCGCGAATCTCGGAGGTGGAGGATTGTCTCCCTCTCCCTCTCTGGGAGAGCACCGACACGGCCCGTGGCTGGAGGGGTGCTCCCGCTCCTCCAGCCCCCGCTGGATCCCACCGAGCCCCTTCCCCCCCGGAAGGCACTTCATGAACGCCTCGGCCCCAGAGATCACCGCCGGGGGCTCCCGGAGGGGATTCGGTGAGAGAACGAGCAGGGTGTAAGAAAAGCGGGTCGCAACCAGTGAGGAATAAGCGAGCTGCGGGTGGGATCCTTGGCACGGAGCTTGGCGATCTAGGATGGTGGGGGATCGATCTGCCGGTCAGCCCGCCCCCGATTCAGCCCCTGGGCTCCGTGCTAAACCCGCTGGCCACCAGCCTGTCCCCGGAGCCAGTGGCCACTCAGTGTGGGAACCGGGCCGGTTCTGCAGGGACAGCACGGCTTCGGTCCCCTCCCTGTGAACCGACAGTGACACGGCTACTGCGCCACGAGCTCCTCAAAATCGGAGAGGTGCCTCATCTGCTCTGCCTGCATGGAATGTCTGCGGAGGAGCTTCCTGTGGGCTCTCAGGTCACCCCGCCTGGGTGAGCCGGGGGCCAGCGGCACCAGCGGCTTCAGCCCAGCAGCCAGCGGGGCTTTGCTGGAGCCAATGTCAGGAATCGGAGGGTTGGGGTTCACGTTCAGGGGGGGCAGATATCCTGGCCTTGTGTGGGAGATGTGGTCCAGCAGCAGGGTCCCGGATCCTCGCCTCTCCAGCAAGCCGGGTGGCCGGCGCCGGCCGCTGCTGGGCGATGTGCTGGTGCTGCCGGAGGGAGAGTCACAGGAACCATCCAGCAAGGCCAGGTGGGAACCGCTCAACTTCCTCCTCTCTGGTGGCCCCTTCCCCGCCTCGGTGACCTGGGAGTCCCCGCTGTGTTCAGTTCCTGGCCTCCACCGGTGCGGCGGCTCCATCCCCGCAGCCGAGCTGGCGGCCGAGCTGGAGCTCTCCGGCTCCTCCGGGACTGTGATGCTCCGGGAAAGGCATGGTTGCGTGCTCGGGCTCTTCTCGTGGCTGCCTTTCCGTGCCAGTGGCCCCAGTGCCTGCTCATCCACTGGGGGGAAGAGAGAGGGGTCCCTTCCCTTGCTGCTGCTGCTCCGGCTGAGGGAGGGCTTTTTGGAGAGCGAGAGGTCGCCGATGCCCGCGATGACCTCGCTGTCAGCGCAGAGCCGCGTGTCATCGCGGTGACCAGAGGCCGCCAGCACCGAGGGGGCCACCAGACCCCATGGCTCTGACCGCAGGCGCTTCAGCCGGGGCAGGTGGGCTCTCCGAGCAGTGCCAGCTCTCTGGCCCGGGGAGGGTGGCTCAGCATCCCCGGTGTGTGAAGGGTGTGCGGTGGGAATGCTGCTCTCCTTCCCGGCAGGGGAAGGTGCCGAGATGGGAGTTTTCAGGTGATCACCAGAGGGGGCTGTGCCCTCCTCGAGGGGAGCCCTCTCCTTGAACTCCAGCGCAGGGGCGACGTTCAGGTACTGCTTGGCGGTCTTGGTGCCGGAGGCTGATGTGTCCACGGTGATGATGATCACCTCCTTCCCCTTGGCTCTGCAGGCATTCAGGAGGTGCTGCAGCACAGCGTTGTCCTCGGCATTGATGGCGTGGACCAGCGCCGAGGCTCCTGAGTGGTCCTCCAGGCTGGGGTCTGCCCCACTCTCCAGCAGCAGGGACACCACATCCCCCCCAGCCCCTCGGATACAGGCGTGCATGAGGGCGGTTTTCCCAGACTTGTCCTGGATGTTGGGGTCGGCTCTGTTGTCCAGCAGGTATTTCACCATCTTGGCCTTGTGGATGCTCTGCTGGTCGACGTGTGTGGTGATGCAGGCCACCATCAGCGCCGTCTCCCCCTTCTCGTTGCTCTCGTTGATGTAAGCCCCCCCTTCCAGCAGCAGCCGGGTCAGCCGGAGCCGCCCGAGCCACACGGCCTTCAGGAGGGAGTTGCCCCCCAGCTCCAGCTCCGTCGCTTCGTCCATGGCTGCTGCTTCCCTCTGGGTGATGGCACCTGCGGCTGGCGGCTGTGGGGGGAACCGGGGAGGAGAGGTGAGCCCCCTGCTTTGTTCCTGGGATGCCGTGCTCCGGGCACTGCCCCACATCCCACCGTCCCTCTGGCCATGCCCACCTTGTGCAGACAGCCCGGATGTCTTGGCTTCCCCAGGAGATCAGAGAGCTTCTGGTGGTCTCCACCGGCCTGCTGCGTCTGGGGGGCCACAGCATGAAGCCCACTGGAGACCGTGTGAACTTCCCTGATGGCTTCCTGGGCTGAAGCCGGGATCTCTGCTTCCTCACTGCCGGAGGGAAGGAGAAACAGCTACTGTCATGCTGTCTATTTTGTTTCTAGTGCCTCCTGCTTCTACCTCTTTACTAACCCCCACTGCCGCCCACTCCTGCTGCCCCCCGCTCCCTGTCTCACTCCTCAGAGCGTTCCTGGAGCCCTGAGCAGCCAGTGCCCCCCGAGCGTCCCTGGGGAGGGCAAAACCTGCCGCCCCTTCCCCACCCCTCGGTGCCCTCCATGCGGCCCCTGGACCTGCGGTCAGTGCTCACATTGCTCCCAGCCCCTCCCAAAGGTGCCCCCGGTACCACTCCCTGCCCGTGAGCTCCCCACGGCCCCTTCCCGAGGGTACCCCTGGGACCCGGGGGAGACCCGGCCGTCTCCTCCCGTCCAGCCGGGACTGGTGTCCCCTCTCGCGTCCCTCCAAGCCGCGGCCATCCCGCTCCTGCCGCCGCCCCCGGCTGCGGTGCTGATGCCGGGGTGCGGCCGCTGCCCCCGGCCCGCTACCTGCCGCCCTGTGCCCGTGTCCGGTGCCTCTCTCCGCCGCTGGTGCCGCTGCCCGGTGCCGGTGCCGCTGCCCGGTGCCCGGTGCCGCTGCCCGGTGCCGGTGCCCGGTGCCCGGTGCCGGTGCCCGGTGCCGGTGCCGGTGCCGGTGCCGCTGCCCGGTGCCGCTGCCCGGTGCCGCTGCCCGGTGCTGGTGCCGCTGCCGGTGCCCGGTGCCGGTGCCGGTGCCGGTGCCCGGTGCCGGTGCCGGTGCCGGTGCCCGGTGCCGGTGCCGGTGCCGCTGCCCGGTGCCGCTGCCGGTGCCCGGTGCCGGTGCCGCTGCCCGGTGCCGCTGCCGGTGCCCGGTGCCGCTGCCGCTGCCCGGTGCCGGTGCCCGGTGCCGGTGCCGGTGCCGCTGCCGCTGCCGCTGCCCGGCGCTGCGCGAGGGGGAGGGCGCGGGGGGCGGCGCGTCCGCCCGCAGGTGGGTGCGGGGAGCGGCGGGCGGGGGTGTGGGTGTGCTGGGGGCTGCGGGGGTCTGTGTCCCTGTCCTGGGGGCTGCGGGGGTCTGTGTCCGTGTGCTGGGGGCTGCGGGGGTCTGTGTCCCTGTCCTGGGGGCTGCGGGGGTCTGTGCCCGTGTGCTGGAGCTGCGGGGGCTCTCCAGACCCCGAACTAGTCTGAACCCACAGCTGTCCCCACTTGGAGCAGGGGGAGTTGCGGCCCCCGAAGCCCCCTCTGATGTTCATGGCTCCGTGTCGTGGGCGCACACGGGAGAGCCCGAGGGCACACCTGGGACACAGGAGTGCTCCGTGCGTGCAGGAGAAGCTGGGGTGGCTGTGCCAGCTCCCCGGGCACAGCTGCCCTCAGTGCCAGGGCGATGAACCTGGACAAGCAGTGGTGCCTCTCTCGCCCTCCTTTGTCCCCAGACCTCGCATCTGGGCAGGAACCTCCTTCCCAGCAGCTTCCTCCGCTTCCCTCGGTGTCTCTTTCAGAGCAGTCCCAGCAGAAAGAGGGAATTCGGAGGAAGGGGGAAATGGTCACAGCTGCCCCCAACCACCACCCTCACCCCCTTGGTTCTGCGCTTCTGCACCCGTCACAGCTGTGAGGATGTTTGTCATCACACCCTCTGTATCACATTAACATTTGGGGAAATTTCTCTTGTGGTTAATAAAATATAATCTAATATCGCTGCGTTCTTCATTCAGAGGTGATGATGACAGTGAGAATCAGAGCCAGCAGAGAAATTAAGTCAGTCTCATTGTGTTAGGGAGCATTTGGGAAACCTTATGGCAGGTTCCTCCTGACTTGGTAACACAGACACTCTGCAGTACCTGCCTGAACTGGCCATAAAAACCCCCAAAATGTGTTTTCTGTCCATTTTCTGTCTATTTTCTGATTCATGAGCACACCAGTTTATTTGTCAAAAATAAACATGTGAACTCCTAAAAGCAAGATAATGTAAACACCTTAACACAAGAAACATCTTGAAAATAAACTCCCAAAACCCACAAATTTAGGGTTTAAATTTAAGCTGTGGTGGCAGGAGGACCCCAGGCTGCCCAGCAGTGCTGCTCCAGCACCGAGGGAGTCCCCAGGGTCTGCTCTGCTGCCAGGGCACCCCAGCATGGTCGGGGTGGTGACAAAGAGGGAGGAGGTGGTTGTGGGGAAAGAGGGAAGGTCCTAATGATTGCAATTAGGAGAATGTTGGAAGTAAGGGTTGGGGAGCCCCATCTGCAAGTGCCCCTTCCTCCCCTGGCCCCCTTGCTGCTCCTGTGAGTTATCAGCCCTGTGCCGAACCCAGGCTGGCTGGTCCTGGCTGGAAAGCAGGAATGATCTATCCTTGAAGATGTTAAAACTCAAGAGTTCCCTTTCCTGCTCCACCAGCCTAGACTCACCAACTTCCAGGTGTCCATGGGGTGGGAGATGCCCCAGCAGGGAGGGGAGCATGGCCATGCCAGTCCTGGGAGCTGAAGCCTCTGTGGAGGGGAGCAGAATAGTCCCTGCCTGCTGCCAGAGGGTCTCAAATCTTCCCCAGCCATGCCCTGGCTTTGCAGAGCCAATGTGTCCACCTGTCTTCATCGTCCTTGTCTTCCTCACCAGTGTCTCTGCCATCCCTGAGGATGCCATGGCAACGCAGGGATGGCTGCTGGAGAAGCTGCAGCTCTGTGCAGGGCTCTGAGCCGTGGGGTTGGTCTCAGCAGTGCCTGTGCAGCCTTGGGGGCAGCAGGATGGGGTCCAGACGTAATCAGTTTGGGATGAGGTGGCTTTGGGGTGCCACCACAGGGTGCTCTGCCCACACAGGACAGCCCTGGCAGGGAGTGGAGGGCTGGGCAGTGCCTGGAGGAGCTGCTGCTGGTACCAATCCCCTGTGGCACGGGTGGTACCGGCACCCAGAATCCTCACCTGGGCACGGGGCTCCTTTCTCCTGGCAGGACAGAGAGGGGCAGAGGTGACAGAACTGTGTCACAAGGAGAACAGCCGGGTGCTTTGTGGGGCCATCCCAGCACTGTCCCACCTGGCTGAGCAGCCTGGGAGCTGTCACCCATTTACTGGAGCTTGCTGAGGTTATGGTTAGAGCCTGGCCTAGCCTGGAGAAGGGGGAGCTGCTTTCTGGGACTGTGACAGGGCTGTCTGGTCTCTGTGGGGTGCAGCTGTGGTTCCCAGGGCATTTGAGGGGCTGCAGTGATGCCTTGAGGGGCCGAGATTGTGGGGCAGGGACAGGATGGTGAGGAGCTGTTAGCTCCATGCTCTCCTCACCCCGGGAGGAGCTGCGGTCCCCGGCTGAGCAGAGCTGGCTCTGTCTTCTGGGGAAGGGTCTTGCCCAAAGGACCACCTCTGGATCTCCTGGCCCCTTTGGGCTCAGGCACAGGTGGGGTGCTGGTGCAGCCTCACCAAGGGCTGGAGCAGCCCCATCTCCCCGGAGGCACCCGCTACGGGCAGGTTCTATTCTGGGTGCTTTGCCGAGGGCTGTGTGAGTTATTCCTGCCAGCTCATCCCTGCACAGCCGCCCTTCCACCATTCCCAGCCACAGTGGCAGGGGCTGAGCACAGCTCAGCATTCGAGGGGGCACCACTGATACCTGGGGCACAGGTCCCTCCACCTGTGGGGCACAGTGGGGCTACCCTGGGCACGGGGGGTCCCAGCCCAGCAGAGTTTGGTCACAGCCATGCCCCTCCTGGGGTCTGACGGAGAAGAAGGTCCTACCATGCCCACAGCACCCTGTATTCCCCTCAGATCTGAGCAAAGCTGGAGCCTGGGTCAGCTTTGTACCTGCTTTAACTGGGACTTGATTTCTCCTGCTGGGAAAATGGGTGTGCCAGAGATCAATCAGCTGAAATCCACGATATGAGTGCCAGCCCTGCCGCCTCCTGTGGCCGTGCAGTGCCACACGCTGCTGCTCCTTGTCCCCTCAGGTCCCTGGCTCTGGCCAGACGCGAGCCACGGTGAGAGCCTGCCCAGCACAGCAGCACCTCGGGCAGGCTGGGGAGGCAGCAGCTGAGCCCAGCGCGGGGCTCCGGCAGGGAGGGATGGAGGTGTCCGTGTGAGCCCACCCCGTGGCACTGCCGAGGGCACGGGGCTGGCACAGAGCTCTGGGACCAGACAGGGTGCAGGGGGACCTGAAGTGTGGGTGCAGTGGCTGATGATGTAGCAAGTCATGCAGTGGGTGATGCAGCAGGTGATGCAGGGGGTGATGATGCAGGGGGTGATGATGCAGGGGGTGATGATGCAGGGGGTGATGATGCAGGGGGTGATGATGCAGTGGGTGATGCAGTGGGTGATGCAGTGGGTGATGCAGGGGGTGATGATGCAGGGGGTGATGATGCAGGGGGTGATGATGCAGGGGGTGATGTTGCAGGGGGTGATGATGCAGGGGTGATGATGCAGGGGGTGATGTTGCAGGGGGTGATGATGCAGGGGTGATGATGCAGGGGGTGATGATGCAGGGGTGATGCAGTGGGTGATGCAGTGGGTGATGCAGGGGGTGATGCAGTGGGTGATGCAGGGGGTGATGATGCAGGGGGTGATGATGCAGGGGGTGATGATGCAGTGGGTGATGCAGGGGGTGATGCAGGGGGTGATGATGCAGGGGGTGATGATGCAGGGGGTGATGATGCAGGGGGTGATGCAGGGGGTGATGCAGGGGGTGATGATGCAGTGGGTGATGATGCAGGGGGTGATGATGCAGTGGGTGATGCAGGGGGTGATGCAGTGGGTGATGCAGGGGGTGATGATGCAGTGGGTGATGATGCAGTGGGTGATGATGCAGGGGGTGATGCAGTGGGTGATGCAGCAGGTGATGCAGGGGGTGATGATGCAGGGGGTGATGATGCAGTGGGTGATGCAGTGGGTGATGCAGTGGGTGATGCAGGGGGTGATGATGCAGGGGGTGATGATGCAGGGGGTGATGATGCAGTGGGTGATGCAGTGGGTGATGCAGTGGGTGATGCAGGGGGTGATGCAGGGGGTGATGCAGGGGGTGATGATGCAGGGGGTGATGATGCAGTGGGTGATGATGCAGGGGGTGATGCAGTGGGTGATGCAGTGCGTGATGCAGGGGGTGATGCAGTGGGTGATGCAGTGGGTGATGCAGTGCTTTTGGAAGAGACTGCATCACCCAAAAGCAGCTGCATCATCACAGGGAGCGGCTCTGATGTCTCTATAGCAACCGTGGGGTAAAAATAGTGCAGCAGCTTTAGGGAGCTGTCAGGGCCTGGCAGGGATTGCTGCTGGGATGGGTGCGTGGGGAGCAGGGATCAGCCGGGAGCTGGGATCAGCTGGGATCAGCAGGGATCAGCAGGGACCAGCAGGGATCAGCAGGGATCAGCCAGGAGCAGGGATCAGCCGGGAGCTGGGATCAGCAGGGATCAGCAGGGATCAGCCAGGAGCAGGGATCAGCTGGGAGCTGGGATCAGCTGGGATCAGCAGGGATCAGCAGGGACCAGCAGGGATCAGCAGGGATCAGCCAGGAGCAGGGATCAGCCGGGAGCTGGGATCAGCAGGGATCAGCTGGGATTAGCAGGGATCAGCAGGGATCAGCAGGGAGCAGGTGTGGAGTTCCAGGTGTGGGGTTCCAGGTGTGGGGGTTCCAGGTGTGGGGTTCCAGGTGTGAGGTTCCAGATGTGAGGTTCCAGATGTGAGATTCCAGGTGTGGGGCTCCAGGTGTGGGGTTCCAGATGTGAGGTTCCAGATGTGAGGTTCCAGGTGTGGGGGTTCCAGGTATAGAGTTCCAGGTGTGGGGTTCCAGGTGTGGGGTTCCAGATGTGAGGTTCCAGGTGCGAGGTTCCAGATATGAGGTTCCAGGTGTAGAGTTCCAGGTGTGGGGTTCCAGATGTGGGGCTCCAGGTGTGGGAGTTCCAGGTGTAGAGTTCCAGGTGTGGGGTTCCAGATGTGAGGTTCCAGATGTGAGGTTCCAGGTGTGGGGGTTCCAGGTGTAGAGTTCCAGGTGTGGGGTTCCAGGTATGGGGTTCCAGATGTGAGGTTCCAGATGTGAGGTTCCAGGTGTAGAGTTCCAGGTGTAGAGTTCCAGGTGTGGGGTTCCAGATGTGGGGCTCCAGGTGTGGGAGTTCCAGGTGTGAGGTTCCAGGTGTGGGGGTTCCAGGTGTGGGGGTTCCAGGTGAGGGGTTCTAGATTTCGGGGGTTCTAGATCGGGTTCCAGATTCGGGGTTCTAGATCGGGTTCTAGATCTGGGGTTCTAGATCTGGGGTTCTAGATCAGGTTCTAGATTTGGGGTTCTAGATCGGGTTCTAGATTTGGGGGTTCTAGATTTGGGGGTTCTAGATTTGGGGGTTCTAGATCGGGTTCTAGATTTGGGGGTTCTAGATCGGGTTCTAGATTTGGGGGTTCTAGATCTGGGGTTCTAGATCGGGTTCTAGATTTGGGGGTTCTAGATCGGGTTCTAGATTTGGGGGTTCTAGATCGGGTTCTAGATTTGGGGGTTCTAGATCGGGTTCTAGATTTGGGGTTCTAGATTTGGGGGTTCTAGATCGGGTTCTGGAGTTGGGTTCTAGATTTGGGAGTTCTAGATCGGGTTCTAGATTTGGGGTTCTAGATCGGGTTCTAGATTTGGGGGTTCTAGATTTGGGGGTTCTAGATCGGGTTCTAGATTTGGGGGCTCTAGATTTGGGGGCTCTAGATTGGGGGTTCCAGGTGCGGGGCTCAGGTGCGGGGCTCCGGTGATAGGCACAGCAGCACAGAGCCCCCGAGTGCTCCTGCACTGACTCCCTGCCTGCCCCCGTCCCTGGCTCCGGGCTGAGGGTGGCAGCTGCTGGTGCAGCAGGGTCTGCAGGGGGAGGGTTCCCTGTGCCCGATCGCTCCTGTGCTCCTGCTCCATGAGGAACTTGGATCCGAGGCTGGAGCTGTGTCAGAGTGGCAGCTCTGCAGCTGCACCGGCCACCATGGACCTCGCAGGTGGCTGTGCCTGCTGTCCCCCCTCTGAGCTGGGGACTTCCACGCCCATCTGAGGCTTGAACAAAGTTTCGACCTGTTCTGTAAGCGGTAGAGTTTGGAGATAGGGATAGACTGGGATAGGGATCTCTCCAGACTCTGCTCCACAGTGTGGGGAGTTGGTTTGACTCAGACTAACAAATTGGGGAAAGGTCTGAGAATAGGACAGTGGTGGTCTGTGTCACTGAGCAGCCAGAGCTGCTCCCCTTTGAGACACCCTGGAGAGTGGCAGCTCCCATCCTCCGGAGCCCTGGGCTGTGGGACTGGGCAGGGTGCAGGTGATGGGCTCTGGGGATGCTCTGGGGCCCTGGATCTTCCTCCCTTGCTGGAGCAGGGCTGGGAGCTGTCCTGGCGGGCAGAGGCACAGGGGATGTTGTTTCTCTCTCTGCCCTTGCCCTTGGCTTCCCGTGCCCCTGTGTCCATCACCAGACCCCCGGGTACCCCCGTTCCCCCCTCCTTCCCTCTCCCAGTCCTGCAGTTGCAGTTGCCTTGACAACACCTCTCTCTCCATGATTTTCCCTTCACAATCTGTACATCCTTGCACCTCCAGGCTGGGCTTTTCCCCTGGATCTGCTCCAGAGGGGCAGCAGAGAACCCCTTACACCGAAAGGCTGGAAATGCCCTTGATACCAGGGTGGAAATCAGCAGCTCCGGGCAGGAGGGAAGGGATTTCTGTGGCTGCCGGTGGCAGAAGATGAGGTGGTAATTGGTGAATCACTGAATCCCAGAATGGTTTGGGTTGGAAGGGACCTTAAAACTCATCTCATTCCAAGCCCCTGCCATGGGCAGGGACACTTTCCACTATCCCAGGCTACTCCAAGCCCCGTCCAGCCTGGCCTTGGGCACTTGCAGGGATGGGACAGCCACAGTTTCCTGGGCAGGCACAGAAGGGATGGAGGGACAATGCAATCTGTGATTATTTACCAATTCAGATGAGAGCGTGCTGTGATGGGGCAGGGAGAAAAAAAATGCTTGGACTCTCTGGGCATTGTATCTATTGCTTGTGGCAATGGCAATAAATTCCTTTGGGGGGGTCATTCTGTCGGTTTTCTGGGGTTTGGATGGGTGATTCCCTGCTCTGAGCTCCTGGAATCAATGCTGCAGCTCTGATGCACAGGCACTGAGGTCCAATGTGTGCCTTGCCATGGGATGGGGATGCACACTGCAGCTCTCACCCTGCACTGTCCTGCATTTTCTTAATATTATTAAACTAAGTTTTATTAATATTCATGGCAAGGAAATCAATGCAAAAATATTCCATTCTCTCATTTTGCTTTTTAATTTTAGAAACTTGTTTTATCGTGAGAAACCATTACTATGCTCTTTGGGTTGTGTTTAACTCCTAATTCTGGTGAATCCCCACAGGGAACAGCAACAGGAAAATGTCAGTGCCTGGTCCCTGGGGACGGCAGAGGTTTGGGGCTCCAGATAGAATTGGAGATAAAGCCCAGGATCTGGACAGCTGGATCCTGACTCAGCCAAAGCTGAGGGATGAAATTCTCAGCCTGGAGAAGAGAAAGCTCTGAGAAGACCTGAGAGCTCCTTCCAGAGCCTGGAGCCCCAGGAGAGCTGGAGAGGGACTGGGGACAGAGGATGGAGGGACAGGACACAGAATGGCTCCCAGCGCCAGAGGGCAGGGCTGGATGGGACCTTGGGCAGGAATTGTTCCCTGGCAGGGTGGGGAGGCCCTGGCACAGGTGCCCAGAGCAGCTGGGGCTGCCCCTGGTTCCCTGGGATGTCCCAGGCCAGGCTGGACGGGGATTAGAGCGGCCTGGGATGGTGGAAGGTGTCTCTGCCATGGCAGGGGTGGGATGAGGAGAGTTTTAAGGTCCCTGCCAAGCCAAAGCACGCTGCACCCTGTGGCAGGAGCGTGTCCCCGCCGCTGTGCCGCGGCTGCCCGCGGGAGGGGAGCGGCGCAGAGCGGAGGCAGCAGAAGATCCAAGTTTGCACTCCTCGGAGCGTGAGTCGGAAGAGAACGGATCCGTATTTAATGACAGAGCGGCGCAATAACCTGCAATTAGCTGTGCTCGGCTGTGTGGGGGCGGCAGCAGCGGGGCGAGCCGAGCCGTGCCGGTGTCACTGCCCTCCCCGGGGCTGGCAGCCCCCCCGGGTGCCCTGCTGGGGGCTCTGCTGCTGCCCTGGCTGTGTCTCAGGTGTGTGTGTACAGGTGCAGTGGCAGTGCCAGCGCAGCCGGTGCTGCAGGGCAGGGCTGGCAGGGACGGGGACCCGAGGCTGGCAGGGACGGGGACCCGAGGCTGGCAGGGACGCGCAGGGCCCGCAGCACACGCCTGTCCCTCAGCCGTCCCTCTCCTCCCTGTGCCGGGCTCCGGGTGCTCGGCCCCGGCTGCCCCAAGGGCAGCGTCAACTTTAATATCTCCGCTGAGTGAAATTTCCTGGTGCGGCTTTCATGTCCGCCGGGACACTTATGAAATATCCGGCTTCTGTTTCTTTCTGAAGAAGTGGAATTTCCTATTGGGGACTTTAATCTCAGGGCTACGTGCTCAGGGCGAGCAGCGGCTGCGCGGCCCCAGCCCCGGTGCTGGCTCAGCCTCCGGCCGCCTGTGCCCCGGCTCCCGGGCCGGGCTGGGGCCGGCGCGGGGAATTCGGCTGCCTCAGGAGTTTTCCGGTGCCGCTAAGCCGTCTTTTCATGGCTGATCACCCCACCTGCCACGGGGGAAAGCCAATCCACACTGACAGCCCGCCGGCGGCTGTTTGCAGAGGGATCACACGAGGTCCCGGCCCCCCGATGAACCCCTCATGCAGAAGCGGCTGTCGGAACGCAGGCGCTCACATCTGGGGCTCCTGGAGGCTCCAGGCGCTCACCCTGGCCACTCTGGGGCCCTCAGAAGTTCCTGGGGCTCCCCAGAGAAGACCCCCAATACTGGAGCCAAGACAGCTCCGGTTTTGTTCCTCGACCAGCTCACGGCGGGTCGGTAGGGACCACCCTTCTCTCTCCCCTCACTTCATTTTGTGGCTCCACCGCCACCTCCACACCTCCCTGGGCAGTCGGAGGGGCGGTGTGGGCTGCGTGCAGAGCAGTCCTGGGACCCCCAGGAGCTCCGAAGCCGCTGGTGCCAGCCCAGGGCGCTGCCTGCCCAGAGCTGCGGTGTGGCAGCGTCACACCCTGCCCCCTCGGCCTGGGTCCGGAGTCACTGGGGGGGGACAAAAAGCCATCGACGAGGGGTGACAGAGCCTGTCCCAAGTACCGACCCTCCGCTCTGTGCTCCTAGAGGGATCCATGGCAGGGACTGGCCGTGGCAGAGCCCTCGGTCCCCGTGGCGGGGGCTGCAGGCGGGGGCACCCCCAGCGCACAGTCCGGCTCTGCCCAGGGGCTGCAGCGGGACCAGGGAGCCGTGCCTGGCCCTGTGGCCACCAGAGGAGCCTGGGGGGCCAACACTCCCACCTTGGGGCTGCGCCTCTGAGTCAGTGTCTGGGGCCAAGCCAGCTCCAGGATGGGCCCCAAGTTTGGGTTTAAGAGGTGCATCTTTAGGGGTGCATCCCCTCCCCAGGCCAGCCTGTGCATGCGGTGCCTGAGCAGAGCTGCTCCTTCCCTTTGGGCCCTCCCCCCCCGATGCCAGCAGCTGGAAATTAAGAGGATTAATTAAGGGCAGCGGCCCCCGGGAGGCTCGGGGGTCCCCCCGCACCTTTGTCAAGCAGCAGGGTCTGCAGGGAGCTGCAGGGGAGCTCTGCGGGGGTGGCAGTGTTTTGGGGAGCCCCGTGGGGCTGCAGTAGCTGATGGGGCCGGGGCAGCCCTGGGGTGGGGGCCGTGCAGCCCAGGGGTTTTGGCCGGGCCAGGCTCTATCACCTATGGAAAGAAACCTCGTTCCTGTGCTGGTGCTGGCTCTTCCCTCTCCACCCAGCCACACACCCATGAGCAAGCACCCCAGAACGCCAGCGCGCTGGCACACACTCTGCAAACGCTTCAGTGGAGGCAGGAAAGATCTGGCTGATGGAATCTTCAGTCGGAAGAAAACTGGAAAACTGGGAAAAAGAGGATGGGCACGTGAAGGGATTCCTGGGTGCTTCAGAGCATCGGTTTGTCGTGCAGGGACAGCCCCTGTGCGACCCCTGGCACCGCCAGGCTCGGCAGGACTGGGCTGGATGGGAGCACAGGGCTCTGCGGAACACACACCCCTTACCTCATCCTGGGGTTCGCTGCCCGTGTCCCTCTGGAGTGTTCATCATGTCCTTCATCTGCTGGCTGGAGATGGCCGGCTGGCAGGAACTCACCTAGAAAACCAGGGAAATGTTGGGAATACAGAGCTTTAAACAGGAATGATTCCAGGCACAGGAAAGCACAGGAGTTTTTTACAATAATTTTTTACTTTTATAATTATTCTTTACATTGATCCCAAAGAATTCTAAGCTAACTTCACTGAAACGCAAGCAAAATATTAAAAAGCATTTCAAGACCTTTTCCAAAAAGATGCATTTTCCTGCTGGAGACCTGCTGCAGATGCTGAAAGGGAAAATCCCAGAGTGATGGGACCCGCCAGGTTTTAGTGAGAAAAGATACTTCTGTATCCCCTGCGTTTGCTTTGCGGTCGGTTTATCCTGAGCCAGCATCTGGAGCTGCACAGGCACGGCTGCCCGCTGCAGCTGGAGCCGGAGCCGGGGTAGCCCCGGGGCCACCAGGGGCCAGCGTGTCAGGACGGTCGCTCGTGTCACTCGCACACCCTTATCAGTTCTCCGTCCAACAGTCAGAGAGAAGAAGCTGGGCTGGAAAAGTGATAAGGGCACGAGAGTGGCCTCAGGAGACGCTGCCCCGGAGCTGCGGGAAGCGGCCGGTGCGGTGAGGAGGGGAAGGAGGCTGGGCCGGCACCGGGAGCTTCTCCTCGCTGGGACCTCGGGGCGCCGCAGCCCAGCCCGGCCGCGCTGCCCGCTGCGAGTGCCCCGCGCCCCTGGGCTCCGTCTGCTCCAGCCCCCCGGACACTCCCCATTCACAACTTTCATAACTCAGTCCCCTCCCTGCGGGGAGGGACCGTCCCCCCGGGCCGCGGGGCTGAGCCGGCACCCGGCCGGCGGGGCGCGGGTGGGACCGGCCCGCCGCCGGATTAAGCGGAATAAATCGCGGGGGTGCAGCCGGGCGGATTCGTCTGACGCTGCAGAAAGGCACCCAGAGCCTCCACGGTCCCCAGCCCGCCCCTGCCGCCGTGCCCTGGGACCGGGGCGGGGGCTGCCCCATCCCCGAAAGGCAGGAAAAGCCCACGGCAGGGGAACGGGAACGGGAACGGGAACGGGAACGGGAAGGGGAAGGGGAACGGGAAGGGTCTGGTACCGCTGTCCCTGCTCCAGCTGATCAGAGAGGGGCCGCGGCGCCTGTGCCAGTGGTGACAGCCCGGCCTGTGGCCCAGGACAGTTCCCCCGTGTCCCCAGGTTCCCATGCTGTCCTGCACATCCCTCCTGGCTGCTTCCTCCCATCCCACGCTCCAGGAGAGCAGCTGAGCCTGGTGTGTCCCGGCCGGACATCGGCACTCCTTGGCGCACACGGGAGCCGAGGATGTGTGGGGCCGTGACCAGCCCCCTCACCAGCACCTTCACTCTGCAGTGCCCCAGCCCTCCTGCTCTCTGCCCCAGGGCAGCCGGGGCTGGGCAATCCACATCTCCACTCCCATCTCTGAGCTTGCCGTGGCGCTGGGCCCCTGGGGAATGGTCCCGAGCCACGCGTGCGGGGACCTGGGCTGGCCCAGAGATTCTCCTGGCCTGAGTCAGCGGCACACAAACCCCGGAGCTCCGGGGTGGTGCCAGGCAGGTTGTCCTGGCTCAGCTGCCCTACGGCCAGGGACTTGCTGTCCTTTTGTGGGGTTTGGCAGCAGAGATGAGAAGGGTGGAGGTGATAAAGCGAGGGTCGGTACCAGCGCCTTGTGTTCATTCAGGTGCCCCGTGTCCTCCCTGTCCTCCCAGCGTCTCCTTCCTCCTCACTCACTGCTTCCCAGGGCTCTGCCACCTTTTCCCAGGCATGGAATGAGCACAGGATGACATTTCAGGTGGAAATAGCATATTGTTTTCCGAATGAAAACATCTCTGTAGGTTCTGTTGGAGGAGAGTGAGCTGTGGGAGCTCCTTCATGCACAGGACATCAAGGCTTGTGTTGTCTGCGGGCTGTGAGTGGCTGTGGCTGCAATTCCTTCTGGGTTTGCTCCAGATTTGTTTGCTGCTCAAAGGCCAAAAGATGGTGATGGGGCCACTACAGCTGGCTCACGGTGCGGGGAGGAAGCTGCAGCCACTTGCCAGCACCGTGCTCCCTGTGTCCCCCAGGGCTGGGACTGTCCTTTGCCCCCTGAGCTGGGACCTGGCCCACCAGAGCCACCCCGTAGGGCAGGAGAGAGGGGCAGGTGATGTCCATCACGTCCCCTCTGTTTTGGGTAGTGGGAGAGAGAGGAGTACAACAAACCAGGGCAGCAGTCGAGGGCTGTCAGAGCCTGCCGTGGTGCAAGGGGTCCGTGTCCAACAGGTACCCCCTGCCCAAACACCCCCTGCTTAATCCAGGCCGTGGCCACAGCCCTTCTCCCCGCAGCAGTGATGAGACTCAGGCAGTTTCGGGAAAAGCCGGTGTTGCAGGGAGCAGGCAGCCGCAGTCCTGCAGCATTGCTGGCGGCTCTCAGGGCGCTGCCACCTGCCCCAGCAGCGCTGGGTCCCTCCGTGCGCGCTGGGAACCGCAGCAGCCAGACAGGGCCTGCGGGGCTGGCTGCGGCCAGAGCCAAGGCTTTGATCTCCCTGAGCGGCCACTGGGCAAGCACAAAACCCCAGCACAGAGCCAGGTCCCGTGTTGCTTTTGGTGATTATGTAGCTGAGCAGCTCCCGGGATGTGAACATTGGATCCAGAGTAAACAAGGCTCGCTCCCGAAACGGGAGCTTGGCACAGGCTGCCCGTTCCCGTGATGGCAGAGGGGCTGCTGTCCCCAAAGCAGGCAGCAGTGGGGCCGGGGGCCGAGCAGGTATCTCATCATCATCATCATCTCATCACTCGCATCTGATATCCCATCAGGTCCCAGAGCTGCAGGCTACGGCTGTCCCGGCACGTCCTGGCTCTGTGGGAGTCACGAGGGGCTGCTCCCCTGCTTTATTTGTGCTGCCTGTGCCCCCCACGCCACCCCTGTGTTATTAAAGAGTGAGAGCTCTCCCTCTGCCACTGCAGAGCGGGGGGGCCTGGCCGGGGAATCCCCCTGAGGTGGGAGGAAATTGCAAATACCTCCCAACGCATCCCTCTGCCGGCGCTCGCCGCTCAGAGCGGCCGCACGGGACCCCTGGGGGGATGGAGGGCCCCGGCGCGTCCCCCCTGCCCCACGGACGGCAGCAGCCTCGTGTCCCTCGGGGTGATGTGCCAGGACTGGCAGCGGGCTGAGCTTCCCCAGACTCCAGGGCTTGGGAGGCAGCTGAAGGAACAGCTCGTCCCAGCCCCCCGACACGGGCAGGATCTGACCCGAACCTTCCACCAGAGCAGCTGGCTCCAAACCCCGTCCGACCCGGCCTTAAACCCTGCCCGGGAAGGGGCAGCCGCAGCTTCTCCCGGCGAGGCTCCGGGCGCGGGTGGCCGTGGTGGCGCTGGGGCTGCTGCACTGCTCCCCGCAGCCACTGGATGTCACCTGCAAAATGGGCTGTGGTGGCTCGGAGCTGGCACTGTCCTGGCGCTGTCCTGGCGCTGTCCTGGCGCTGTCCTGGTACTGCTCTGGCACTGCTCTGGCACTGCTCAGCCCTGGCACTGTCCTGGCACTGCTGTGGCACTGTCCTGGCACTGCTCTGGCGCTGCTCAGCCCTGGCACTGTCCTGGCACTGTCCTGACACTGCTCTGGCACTGCTCAGCCCTGGCACTGTCCTGGCACTGTCCTGGCGCTGTCCTGGCGCTGTCCTGGCACTGCTCAGCCCTGGCACTGTCCTGGCACTGTCCTGGCACTGTCCTGGCACTGTCCTGGCACTGCTCGGCACTGGCCCCACACAGCTCTGACCCTGCACATCTCAGCTCTGCTCCCGCTGCTTTGGTCCCGCACTCACTTCGCGAGGCTGGGCTGGTCCTGGCTCGGAATTGTCTCTCCGTTCCCACTGACACATTTCCCATTTCATTTCCCAGCTGGGGCCTGAGGGGGCAGAGCTCACCCACCCCCAATCCCAAACTTGCTTTATCCAAGCACAACCGAGGCAGAAAATCCTGCCCTGCCGGGTTCCCAGCAGGAACAAGGCTCGGGATGAGGAGGAGGATGAGGCTGGGGATGGGGATGGGGATGGGGATGGGGATGGGGATGAGGATGAGGAGGAGGATGAGGGTGAGGATGAGGATGAGGATGAGGTTGGGGATGAGGATGAGGATGAGGATGAGGGTGAGGATGAGGATGAGGATGAGGTTGGGGATGAGGATGAGGAGGAGGATGAGGGTGAGGATGAGGATGAGGATGAGGATGAGGATGAGGATGAGGATGAGGATGAGGTTGGGGATGAGGATGAGGATGAGGATGAGGATGAGGTTGGGGATGAGGATGGGGATGAGGATGAGGATGAGGATGAGGATGAGGATGAGGATGAGGTTGGGGATGAGGATGAGGATGAGGATGAGGGTGAGGATGACGTTGGGGATGAGGTTGGGGATGAGGATGAGGATGAGGATGAGGGTGAGGATGACGTTGGGGATGAGGTTGGGGATGAGGATGAGGATGGGACTGTGTTCAGGTTGAGGCTGATGTTCAGAGTTGGTGCTGGCAGAGCACAGAGGGGCAGCGGTGGCAGCACAGCAGCGGCACCGGGAGCCGGCTCTGCGGGCACGGGGAGCCCCTGGCCCGGCTCCTGCAGCACGAACTGCGAGGGAGGGAATGGAGCTGGTACCAGGATCCCTGGTGAGACAGGGCCGGCGCTGGGCCGTTGCTGTGTGTGATGAGATGCAGGTGGAGCCAGAGCCAAGCGCTGCAGCGGAAAGTGCTGGGATTTGGGAAAACATGTTTTTTCCATAACCTCCTACTCAGCTGTTGCAGGAGGAGGGTGAGGAGCTGCAGTGTGCCCGACTGCCCCTCTCCCCAGACAGCCTGAGCATCGTGACTGCAGAGGGGTCGGCTCCGGGAACATCCAGGGAAGAAGAAATCCGGGGCTGTGTGTTCAGAGCCCAGTCCCGGCTCTCAGAGCCCAGTCCCTGCACTCCCAGCCCCCTGCCCTGCACTCCCAGCCCCCTGCCCTGTGCCTGCAGCCCCCTCCCAGCACAGCCCAGGGCTCCCTGCCCCAGGCAGGTGGCACCGGCACCAGCCCAGCCTCCCCTGACGTGAGTGCCAGGGCATCCTCTGTTTTCTGGGCTTTCCAGAAGAATGCAAATCGAATAAAGGATCAAAGGTCAGTGAGCAGGCGAGCAGAGTATTTCTGGAAAGGCCGGGAGCGGCGATTGCTCACAGCCTGGCGCACATGGCCGCTCTGGCTGGGCACGGCTGCGATGGCAGGGCCAGGGTGACAGCCCAGGGTCTGCCCCACACCGGGGATGGCAGCCTGACCCCAGAGGACAGTGCCTGTGGGGACAGCCCTGGCTCACACTGGGGTCAGGCCTGGCCTAGGGTGGGCATTCAGAAAGCGAGGTACGATCTGCTGGAGCAAGACTGGGTGAAAACACGGAGCTGCTCCAGGGCTGGAGCCCCTCTGGAGCCGGGCTGGGAGAGCTGGGGGGGCTCACCTGGAGAGGAGAAGGATCCAGGGAGAGCTCAGAGCCCCTTCCAGGGCCTGAAGGGGCTCCAGGAGAGCTGGAGAGGGACTGGGACAAGGGATGGAGGGACAGGACACAGGGAATGGCTCCCAGTGCCAGAGGGCAGGGCTGGGTGGGATTTTGGGCAGGAATTGTTCCCTGGCAGGGTGGGCAGGCCCTGGCACAGGTTTCCAGAGCAGCTGGGGCTGCCCCTGGACCCCCAACAGTGTTCCAGGCCAGGTAGGACGGGGCTTGGAGCAGCCTGAGACAGTGGGAGGTGTCAGGGGTGGGACAGAGGGGTTTGTGAGATCTCTTCCAACCCAAACCATTCTGGAATTCTGTGATATGACAACTGTTTTCTGCTCTCCTGAGAGCTCAGTGTCTCTACCAGGCAGAGCCAGGGCACAGCTGTGCTGCAGGTGTCTGAGTGAGCACTCCCTGCACTTTTCTAATTACAAACTGAACAGAAGTCTAATATTCCATAGGATAAAAGAATATCTTGACAACGGACCGGCACCATGAGAAGCTGGTGCAGCCAGAGGGTCCCTCTGTAACTCCAGCGCTGGGCTTGGCCAGTGACACACTGCAGGTGACCGTGAGAGCAGCCCTGTCCCCAATACTGTCCCCATCCCTGTCCCATCCCTGTCCCCATCCCTGTCCCCAATACTGTCCCCATCCCTGTCCCCATCCCTGTCCCCACCCCTGTCCCCATCCCTGTCCCCAATACTGTCCCCATCCCTGTCCCCAGCCCTGTCCCCACCCCTGTCCCCATCCCTGTCCCCACCCCTGTCCCCATCCCTGTCCCCATCCCTGTCCCCATCCCTGTCCCATCCTTGTCCCATCCCTGTCCCATCCCTGTCCCCCAGGCTCCAGGGACTCCGGCTGCACGTGGGCTCAGCCCATGGATCTCCTCCGCAGCTTCGGAGGGGGATGGGCTCCTCCTCTTTCCTCATTCCCATTTATTTTTGGCTCCCAAGTTGTCATAAATGATTTGAGCTCAACAGTTTTTAAAATTTGAACTCCAAACAGCTATTTAAAGCCTTGACAGGATGCAAGAGTGTATTAGGAGGTTATTTTTAGAGCCTGTCTCAGGGTGAGAGGCTCACTCAGCATGGCTCGGTCCCCGGTGAGGGACGGAGACCAGCACGGGAACCGCGCTGAGCACCGTGGGGCTGCCAGGGGCGATGTCCTGGGGAGCAGCAGGAGCCAGGCAGGCACACAGTGCCCAGGCACGGCTGCTTGGGATCGAGCACTGCAAAGCAAAATGGGTTGGATTGGAAAGGACTTTGAATGTGCGGGTCCTCAAAGCTCTTGTGGTTAATATAGCAGTTAATTACATGTTGAACATTTTAAAACTTCTGTTGATTAGAAGCTGATGTTACTCTGTACCAGGGCTTCAGGATGGAGGAATCTTCCCAAGGAACACCATCTCTCCATGCACTGTTCCATTCTGACCTTGTGCACGTGGACTCTCCTCCCAGTGTGCACCAGTTCTGCTGGCCTAACACTTTATTTTATTTTATTTTATTTTATTTTATTTTATTTTATTTTATTTTATTTTATTTTATTTTATTTTATTTTATTTTATTTTATTTTATTTTATTTTATTTTATTTTATTTTATTTTATTTTATTTTATTTTATTTTATTTTATTTTATTTTATTTTATTTTATTTTATTTTATTTTATTTTATTTTATTTTTTATTTTATCCTGACTATTGTTCTGATCTGGGATAATTTTTTGGCCTGCACTTAATTAGTCATAATTCAGAGGTTTTCATAAGTCACACACTGCACATGCTGAAGTGCTAATGAGGCATTTCCATGCTGAATCACCAACTAATGATTTACCACGATGATTTTGTTATTAAATCCGCAACCCCTGGCTCTGCTGAGCAGCGCTGGGAGACGCCTGTTTGCTAATACACGGAGACAGTGGAATGCAAGCAGAAAATATTATGAACTCATCATCAGAGCGCTGACATATTGATGTGGCACCTGCAGCTGCCCGCAGGGGTTCCAAAAGCCGCCGGGGAAGCGGCCTGACAGCTCGGTTATCCGCAGAGCCAGGCTGCTTGTTTAACACCCACGGGCCACGGGGAAACCACGGGCACCCATCCCAGCCCGAGCGGGGAAACGCTGGGCCCGGCACCACCCACCCCCAGCACCGGGAGGCACGGGGGAAACTGAGCCCCGCGTGGTACCCAAGGACATCCCGGTGCCCTGGAACGTCCTGGTCCTGAGAGCATTTCCCGGTCCTGAGAGCATTTCCCGGTCCTGAGAGCATTTCCCGGCACTGAGAGCATTTCCTGGTTCTGAGAGCATTTCCCGGTCCTGAGAGCATTTCCCGGTTCTGAGAGCATTTCCCGGTCCTGAGAGCATTTCCCGGTCCTGAGAGCATTTCCCGGTACTGAGAACATTTCCCGGTCCTGAGAGCATTTCCCGGTTCTGAGAGCATTTCCCGGTCCTGAGAGCATTTCCCGGTCCCTGAGGACACCCCGGTACCCCGGTGGGTCCCACCTGGCTGAGGGGATGCCGGTGAACGCTCCCAGCAGGTTCTGGCCTGCTCCAGGGTACACGGTGCATCACAGAGGTGATGGGGCAAGGGCTGGGGCTCTGGCAGGGGATGGCATGGGATGGGATGGGATGGGATCAGTGGGATGGGATGGGATGGGATGGGATCCATGGGATGGGATGGGATGGGATCCATGGGATGGGATGGGATGGGATCCATGGGATGGGATGGGATCAGTGGGATGGGATGGGATGGGATGGGATGGGATGGGATCCATGGGATGGGATGGGATGGGATCCATGGGATGGGATGGGATGGGATGGGATGGGATGGGATGGGATCAGTGGGATGGGATGGGATGGGATGGGATCCATGGGATGGGATGGGATGGGATGGGATGGGATGGGATGGGATGGGATGGGATGGGATGGGATGGGATGGGATGGGATGGGATGGCATGGGATGGGATGGCATGGGATGGGATGGCATGGCATGGCATGGCATGGCATGGCATGGCATGGCATGGCATGGCATGGCATGGCATGGGATGGCATGGGATGGCATGGCATGGCATGGCATGGCATGGCATGGCATGGCATGGGATAAGGGCCGGGGGCTCAGGCAGGGGGGTGGGATGGGAAGAGAGCTCCCGGTGCCGCGGGGATGCTGCTGCCCCCCTGGTGTGCCGGGTGAGCCGCGTTTCCCGGTGCCGCCGTGCAGGAGCAGCATCCCGGCCGCTGTTCCCCGCTGGCAGCAGCACAGCCGCGGTGCCGCTCCAGCCTTTCTCTCCTCCCTGCTGCGGCTGCTCCTCCCGCGGGCTGGGGCTGAGCGCTGCTCCCGGGAGCCAGAACCGTCCCGCAGGCTGCGGCACGGCCCCGCTCCCGCTGCCCTGGGAAGGTGAGCGAGCTGCCATCCTGAACCCATCCGCACACCGCAGCCCAGCGGCTCCTGCTTGTGGAAACATCTCCACGGGGGACCGGGGAAGTGATGCATTTAGAGGGATTCTAGCAAGAAATTGCAAAAATGCCTCCCTGGGGCCGAGGTAAAGGGTTGTTAGTGGTGGTGTTTATTCATGAGCAGAGCCAGCCGGGGAAGGATGAATCTTGGAATTGCTCTGGGAGCAGAGAGGGGAGGTGCATCCATTGTCTGCCTGCTCCACCTGCACTGACAGTTCCACGGCGGGGGGGAGAGCAGCTCCCATCCCAAGGGGCTGAGGAGGGTGTGAGGGCTGGGACCAGCCAGATATTTTGGTTGCTGCAAGAATCCGTGTGTGCCAGGGAAGATTCTGATGAAAGAACCATTTGAGAATCAGCTGATCTAGGTGGTGAGGGAGTATTTTGTGGTCAGTAGTGCTCTGTTTTTGGGCAAAAGGGCAAAAAAAGTGACAGAGCCCTGTCATTGTCCCTGGCCTTCGCACAAAGTGGCTCTGCAGGTGAATAAATCTCTGAATCCCAGAATAGTTTGGGCTGGAAAGGACCTTGAAGCTCATTTCATCCCACCCCTGCCATGGCAGGGACACCTTCCACCATCCCAGGCTGCTCCCAGCCCGGTCCAGCGTGGCCTGGGACATCCCAGGGATCCAGGGGAGGCCCCAGCTGCTCTGGGCACCTGTGCCAGGGCTGCTCACCCTCCTAGGGAACAATTCCTTCTCAAAAGCCCATCTAACGCTGCCCTCTGGCAGAGTGAAGCCATTCCCCCTTGTCCTGGTATTCCCGGTTCTTGTGGAAAGTCTCCCTGCAGCTCTCCTGTACTTTCCCAGTCCATGGATGTTTGGAGAGCAGTGGCTGTGCCCTGAACCGCTCTCCTCCTGCCTTGGCACCTCCAGCTCTATCTTCACCTCCTGTTTTGGGAGAGCTCTGTCCCTCCTCCTGCTGTGGTCCTGGGACTGGGGCAGCTCCCAGACCTGTGACTGCCTGCCAAAGCCGGCCGCTGTCCCCATGGCTGCTGCAGCGGCTTTGCTGGGACCCCGAGCGTCGTGGTGACGTTGGTGGCACCGTGAGCAGGGCAGTGGTTTTGGGGTGTCCCCCACGCTGCACCAGCCCCGGGCTGCATTAACCCTTTCCCACAGCCGCGGCGGGGCGGCGTGTGCGGAGAGCACGGCAGGAATCACAGAAATGCAGAACGAGATGCGATGTGACAGCCCGTGTTCCTGGGAACATCCATGTAATCTGCAGCAGAATGTGCTCAGCCGGCTGGAAGCAGGCAGCGCTCGGTGCCGGGCGGGAGCGGCCCCGGGCCCCCGGAGGCGGCGGGCGCGGGCCCTGCGCGGTGCCCGGCTGCCCTCCCGCGTCCGCCGCTCCCCGCTCCGAGCCCCCAGAGGCCGCTGGGGCACTGCGGGGCTCAACCCAGAGCGCACCACCCGGGGGCTCTGCCCGCGGGGGCTGCCCCCGGTGCCCTGCAGAGACCGAAGGGTCCCGGGCCAGCCCAGCCTGCGCCGCAGGGCGGGTGGGCGCTGATGGATGGACCCACCGGGCTCATCTGGGTCAGGGCTTCCCATCTCCAGCGCCGGGGAGTGGGCTGCAGGGGGCTGGCAGTGAGACAAGCAGCTCTGCCTGCAGGGCTGGGCTGCCAGGGACTGCTCCAAAGTGTCACCGCACTCCTCGGCCTGTGATCCTGTCAGATCAGGGACAATCCTGGCCTGGCAGCCTGGGCACTGTCCCAGCAGAATTGCTCAGGGTTTGGCTGCAGTCCTTGTTCAGACACATGGCAAGAGTTTTCATCCACGACAGAGCAGCTGCCCCTGGATCCCTGGAATGTCCCAGGCCAGGTTGGACGGGGCTGGGAGCAGCCTGGGACAGTGGGAGGTGTCCCTGTTGTGGCGGGGGTGGCACTGGATGGGCTTTGTGGTCCCTCCAACCCACACCAGTCTGGGCTTGGATGGAACTTCTCAAGCAGTAGTGCTGGAACCTGGGGGTGGAAAGGCTGGGGGCAGCTGAAGGAGAAAAGCCGTTCCTGGCCCCTCCAGGCTGCTGGGGAAGGGAACACGATGAGGCCTCGGTGTCTCCTGTGCCAGCACTCGGGAGAGAAGGACGTGCAGAGCAGTGGGGAAGTGGACGCGAGTCGCCATGGCAACCGGGATGGAAACATCATCAAAGTGTGTCAAACGAGGGGAATTACAAAAAATAGAAACCCAGCGTGGTGTGGGCAAACACTGCAGCTTCAAGGGGCTGCTCCTGACAGCCCCTGGGCAGCCTCCCCGTGCTGTGGTGCTGGTGCCAGCACCTGCTCCAAGCCGTGCTGTCACCTGGGGCATCTCCAGCGCATCCACGAGTGGATCCCGGTCCCTCTGGATGAGCCGGGCAGCCACCGGCTCCTCAGGGGGACACGAGCCCCACGTTTCAGCTGCAGTGAGGGTACGGCTGGGCACAGACACGTCGGGCACCTCAGATGGCACCGTTACAACACCGTTTACAACGTTACCACAACCAATTAATTTGTAATAATAAGCCTTGCGCTTGTTTCCAGCTGTTTGGGGTTTTTTTTAAGTAAATGAATTTGTAAACAATTCGTGCTATTTTATCTGTCACTTATGCTCCCAGGATTTGTAATTTTAACGCATGACATCAGTTAATCACAATTTTCTTTCAGCAAAAGTTTTAATTAAAACCTCTTTCGCTTTTTTTGGCTCATTCAGCGCTGTCACTGAGGGCTGCAGATGAGATCACGGGCTGGCGCTTGTTGTCGCTGCTGTTTTATATTCACCGCTGACGTTGGGAGGTGGGGAGGGGCAGGGATGGAGCAGGAGCCCCCTGGGGCTGCCCAGCCGGGACTGCGGGACCCAGGGATGGCACCGGGGCTGGAGCATCCCTGCGAGGAGTCTGAGCGTTCGGGCACTGCCACCCGCAGCCGCTGGGAAGAGCCTTTGCCCGCAGCTGGGTTTGCAGCTGATTGCTGAGCCAGGAGCGATGCTCGCTCCGCAGTGACCCTGCCCCGGCTGCGGGAATTCGGTGCGAGCGCTGGAGCACGAGCGGCTTTGTCAAATCATGAGCTGTAATTGCCTGAACTTCACGGCCGACATCACACGCTGCTCGTTACAGACACGGCTCCCGATTCCCAAATCCATTCCCAAAACAAACAGCTCCGACACCTGATCTGCTGCTCGGATCCCCGGTGCTCCGTGCTCTGACAGCTCGCTAACGAGCTCCCGCAGCAGCCAGAGCCGGGATGGGCTCTGACAGCGCTGCTGAATCCGCAGTGCTGCCGGGATCACAGCTCGGATCCAAACCCGGCCCCAGAGGGGATATCCAAACCCGGCCCCAGCTCGGATCCAAACCCGGCCCCAGAGGGGATCCAAACCCGGCCCCAGCTCGGATCCAAACCCGGTCCCAGCTCGGATCCAAACCCGGCCCCAGCTCGGATCCAAACCCGGTCCCAGCTCGGATCCAAACCCGGCCCCAGAGGGGATCCAAACCCGGCCCCAGCTCGGATCCAAACCCGGTCCCAGCTCGGATCCAAACCCGGTCCCAGCTCGGATCCAAACCCGGCCCCAGCCCGGATCCAAACCCGGCCCCAGAGGGGATCCAAACCCGGTCCCAGCTCGGATCCAAACCCGGTCCCAGCCCGGATCCGCGGCAGCCCGAGGGTGACGGGACAAGCCCCAGGAGCTGCGCATCAGCTTCGGTTCCCTCCAGCCCACCCTGGAGCGAATGTGTGTCCTGGCACCTTCCCGCTGCTCCTTCCCGGGGCACGGCCGGGGGTCCCAGGGTGGGGAGGCACCCCTGAGCCCCCAGCCCCCGCTGCCGGCTGGGCTGAGCCTGCAGCAGCTGTGCCCGCAGATCCGGCCCCTTGTCCGGCCATGGGAGCGGGTCATCCTGCCCTGGCCCTCCCTGCACCTTCAGGGCTCTCTCTGCTCCTGCCACCCCCTGCCGCTAACGCTGCCCTTGCTCCGGCCTTACTTTTCCACTGGATATTTAACTTGCTTCGTTCTTGGCAGATTAATTCGCTGATTTGATTTTTGTTTTTTGAATCTCCCTTTTTTTTTTTTTTTAAAACTGCGTTTTAGTTAGCCAAAGTGCAGCGATGCTGAGGTCACATTTACACCTCCCCCAGCCCTGTGCCCGACCTGCTGCTCTGCTGATTGTGTGCACACCCAGGGATGGGTCCAACGGGTGCCATTTGGCATCCAGAACACTTTAAACTTGGAAAATGGGAAAAAATCAGGCGATGACAAGCGTATTTATTTGTGCAGCCGACGCTGCCAACAGCTGGGGTTTAAAGGCGTATTTTTGCCATTTACTGAAGTCAGTTGGAACAGAGAGACCGAATCCAAGGCGGTGACACCTCCGTCAGCTTGGAAGGGCTCCTTCAGCTGCAGCAAAGCTCAGCAGGTTTGACATTTGAAACTCCCTCATTCCACTGCCAGGCAAAACCGAGGGCCTTTGCACTGTATTTTTCCTGCTGTTCCACAGTGCAAGGATTCCTGCTTTTTCTGGTTTCACACTATTATGAACACACCAGCTCAGGAAAAAAAATAAAATTCTGCTGTAATGATAAAATTGGCTTTGGAATAGCAGAAATCTGGCTTGTCCATGTGGCGCCAGGCTCTGGGGAGCTCTTGGATACGGGGCTGCAGTCATTGTGTCACCGTTCTGAACACAAAAACCCCGGGAAAGTGAGATTTTAAGGATTGTTTGATGTTCGGCTTTTCAGGATTGATTCTTAAACTAAACAACAATCCCTGAGGTGCTGCCACAAGCAGGAAGAAACTCTCCCCTGTACATGCTCCCCTTCTGTGCTGCTCCTGCTCCCCAGAACCCGCTGCTGGAGGGGATGGAGGTTTGTCCCCTCCCTTCAGAGCCAGGGCCGGGACACTCGCTCCCCCGAGCCCTTCCTGCAGGCTCAGAACCCGCCTCAGGGTTCAGCCTGGGACAGCGGGAGCGAGGCAGGAAGGATGCAGTGGGGGAGGAATGCAGGGATGTAGGAGGGGTGCAGCAGGAGGGGTGCAGCAGGAGGGATGCAGTGGGAAGGGTGCAGCGGGAGGGATGCAGCAGGAGGGATGCAGCAGGAGGGATGCAGCAGGAGGGGTGCAGTGGGAGGGATGCAGTGGGAGGGAGAGATGCAGAAGGGCTGTGGGAGGGTGCAGCAGGGAGGATGCAGCAGGAGGGATGCAGCAGGAGGGGTGCAGTGGGAGGGATGCAGTGGGAGGGAGGGATGCAGCGGGAGGGATGCAGCAGGGAGGATGCAGCAGGAGGGATGCAGCAGGAGAGGTGCAGCCCAGGGTGTGCAGTGGGGCCTGGGACATGTTTGGGGGCAGGTGATGCTGCTGCACAGGCAGCACCTGGGCCAGGAGCTGGGCACTCCTGGGGAATCTCTTGCTCCAGCTGTGCACGGAAGAGGATCAGGAACACGAGTGGATTCCTCCCGGAGGTGATCTCCGGTGCAGCTGCCCAGGACACTCATGCTGGGCTCGTCCCATGTGCTGGGGCAGCTGGAATGCGCTCCCGGGTGATGCCGGCCCCGCCCTGAGCCGATCCCCCGGTGGCAGCCGCTGCTGCCCCGTTTGGGTTCTGTCGGAGGGAAACGGGTCACTGCAGCTCCCGGGTTACATAAACACCGGTGGGGTGAGCCAGGTTGTGCAAGAGCCTGGCTCGTCTGAACGTGCGTCATGGTTTGGGGAATCATGAAGGCAGGGACCTGGAAACAGGTCAGTTTAGGTGAGATATGAGGAAGAAATTCTTCCCAGTGAGGTTGGTGAGACATTGGTACAGGTTGGCCCCATCCCAGAATCGCTCAAAGCCAGGCTGGATGGGACTTGGAGCAACCTGGCACAGCAGAAAGTGTCGGTGCCCATGGCAGGGGTGGAGTGAGATGGGCAGCAAGGACACAAAGCGTTCTGTGCTTCTATGAAACAAAGCTGCCCGGTAGCAGGAGGCACAGGAAAGCTTCCTTTAGCAGGGAATGGCAAACCTGGAGTCACTGGGGACGCTGAGGAGAGCTAGCAGAGCTCTGTGTGTGGGAGAAGTGCGGCCAAGCTGGGGGAGGGTCTGGCCTGAGGAGGGAAAGCAGGTCTGGCTTTGTGTGCTGTGCCCAGGGAAGGATGCCCGAGAGCAGGAGGGGTCCCAGGACAGACCCACGGGATCCTGCAGCCCATCCCTGCAGGGATGGAGTGGGGCTCCAGAGAGAGAGGACAGAGGCAGGGAGGGGGGGAATGCCACTGGCTCTTGGATTTGAGCAGCTCTGCTCTCGCGGAGCCGCATTTTGCTGTCGCGAGTGCTAACTAGGTCAGGCAGGACGAGCCGTACCTGTCCCTGCGGCCCGGGCCCGGCCCCGGAGCTGTCCCGGCACGGTACCGGAGCTGTCCCGGCACGGCGCTGCCGCCGGGCACGGCCGAGGGCGGCCCCGGTGACCCCAGCGAGCCGCAGCAGCCGCCGGGCAGCGCTGCCCGAGGGTCCCGACCGTGCCGGAGCTGCTCGAGCCGTGCGGCAAAACCCTCGGGGAGCCCCCGGCAAAACCTCCGGGGCCGTGGCCGGTGCGGAGCGAGCAGAGCCCCTCCAGCCTCCTCCTCCTCCCAGGGCTGAGCAATGCTCTTGCTAAAAACGGGGATTCTGCTGTTTTAAATACCGGGATGATTCAGTGTCTGCTCAGGCAGACGCCAGGCAACGAGGATGTTGTTCTTCAAGCCTTATTTTAGGGGGAAGGAACCTCTTCCTTGTGTGCTGAGGGTCCCCAGCGATGTGGCGAGATGGAAAAGCCCGGGACACGGGGCAGGGTCCGGTGGCTCCCGGGAGCCGGGACCGCGAGGAGCAGCTCCCCAGGAGGGGAGAACGTGCTGACCCCTGCGGCAGGATAGCCTCTCCGAACCTTCTTTGGCAATGCCCTGCAAAGCCTCCGCTGTCCCTGCAGCTCCGACAGCTTCTGCAGCTGGCTCTTCCCCCCCAAATTTTCATCGCCTTGCTGCCCTTCCTTGCCCTGTGTCTCCAGCACATCCTCCCTCCCCACGGTGGGGAGGTGAAGGTGCTGGGGTGCCCCAGCCCTGGTCCCTGACCCCCTGCTCTCTGCCCTGGGGTGAAACCCTCCCTCCAGCTGCTGCCAGAGCTCTTACAAGGATAATGTCACCGGGAGCAGTAGGCTTCAGTAGAAAATTCCCTCTTTCAGATGTGATTGATTTGGATTCCCCCCAGTCCTGGTTTCCAGGCACCAACGGCTGCTGGAAACGCTCTCCTGGTGACAGAAAATCCATGGGAAAGCAGGCAGCCTGATGAAGTATTCATGGGGATTTTTATCACTGGTTTTTACCCGCTGCAGGAAAGTCAGCTTTATTTTTAGTGAATGATGGATCCAGCAGTAACACAGGAAAAATATTCCATCTCCCTTCGAGCTGCATGGGAGGCATTGGAGAGGGCCCGTGCTTGGGAATGGGAACTGAACAGACTCCTCAGTGTTTCCTGGCTAATTCTGGGCTCATTAGAAGCCCTGAACGAGGCTGAGACTGATCCTCTGCTGCCCCAAGTGCTGCAGCCCGTGGCTGGTGAGCCTCCAGTGATTCCCACGGCCAGAGTTCCCATTGGCTCCCTAATCCCCAACCTGCCTCTGTCCCTGAGAGCAGGGGGATGAATCACAGCTGATTAATTTGCCTTATCCAGAAGAATCTCCCTGAATTAGCAAATGTTTTGTTTTATTTGCTTCTGTAATGGACAGGAAGGAATCCCTCAGTGCCCGGCAGCCGTGGCTGTGCCAGCCCTGCCGGTGTGACCCCAGGAGTCCCTGATGAGACACTCACATCTGCCTTCAAATGATCTTCAAACATATTTCTGAGCCAGCCGAGCTCGGCCGCTGCCTCTCTGGGGTTCTGCCACTGCCTTTTCCCCACGGGCACTGCCGAGATGTGCTCTGTCAGCAGCGGATGCTTAATCTGTTTAAAAATAAATCCACGGCTCTCCTGTGACCGATGGGGATCTGTTAAATCCCACTGTAACGTGGAACCCGGCCACGGCTGCCAGACTTCAGCACTTCCTTCCCGCTGGGCTCCAGGGGAGGGCTTGGGTCTCTGTGCTGTGGTCTGGGGCAGCCCTGGAGCTCACGTTCCCTGCCCGTGTTCCCATTTACTGCCACAGCACAGGGCCAGAGCTGGGGCCTCGCTCGGACAGGGGTGAGCTGTCCGTGTGTCCGAGGGATGTGTCCGGCCGTGCTCCCCCCGTGCCCTTGGGGCAGATAATCCCCGTGCCCTGTGCCAGCTCCTGCTGGCAGCGCCCGTGGAGCTCCTGTCCTGCAGCACACGGGGCAAGAGCTGCTGTAGGGAGGGAGCTGCGTGCTGCCCTCCTGCGACACCGGGCAGTGCCAGCTGCAGCCAGGAACCGCTCCAGCCCCAGCACAGGTCCTGTGCCTTCTGCAGCTCCTTGAGCCATCACCTCATGCAGGTACCCGGGTGCTCTGCTGGCTTCCCAGCTGGCTGGCAGAGAGACAGGGAGAAAGGGTTTCTTGGTGACAGTAAGGAACGAGTCAGTTCCAGAGGTTTGGATATTATATCCCTAATTAGCGATAGATTTTGGTGTGCAGGAACCCAGCAGAGCTCTTCCCAGGAGTGCTGGCAGCAACTGCAGCACTGGCCCTGCTCCTGCAGCTAATCCTGCTGGCCCTGGGGATTACCTGGCTGCACACAGTGTGTCCAGCCCCAGGACACATTGTCCAGGGTGACCCAGCCGTGCCAGCAGCACCCTCCACTCGGCCATGCACACCCATCCCGGAGCCAGGTGATACAGTCCGACACGGGGGATGGCTGTACCTGCTGGCACCTCGTACCTGTAGGGACAGGAAACAGCTTTAAAATCCCAAAGCCTCGGCAGCCAGGGGGGCTCGGTGCTGTTCTGTCAGGTGACAGATCCCACGTGTCACAGCAGGGACCTCGGCCTGTAGAGTGCAGCATCACACGGTTAGAGAGCAGCCTCTTGGCTACAATGCCTTCTGAGGGCTTGTAAAACACAGCAGCGCCTAAAAATACCTGCTTGCCAAATCCCTGCTGCGGGTGGCTGTGCTACTGGCGTGGTCCAGAGAGGGATGCTCTGGACACAGCACCTGCCCTGGTGGAGCTCCTGCCCCTGTCCGTGCTCCCTGTGCCCTGTCCGTGCTCCCATAGCTCCAGCCCCAGCCCCGGTCCAGCTGCTGGTGTCTGCTCTCCTTGGAGATGGTGATGACCCACAGCAGGCTGTGGGTGTCCTCCTGCAGCCCTGGGGACACTGCCTGGGGTGGTGGGCCCGGGGAGCTGCACAGGGGGTGCTCGGTGTCCTTGCCCTCTGCCCATCACAGAGCGGTGATCGATGGCTGCTGTCCGTGCCCGGCTGCCAGGGGCTGTGTCACTGTCCCAGCGTGGCACAGGGACAGCCCAGACCTGTCAGAGCCCCCAGGACACGCTGTCCCCATGGGAAGGGAGCTGCCCTGAGGCAGGCAGGGGTCACCTCGGTGCCATGGCAAGGAAGGTGTGACACCCTCGGTGCTGCTCTTGCTGTCCCACGGCCCTCCAGGGTGAAGGACCCCAGCAAACCCTGCCTTGATGCAGTGTGGGGAGGCAATTCTTCCCTCTCAGGAGAGGAGCTGGCACCCCAGCCAGGAGCTAGGAGTGGTGTCAAGCCCTCCCCATGGGCTCAGGAGAGAGTGAGAGCTGCTGGCATAAATTACCAGGCTGTCATCCCTGGTGCTGAGATTCCCCGGGAATAGTTTAGCGGTTCAAAGGGCTGCTGGAACAATTTTGCATCGCATGATCACAGTCCCAGAGCTCTGACGTTAACAAATGTCAGCAGTGAGGTGATCTCTGGGCAGGGCTGCCCGTGGCCCCGGGGGCCAGCAGGTTTGGTGCTAAGTGATAAATTGCCCTAATGAACTCCTTGTGCTCAGTTCAACGTCCCCGTGCCCCCAGAGCCGCGTGCGAGTGGCACCGTCAGCTCCAGGGGGACTCGAGGGAGGGGAAGTGACACCCGTGCTGCTGCTGAGGCTGCTGGCACTTGCCTGGCCTGAGCCTGGTCCTGTGCCACACTGGGGGCTCAGGGCAGTGGGTCCTGACTGGGACCCTAATGAGCTGTGGCTGTCATCTCCCTCCTCCTGGTTCAGTGGTTGCCCTGCTCCCCCACACCTGGTCAGAGTGTTCAGAGGGGTCTGATGGTGACTGTCCCACTCCCAGAGCTCCCCCACAGCCTCCCCTGTGCAGAGCAGCACCCCAGACCCGCTGTTGTCCCATGCAGGCTCGGCTGCTGCTGCAGGTCCTGCTCCCGCTGCCCGTGGGTCTGTCCGGGCTCTGCACGGGGTGGGAGCCCACAAGAACCACTTCAGTGTTTGTTTAACACCTCAGTGAGGAGCAAAGACACCACAGCAATTAAAGCACTTGGAAACCCTGGCAATGTTTGCTCTGGGCAGACTCCCTGTCCCATGGCCAGCAGGCTGAGGCTGACTCTGGCCCTCAGAGGTGTGAGGAACACTTCCCTCCCCTGCTGGACCAGGACGGTCACTCTGCAAACGCCTCCCTGCTGAGCCACGTCACCCGCAGGGAACAAAGCTCCCTTGGTTCCAGGAATCAAACTTTCCAAGGCTTGAGCCTTGGAAGCTCTCAGGGATGTTTCCATCGCTCTCTGTATCTTCCAAAGGGAGCCTGAGCTGAAGCAACACGATTGGGAAGTCAGGGGCTGTGCCTGGTGCCGACCCCAGCACAGTCCTGCCTGTCCCCAGGGCTGAAGCGCTGCCGTCCTTGGGGCGGTGGGACCCTCCCCCTGTGAGCAGTGGGCACAGCTGGCACAGCTGGCACATCCCTGGGCACTCTCCATCCCCAGCTGCACCGTGTGCCCCAGCACACTGCAGGCACAGCCCCGTGCCGGGGCAGAGGGCACAGCAGCTCCAGGGTGGCAGGCAGCTTCCATCCAGTTCGGGAATTACTGGCAATGCCGGCTTCCCAGCTATTATTTCATCCAGGATTTCGCAGGCTGCCACAAAGGGTCTCTTTCTGTGCCACTGCTCCATATGTGACAGCTTTGGCACAGGAAGCACCTTCTGCTTTCTGTGGGACCCATCTCTCACCCCGAGTGGAGGCTGCAGGAAGGGAATGGGGTGTAGGACCACGATGAGGCTGGAAAATGGGAAAGGAGAGAGCCCTGGCCATGGAGGGGAGCTGCCTGTGCTGTTGGGAAAGCCCTGGAGCTACAAATGTGCCTGCAGCTGGTCACAGGGGCACACTCAGCCAGGGGCAGGAGTGGGAGGATGAGGGGCAGTGGTGGCCCCTCTCTGGCACTGAGCTGGTGACAGAAGCCTCTGCCATGTCCCTTGGGGTGGCCATGGGCACGTGTTCACCCGGGCCACACAGCTCCATCCTGGCAGTGCCAGCACCCTTCCCAATTCCAGCCTGTTCCCTCCCGTTCCCATGGCAACCTGTGACCTCACTGGCTTCCTCGGAGCTCTGCCAGCACTTTCAGCAGAAATAAGGCAAATGAGCAGGGTTGTCCTGCTGTCCTCCCTGTCTGTAGGGGTCTGTCACAGCTGGGGCCCAGGTCAGGGCAGGCTCTGCTGCAGGACTGAGGTGGCACATTGCAGGTGTCACACGGTGCCTGTGGCGGTGGCATCTGGCTGAGCCATCACGCCAGGCTGTGGAAGCTCCTGGGGTCTGGGGGGCACCAGGGCACTCCCAGCCCTGCACAGGCTCCAGCTGCAGCCACTGCCCCCTTTTCCAAGTGCCCAGTTTTCCCGGTTTTGCCCTGCTTGGCAGGGCACACAAGGCCAGGATGGAGAAGAGGGATCAAGAGTGAGACAAACAGAAATAAATGGAGAAACTGGTGCCTCTGCTCTGCCTGGTGGTGTCATTTGTTTCAAGGTTCTCCCCTGCCTAAGGGTCCCTTTTGGCCTGGGATCCACTTCCCCCCCTGGTCTAGGGTCCCTCCCGGCCTGGGGCTCTGGCTGTTCCTGGCTGTCCCATTGTCCCGGGGGTCCCTCTTGCTCCCGGGGTTCTGGAGGTGTCTCTCGGCTCTGGCTGTGCCCAGGGTCCCTCTCGGCCCGGGGCTCCAGCCGCAGGAAGGATTCCGTGCCGGCCCGAGGGTCCCGCACGCCCGGGGTTCCCTCTCGCTCTGGGGTGTCTCTGGTGCGGGGTTCCCTGCCGGTGCTGCCGGTGCCGGTGCTGCCGGTGCCGGTGCTGCCGGTGCCGGTGCCGGTGCTGCTGGTGCTGGCAGTGCCGGTGCTGGCGGTGCCGGTGCTGGCGGCGGCCCCGGCATCCCGCGGCCCGGGGGCGGCCCCGGCGAGCGCAGCAGCGCGACCACCCCCGCAGCCGGCGGCAGGGAAGGAGGCAGCGAGGAGGCACGGGAGAGAGGCAGCGAGGAGGCACGGGAGAGAGGCAGCGAGGAGGCACGGGAGAGAGGCAGCGAGGAGGGCCGCGGCTCCGCTCGGCTCCGCTCGGCGCTGACGGTCCCCGGTGCCGCCGCCGTCACTCGCCCCGCCCGTCCGCGGTTCCGCTGGCGGCTGCGGGACGCGGCGCTCAGCGGGGCCGGGGGCTCAGCGGGGCCGGGGGCTCAGCGGGGCCGGGCCGCGGGATGAGCGCCCGGCGGCTCCCCGGGGGCAGCGGGGGCCGCTGATGCTGCGGGGACCGCGGGGGCGGCGGGGGTGGCTCGGCGCGGCCCCGCCCGCGGCGGGGGCCATGTGAGCGCGGTGCCGGCAGGATGCAGAAGGGGATGCGGCTCAATGACGGGCACGTCGCCCACCTGGGGCTGCTGGCGAAGAAGGACGGGGCCCGGCGCGGATACCTGAGCAAGCGGAGCGCCGACAACACGAAATGGCACACCAAGTGGTTCGCGCTGCTCCAGAACATGCTCTTCTACTTCGAGACCGACTCCAGCTCCCGGCCCTCGGGGCTCTACCTGCTCGAGGGCTGCGTCTGCGACCGCGCGCCCTCCCCCAAGCCCCCCCTCTCGGCTAAGGACTCGCTGGAGAAGCAGGTGGGCGACACGGGGGACCCCCGAGGGGGAGGGAGGATGGCCCGAGGGGTCCGGGCCCCGCGGCCCCGGAGCTGCCGGAGCCCGGGACCTGCCCCACGCGTGACCGGGGTGGGGAGGTGAGGACGAGGCCGGTCTGTGCGGGGGAAGGGGGATGATTCCCGGGGCTGCGGTGCCGGAGCAGCGGGTGGGTTCATTGTGGGGGTGTCGGGCTCTTTCCGGGGCACCCCCTCTCCCCCTCCCGTCTCATTAACCGCCGGTAATTAGCGGGGGCCGCGGGGCGCCCCCTGGCGGCCGCGCTGGGCGCTGCGGAGCCCCGCGTCCCCCCCGGCCCGGCTCTGGGCTCTGAGCTCTGGGCTCTGGGCTCTGGGCTCTGGGCTCTGGGCTCTGGGCTCTGGGCTCTGGGCTTTGGCCCCGGCGGAGCGGGGGTTCCGGGGTCCCGTGGGGCGGTCTCGCTGTTTCCACACCCCTTCTGCCCCTTCCTTGCCCCGCGGTTTGCCCGGCAGCCCCCCCGGGCCGGCGGTGTGAGCAGCTCGGCGGGGGGAGCTCCGGGCCTTGTTTTCGGGCAGATTTCACCCTGTTCCCGCTCGCCACATGTGCCGTTCGCACCTCCATCCCCAGCCCTGGCGGGGGGAAGAGCAGAGCGCGGGTCCCCTGAGCCCCCCGTGCTGGCGCTGGGCTCCAGAGCCCTTCGGCAGCGCCGATGGCTGCGGGCGATCAGCGCCGAAACACCAAAGCCCTTGCGAGGTGCGCTGGCCTGCGGCAGATGCAGGGGTCCCCCAGCCCCGCGAGCACTGACGGGGCCCGGGGGAGGGAGGGTTTGTCCCCAGCGGCTGTTCTTTCCCCGCTGGGCAGGGCGCTCCTGGGGCAGCAGGGCATGGACGTGGCGTGTTTGTCTGGGCTGCTCGGCCGGAGCTGGGATGCGCCGGAGCAGCCGGGAGGGACGGGATGGGAGCAGGCAGGGGGGATAAGGGCTGGCTTCCAGCTGCGGGCGCAAATCCCCATCCATCGCTTCCAGAGCCACCCCCAGTGTCATCAGCGTGGACAGGAGCCAGCAGGATTCACCCTCTGACACGCTGGTGGCCCGCGGAGCGTGGGCATCTGCCCTGTGGGTGGCTCAGCGGCACCGGGGCCCCTCAGCGGGAGCAGCGGGGGGGTCCCGGGACCCCCATCCCGGGCCGGACAGTGCGGGGGCTCTGCAGGGTTTGCATAATTCCAGCCTGCCGGGCTCTGGGAGGCGCTGGGAGCGCTGCCGGCACAGCGCAGGACGGGCCCAGGGCCACCCCCGGCACCCCAGGGCATGGGGCAGCCTGGGAGGAACCTGCCCCCTGATTCTGGCTATTGCCGGCACTTGGAAAACCTGCCAAAGAGCCAGGCACGCAGCACCGCTGCTCCCTGGCACATCCCCTCCCTCCTGGCTGGGAGCACAGGGATATTTCCTCGTGAAGAGGAAGGAAATTTCCTTGTGAAGGAGGAGCAGGAAATGCTGTGGGTTTTGCCCGGCTGGGGCTCCCCGCAGCCCGGCTGTGGGGGGCGGCACCTCGGGGCTGTGGTCGCAAGGGGTCACACCGCCGTGGCTGTCACTGCTGTCCCTTCAGGAACAGATGTTCAGCTTCCATGAAGTTTTCCAACCAACCTTCCTGGCCAGGCTGGAATCAAGCTCGGGATCGAGGCTCTGGGTGTTTGTGCAGGAGGGATTTCCCACCGTGAGGACACCCTGGGGAGGATGTCACATCCCCCTTCCAGTTCAGAGTGTGCCCAGGGTGCTGATCCCCGCTGTCACAGAGGGGCTGCTGCCACCGGGAGCTGCTGTCCCCTGCCGCTGCTCCTCGTGGCTCAACGCCTGGCTTGTGATTCTGTGTAATTCCTTAGGCCACACGGGGCTGGGAGCGGGAGCGCTGGATCCCGCTGCTCTGCAAGCTAATTAATGGCCCAGGGATGAGATAAGCGGCGAATATTGATGGTGCAGATCCGCAGCCCGGCCGGGCGGGAGGAGCAGGTGGCACACGGGGCTCTGGGCAGGGGCTGTGCTCCCCACGCCGGGGAAAGCTCGGCTCCAGGCTCACCTGGGAGCCAGCCCTGCCCAGCAGCCTGCAAAGGGAAGGTGCTGAGGAAATTTCTGGCATTGCCAGTGATCCCAGTCACTTGTGTTCTGAGGGTATTTATCTGTCCCTGGGGTTCCAGCTGCAGCTCCGAGGACAGCGTTCCTTGCAGCAGAGGAGCTCCAGGGCTGGGTTCCTTCTTTGCTGGAGTGGAGCCTGAGAGGTTCCCAATTCTCTGCAAAGGAGGAATTTTAAGAGGTGGAGCTTTCAAACCCCCTCTTTTAACCTTTTTAACCCCCTCTTTTGGTTTGGGGGGATTTTTTCCTGGAACACAGTGAATTTTAGCATTGGTATATGTGAGAAGAAGGGAATAAGACATGTGGAAAACTGGAGCACCAAAGAGGGATTTGCTGCCTCTGGAAACTTTGTTTTCTTTTTCCAGAAACCAATTTTCCTTCCAGCCAGTTGGATGGGGAAGATAATTTCCTGCTGGGTGAGGTTGGGCTGTGGCCTGGGGAAGGGTCCGTGGGGTGGGGTTGGGGAGGCTGTGACCCCGGCGCTGGCAGGAGCCCCCTGTTCCCCTGCTGTGCCACCCCCAGCCCCACTGCCCCGGTCCCCGGGGTGATGGTGCTGGGATGAGCTCTGGGGTGGGCACCTCTCGGAGGGCTGGGCAGCAGGTGGGGTGCCCCAGGTGGGAGGGTTCTCTCTCCAAGGTGAGACCCCAGCGGAGGAGCTGGGCAGCTGCGAGCTCCAGAGCTGATCCCACCCCAGGGACAGGGGAGGGTCAGCGTGGGGTGAGGGCTCTCCTTTGCACATCAGCCGGGGAATCACAGCTGCGTTTGCTCCATGGGTCCAGCCTGGAGCTGGATTTAGGATCACAGCATCACTGAGGTTGGAAAAGCCCTCTGAGGCCATTCGGTCCCACCGTTCCCTCAGCACCGGGCTGCCCCTGCTCCATGTCCCGTGTGCTGCCCCATTTCCAGGGACAGGGCTCCACCAGCGCCCTGGGCAGCCCAGCCTGGTTTCCAGACCCGTGTCCCAGTGCCGTGGGCTGTTCCTAAGCAGGAGGGCTCAGACAGAGCCAGCGTGGTGCTGAGTCAGGCGGCAGAGCCCTCGGCTCCAGGCTCTGTGGCTCAGAGCTGAGCTGTGTTCCCCCAGCTGGGGCTGCTCTGAGCATTGCCCACGGGTGGGCATTTCCTTCCCCATCTCCAGAGCGTTTTCCGGGGCTGGGGCCACGGAGCACCGAGCTCACCCTGTCCTGCGGGCCCCATTCCTGAGATGCTGGGAGTGCTGGAGTATTTGGATGCCTTGAGGACGTGCAGCAGCTCCAGCTGTGCCAGAGCCAAGCCCCAGGCCCTGCTGCTGGAGCCCCTGCCGGCAGTGGCAGAGCCCAGGCACCCTCCCAGAGGTGCAGCAGTGGGGCTGAGGGACCCAGCTGTGCCCATCCCTGCATGGGGGGCTCCCCTCAGGCCCCCCAGGGCTGTGGAGGGCGCTCAGAGGGGCCAGGTGGTGTCAGTGGAGCGGGGCTGGGCAGGCCACCCATGGACACCCTGAGCAGGGCAGCTCCCAGGCCACTCCAAACGCTGGGATTGGTGTCCCAGGCACTGCATCCCCAGATCCCAGCCCTGGCTGCAGGTCCCTGAGCATCGGCCATCTGGGACAGCGAGAATTCTTCTGCCTGAATGCCATTCCAGGCAATCTGACTTTTTGGAGACTATACATCATAATTTGTGGACTTAAACCTGAACTATTCATCGGTGTTGGGGTGACACCGTGTTTTTAATTAATCAGTGTATTGAGTGATGCCATGGGGGGATTTCTGAGTGAGGGGATGCTCAGTGTTGGCCCCAGCGATGCCTGCATGCCTGCCTGCCAGCATCACCAGATAAAATCAGGGGGAAAATTGATTTATTTGAATTATTTTATGAATATTTCTGCACATGACTCCAGAGCCTACTCCACAAGGATGATGCTCACCTCTAGTATCCATTTCCAAATATCCTGACAGCCATACTGAAACAAAGAAGGGAAATTGCAGCCTCTGGGATATTTTTTCTTATTGTCAGCACGGAAATGAGCTGCTGGAGCATCCAGCTCTGAGGTCCTGTTTTCCCAGAGCACAGAGTATGTAGGTCAGGGATGTTAAAAGCTGCCATGGCTGGCTGTGGATTTTTAGACTCATCCATCCAGAGCAGGAAAATTCTGCTCCCCTTGCCCTTTGTGTCAGCTGGAATAAGCATCAGCTTCCCGAGCAGGCGGATGTGATGTGCCCAGGGCGGGGGGGTGGGGGGCAGGCAGCCCCGAGGGGTGAATGAAGGGGGGCAACGACCCCTCTGAGGGCACAGCCGGGGGGAAAGGGTGGCAGTCGGTGCTCTGGTGTGGCTGGGGTGGCTCTCCCCCGGTGCCCCCACGCTCACCCGTGCGGGGGGAGCGCCCACCCCCAGCGCAGCCACCCGTGGGTTGCTCAGGCTGTAAAAAATGCCCTTTGCAAATTCTAAAAAATCCTGCGAGAGGCTGGTTTCCTGCTTTGGAAATAACGTGGCGCTTTAAAGCCTATCTGAATTTATTTTGGAGTCTCTCGGCACATGGGTGGCACCCCCCGCAGCCGGCAGGGCCGGCGGGGAGCTGGGTGTCGCTCACGGGGCTCCGGGTGCCCCCGGAGGGGCTTTAACCCTTCCTGGGTGTCCCGGAACGCTCCCGGGTCATTGTTTCGGGCAGGATTGCCGTGTCCTGCGGGAAATGCCCCCGGGGGCTGTGTGTCCGGCGGTGCCAGACGGACAAACCGCCCACAGAGCCGGGCTCCGGGGCTGTGCCCGCACAGCGGGCTCAGGAGGGAACAGGGGAGCCTGGAAAAGTGGAAAACCCCGCACTGAGGGGCTCCTCAAGAACCCCATCTGCTTTCTGTGGCCAGAGCAGAGCGAGGGCGGGGGGATGAGGGGGCTCCGCTCCCGGGGCTGGCAGCGTTGAGGTCATAAATGAGATAAAAACGGGTGTAAGGAGAAGCTGTGGGTAACCCTGGGCAGCACAAAGCCAGGGACGCTGAGCCGGGCCCGGGATGGAGCTGGGGGCTCATCCTGGCGCTCCCAGCTGTCTGCCCGGTGCCCTGAGTCCCGTGCTGGCTCTGTCCCCCGGTCTGGTGCCATCCAGGGCTCTGCTCCTGCCCGTGCATGTGATGCTCAGCCCCTGGCCCAGTGCTGGGAAGCGCTCCCGGGTTGTTGGTGCGACGTGTCACTGTGATGGCAGAGAGGGATCATCTCGTAGGCGGAGATAAAAGGTGGTGGGAGTTTTATTATTCAAATATAAAATAACTTCCTCCTTCCTAGCACGCTGCACTTCCTGGGAATTGTGTGGGGATAAGCTGGAGCAACACCCGGCGCGGGGTGTGCGCGCTGCCAGGAGCGGGGCTGGGGTCGGGGAGTCCTGGCTGCAGCACCGGGGGCTCGCACCCCTCCTGTGGGCCCTGCTGCCAGCAGCCTGGGAACTGCACTGGCAAAGCTCAGGAGCCTCTGGGAGAGCGCTGCATCACCCCTGCCAGGAGCTGCTGTGCTGGGAGGTGCCTCGAGTGGGCCAGGAGGGGCACGGGGGGCACCTGGCCGGGCTGCCTGCTCCAGGTCCCTGCTCCAGGTCCCTGCTCCAGGTCCCTGCCCTGGTTCCTGCCCTGGATCTGCAGCCCCGGACCTGCTGCTGTCCCAGCTGGGCTGGGCTCTGGGTGGGGGCACTCACCCAGGGCAGCACAGAGGGACCCGTGCCACCCCCAGGAGCACAGAGGGACCCGTGCCACCCCCAGGAGCACAGAGGGACCCGTGCCACCCCCGGGAGCACAGAGGGACCCGTGCCACCCCCGGGAGCACAGAGGGACCCGTGCCACCCCCGGGACCCCGGGAGCACACACGGAAGGACAACGCAGGGCTCGCTATCTCGTGGCCTCCTGGCAGGCAGGGACTGGTTTGGGGGACTCCTGAAGTGTCTCCCCGTGTTTCCAGTGCCGTGGGGGCTCAGCCATGGGCTGTTGGTGTGGGGATGTGCACACCGTGCTCTCGGGGTGGTTCCTGCGGCACCGGGAGCTGCTGGGGGCATTTCCAGCACGAGAAGGGGCTCCCCCACACCTCGCCGGTGTTTAGGGGGGCATTTCCAGCCTTGCCAACCTGATGAGCTCTTCTTGATGCAGTTACAAGGGAAGGGATGGCAGGTGGGTGTAAAGCTGGGGTACAGAACAACACCCTTAGGGACCAGACATTTTTGGTGAATTTCCCTCGGAGCTGTCTCTCTGCCAGTGGAAGCCTTTGGGAGTGGGAGGGAGGGAAGGGGGGTGGGATGTGAGAGGCTGGGGAGCTGCTGCAGCTCCAGAGGTGTCCTGCAGGCAGACTGGGAGCTCTGGGCAGCCTGAGCACGGCAGGCTGGGGAAGGGGTGGGCGATGGATGATGGTGTTTGACACCGGGGTGTGTGATGGATGACGCTGTTTTGTCATGGGGACGGCTCCATAAGGAGAAAGCTTCTCCACAGGACCAGCAGTGAAAGATCCTGCACTTACAGGATCCGTGGCAGAAGTGAAGGAGCTGCATCTTCACCGGGGCCCTGCAGTGGCTCCCCGAAGGTGAAGGGTGTTCCTGAAGGAGGGCTGGGCTGTGCCCATGGGCAGCGGGGGCTCCCGGCCCCCCTCTCCCCCTCTGCCGGACCCGGAGGGGCTGCGTGAGCTCCGAGGGTGTCACCCCGAGCCCTGAGCCCTGGCCGGGGGTGCTGGCTCTGTCTGTGCTGCTGTGCCCGGGCTCACCCAGAGCCTCCTGTGCCCGTCTGGGGGTCCTTCCCCCGCAGCCTGGGGCTGATCGGGGGCAGGGAGGGCAGAGCGTTGTGCTGGCACAGCCGGGGTCCTGCCAGGCTGCTGCCCCTTGGGCTGGAGGCAGCTTTTACCTGTTTTTTCCCTGATGAAAGCCAGCAGAGGAGCAGATGATGTCAGGATGAGCTCGTTCCAGTGGGTTTGGTTTAGCCCAGTTATTCCGGGCAGTATCCGGCACTGCAGCGTGGTACCTGTTTCCTTGGAGACTGCAGGGAAGCAGAGGAGCGGCACAAACCCGGCGGCGGCGGCACCGCACACAATTAGCACAAACACTGGAAATGTCAAGGGAGGCTAAAAATAGCCCGGCAGCGTGGCCACCCCCCCGGAGCCCCGGGGAGCGGGACACGAGGGACCCGGGCTCGGCTCGGCGTCACCTCCCGAGGGCTCGCTGCCCCACGGCGGGGATGCAGGCAGTGATCCTGGGCTCAGGGAGTCTCTGAGGCTGGAAAAGACCTCTAGGACCATCGAGTGCAGGCATTATCCTGTGGGTGTGGGAGGGGATGCAGGTCCAGCTCAGCATCCTTGCTCCTCTGTCCGTTCCCCAGGGGAGGGTGTCCCCAGGGCTGTCACCAGCGGCTCAGGACGGCAGCGCTCTGGACTTGGGTGGGTTTGGTGCATTTAGGTTCTCCTGAAGCCGGCTCTTTGCCCAGCAGGACTCTCCTGGGTGGTGGCACGGCTGTGCTGAGAGCTCCTGGTGCTCCCAAACCTGTTTTTGTCCGTGAGCCAGCCCGTGGTGGGTCAGGAAGTGCTTTGTGACCGTAACCCCTGTGCTCGCCCCCGCAGCACTACTTCACTGTTAACTTCAACCACGAGAACCAGAAGACCCTGGAGCTGAGGACCGAGGATGCCAAGGACTGCGACGAGTGGGTGGCAGCCATAGCTCACGCCAGGTGTGCCCTGTGCCCGTGCTGAGGGTGCCTGGGGGGGCAGGACGAGCTGGCCACTGCCAGCAGGCAGAGCAGGACACTTCTGCCCCCCAGCCCCACGCTGGGGACCCTCGTGCTGAGTGGGGGCCGTGTTCAGTCGTTCCCCTGTCCCCATTCCCATCGCAGTCCCCTGGCACAGGCCCCCCTGGCAGGCTGGCACTGCCTGTCCCAGCCTGGAGCCAGGGGGTGCCCGATCGACCTCGGCTGAAAGCAGCTGGCACTGGTGAGGAAGGGGTTTGTCCTGTCTGTGCCCTGGCAGTGCTGGCACTGCCCAGCTGCCCCGGAGAGCGCTCAGGGGCAGCACAGCCGGGTGCCCCTCCAGGGGAGGAAGGTCTGGGCTGGCAGAGAGGTGTGGGATCAGGCAGGAGCTGTGTGCAGGGAATGGGAGAAACCCCATCCCCTGCGGCCCCTGCCAGCAGCAGGGCTTGGCAGGAGCTTGTGCCACACACCCTCTTAAGCTCTTGGAATGTGGCAGGTTACAGAGGTTTGGCCAGGCTGTTTGGGGGTCTTTTTTGACTCCTATGATTTAATTCAGAGCAATTCAAGTTTGCTCTGTTCTTTCTGTTTGCCCCTTGTGGGAGCCCGTGTCCTCTCCAGAGGAGCGCTTTGGGAGCAGCAGCATCCCCGGCTGCAGGAGCTGCCCCTGCTTCACTCCCTGTGCGGGGTGGGAGCGGGGGGAACACCAGGGAGAGCCCCGATACTGGGGGGATGAACTGGGGGTGCAACAGGGAGAGCCCCAATACTGGGGGGATGAACTGGGGGTGCAGCAGGGAGAGCCCCAATACTGGGGGGATGAACTGGGGGTGCAGCAGGGAGAGCCCCGATGCTGGGGGGATGAAGCGGGGGCACAGCAGGGAGAGCCCCGATGCTGGGGTGTGAACTGGGGGTTCAGGGAAGGGAGAGCCCCGATGCTGGGGTGTGAACTGGGGGTTCAGGGAAGGGAGAGCCCCGATGTTGGGGGGATGAACTGGGGGTTCAGGGAAGGGAGAGCCCCGATGCTGGGGTGTGAATTGGGGGTTCAGGACAAGGAGAGCCCCGATGTTGGGGTGTGAACTGGGGGTGCAGGGCAGGGAGAGCCCCGATGTTGGGGTGTGAACTGGGGGTGCAGGGCAGGGAGAGCCCCGATGTTGGGGTGTGAACTGGGGGGGGTTCAGGGCAGTGAGAGCCCCGATGTTGGGGTGTGAATTGGGAGTTCAGGGCAGGGAGAGCCCCGATGTCGGGGTCTGGCCGGGTCTGGGGGAGGGACGCTCACGGCCGTGTCTGCTGCAGCTACAGGAACCTGGCGACAGAGCACGAGGCGCTGATGCAGAAGTACCTCCATCTCCTGCAGATCGTGGAGACGGAGAAGACCGTTGCCAAGCAACTCCGGCAGCAGATCGAGGACGGGGAGATCGAGATCGAGCGCCTCAAGGCCGAGGTGAAGCGCCGGCGCTGCCCCGCGGATGCGCTGCCGCTCCCGGGGTGACCCGCGGGAGGGGGGCGGCATCCCCGCGTGGGCACGGCCCGGGGGTGGCTCCGCTGCTCTGGTTCTGCTTCAGTGACACCGAGCTGGCCCTTCTCCCGCAGGAGGGGCCAGGGCATCGCCGCCCTGGGGATTTTCCTGCCATCCCGGCACTGGGCATGTGGGGGGCTTGGGGGGACCCCCGGGCCCGGAGGCTGCTGCCACACGGGAGGGTTCACGGCGGCAAGGAGCGCTGGGGAGTGGGCTGGGGAGCTGCTCCTCGCCTCTTGTGAGGGATGAAAACCGTGGCTGTATCCCAGAATCCCAGAGCGGTTTGGGTTGGAGGGGTCTCGCAGACCACCCTGTCCCTGGAATGGCTCCGGCAGCTCCCCGAGCTGGGGGCAGCTCTGCAGTGGGGCACACCTGAGCGGGGCACAGCGCATCTGGCGGGCCCCGGGGCACGGCTGCCGGCCCCCTGCTCCGGGCACTGCCGGGGGCAGCCGGGGAGCTCGGGCAGCAGCGGGGTGCGGGGTGCGGGGTGCGGGGTGCGGTGACTCGGGTGACTCGGGTGACTCGGGGCCGGGTGCGGGTGCCGGGTGCGGTGACTCGGGTGCGGGTGCGGGTGCCGGGTGCGGGTGCCGGGTGCGGTGACTCGGGTGCGGGTGCGGGTGCCCGGTGACTCGGGTGACTCGGGGCCGGGTGCCGCAGACAGAGGCGAGGTGCGCACATGACTCAGCAGACGGTGCCGAGGGACGCGGTGTCCCCGGGGCACCTGGGAGGAGGAGGAGGAGGAGGAGGAGGAGGAGGAGGAGGCTCAGGAGATGCCTGGCGGCGGGGGCTGCTCGGCAGAGGGAGAGCACTCTCTGGGGAAGCGGTGCCCGGTGCTGGGGGGTCGCTGGCGGCGGGGATGCTGGCACTGGGGGATCCCCTGCTTCCCGGCCATCCCCGTGCTGCCCCGCTCTGCCCTGCAGCGCTGTCCCTCCGGTGCATCGGGAGAGGCGTCGGAAGAGGCAGTGAGGGGGCTGTGCCTGTCTTAATGGTGGCCTTTTCCTCAAATTTTGAATTTTTGGGTTCAAATGTGCAGGTCAATAACAACCCCTGACCATGCGTTGGGGTGTGCAAAAAGCTCTATAATCTCCTCTACCATCTGATCCAAATAATGAAATGGGGTGGAACAGATGTGTAGAAGCTGGATCAGTGACCATGAGCCTGTGGCCACCAGCTCTGATATGTTCCTGCTTTTTCCAAACAGCCCTGACACCAAACTCCACCTTTTTTCCTCTTTTCTGTCCAAAATGCCATCTCTTCCCCCCCTTCCCAGGAAAGACCTCTTTCCAAGTTGTTTCCTTCTGTTCTCTTCTGTAAAATCAAAATCCAGATCACATTTTCCCAATTTCCCACATTCTGGATGGCACATGTGCTGCTTTCTTGCCTTTTCCTGTCACTTCCCAAGTGGTTTTGGCCGTGGGGGCCGGGACACGCGATGAGCAGAGGAGGGAGAGAAAGAACAGGGAGAAACAGCGAAACCCGAAGCTGGGAGCTGATGGCTCTGATCCCACATGTGCGGGGCTGCTCCCCGCCTGCACATTTTGGAATCCAAATGCTCAGGATTTTTCTGCCATTTTCTCTCCAAGCTGTGTTTATTGAGTTGCTGTGAAGGCTTTTTCGGGAAACAAGGATGGGGTTTGGACTGGGCACCCATCAGGATTTCCAGATCCCGGTTCTGGTGGGGTTCAGAGGTACTGAGGAGTCCGTGACAGCTCGAGGAGCCCTGACAGCTCTGTCACATTTCTTCATCTGCCTCATCCACCGATTGAATCCCCTCCCCTGCAGGGATTTGAAAGCTGTGTGGATGTGGCACCTGGGGACAATGGTGGGTTAGTGGTGGCCTTGGCAGTGTTGTGATCGGGTGGACTTGATGATCTCAGAGGGCTTTTCCAGCCCTCTGTGCACCTGGGGCTCTGTGAGTCTGTGATGCCCATTCCACCAGGACAGACCCAGCACAACATGTCCCTGTGTGTCACTGAGCCAGAGGCTCACGCTGATCCCGGCACAGCAGCAGCCCGGGATGCCCTCAGCTCCTGGGATGTGCTCGGTTCCTGGGACGTGCTCGGTTCCTGGGATGTGTTTGGCTCCTGGGATTCCCTCAGCCCCTGGGATCCCGGGATTCCCTCGGTCCCTGGGATCCCGGGATTCCCTCGGTCCCTGGGATCCTGGGATGCCCTCAGCCCCTGGCAGTGCCGGGCAGCCGCTCCCCGCTGTGCCCACAGATCGCGTCCCTGCTCAAGGACCACGAGCGCATCCAGGCCAGCCAGAGCAGCGCGCCCAGCGACGATGACAGCGACATCAAGAAGATCAAGAAGGTGGGTGGTGGCGAGGGTTGGCACGGCAGACGTGCTCCCTGCGGGGCTGAAGGAGGTGTCTGAGCAAGTGCTGCTGCCTGCAGGGTTTTTAGGGGAAAATGCGTTCTGCCCAAGTGGGAGCTCGTCTCTTGGCAGGGCACTCCCAGCAGTCCCGGGAGCACGAGGTGTCCCGGCCAGTGCTGCTCCTGCACCACCAGCCCCTCTGACTTCTGTTCCCATGGCTGTCACAGCTGTTATTTTGGCAGAGGAGCAGCCAGCCCCCCGGCAGCGTTCCCACAGGGAGCAAGAGACCGGCCCCGGGCACCCCCGTGCTGGGGCCGGAGCTCTGGGCACTGAGCAGGACCTGCTGCAGGTGCTCAGTTACACAAGGGAGGGATCTTAAACCTCCTCTCCTTCCACCCCATCGTGGGCTGCCACACCCTCCGCTATCCCAGCTTGCTCCAAGCCCCATCCGACCGTCCCGTGGGCACTTCAGGGACGGGGCAGCCGCGGCTGCTCTGGGCAGCCTGTGCCAGGAATTTACGGGATTCCCAGCCTGGAGGGTTCGGAGCAGCAGCGGGAAGGGGCAGCAGCACACACACACACAGACAGAGCCAGGGAACCTGCCGGCTGCCCCGTGCCGAGCCGGGGTCCCTGCCTGGCCCCATCCCGTCCCTGACTGCCAGGCACCGCTCCCTCAGGTGCAGAGCTTCCTGCGGGGCTGGCTGTGCCGGAGGAAGTGGAAGACCATCATTCAGGACTACATCAGGTCCCCCCACGCTGACAGCATGCGCAAGAGGAACCAGGTGGTGTTCAGCATGCTGGAGGCTGAGGCCGAGTACGTCCAGCAGCTCCACATCCTCGTCAACAACTTCCTGCGGCCGCTGCGGATGGCAGCCAGCTCCAAGAAGCCGCCCATCACACACGACGATGTCAGCAGCATTTTCCTCAACAGGTGAGCTCTGCCCTGGGCTCCTGGAGCTCTGTGGCACCCCAGCAGCTCTGGGCACCCTCTGCCCAGTGCCAGGGCTCCCCGGGAGTCTGCAGCTCCATCCTTCCTGTGCCTCCAGGAGCCCTCTGCACTGCCTGGAGCAGCTGCCCCCAGCCAGCCCAAGGGCTGCCCTGCTCCCCCTGGCCTGGGGGTTTTCTCTCATTCCTCGTTATTTACCTCTTGTTCGTCTCTTTGTTCTTGGTTTGGCTCAGTCCTCTCTTGGTTCCTTTTCCAGCGAAACAATCATGTTTTTGCACCAAATTTTCTACCAAGGCCTGAAGGCGCGGATCTCCAGCTGGCCCACGCTGGTGCTGGGTGAGTGCTGCCTCCTCCTCCTCCTCCTCCTGCTGCTCCTTCTCTCCCTGCAGCTCCACAGCATCATTTGCCAACCAGCAGCAAAGCACTGTGCCACTGCACACCGTGTCCTCGCTCAGCCGTGTCAGCCAGAGTGAAAAGCCCAGTGACCAAACTCTGGTGTTCCTGGCTCTGCTGGGAGCTGGGGGCTGGGACTGGCCCGTGCACAGGGAGGCTGATGCTGGAGAGCACCACTGTGTCCCATCAGACCCTCCTTAAACTCGGGCTGGGCAGAGCTGGGGCCACCAGGAGGGCTCGGGGCCGCTCTGGGTGGCTGAGGGGGCTCAGGGGGCTGTGCTGGGCTCCCCTGCTGGAGCAGCCCACCCACAGCCCCTGCTCTGCCTGCAGCCGACCTGTTCGACATCCTGCTGCCCATGCTGAACATCTACCAGGAGTTTGTGCGGAACCACCAGTACAGCCTGCAGATCCTGGCCCACTGCAAGCAGAACCGCGACTTCGACAAGCTGCTCAAGCACTACGAGGCCAAGCCTGACTGCGAGGAGAGGACCCTGGAGACCTTCCTCACCTACCCCATGTTCCAGGTGACCCTGGAGCCAGGGCTGGCCCCAGGGCCCTGAGGGAGATGGGGTAGACAGTGCAAACCCCATCCCCACAGCTGGCACTGGATGGAGGGAGGGCAAAGCCGGGGTGAAGGGGGCCTGGGGCTGGAGCCTGGTGGTCCCAGATGGCTCCTGGGACCTGCCTGGGCCATCACTGGGGGAGGACTTGGGGGGCTCCCCGGTTATCCTGAACCTCTGGGACTGGGGCAGGGAGCGGCAGGGCCCTGGGCACAGCCCCACCTCGTTCCCCCTCTTCATTCAGCTTTGGCACAAGGAGCTTTGAAGCTTTAACCACTCAGATCAGGGTGTCCCCAGCCATGGCAGGAGCAGCCCAGGGTGGGCCCTGCTGTCCCCAGTGACCTCTGCTGTCCCCAGTGACCTCTGCTGTCCCTCGTGCTGCAGATCCCCCGGTACATCCTGACCCTGCACGAGCTGCTGGCCCACACGCCCCACGAACACGTGGAGAGGAACAGTCTGGATTATGCCAAGTCCAAGCTGGAAGAGCTGTCCAGGTGAGAGCTGCTGATCCATCCTGGGGTGTGGGACAGGTCCTGGCTGCTCCTGGCCAGGGGCAGGGTATCCCAGGGCTCCTGGGTGGTGAAATGAGGGCTTTGGAGGACTGGGATGGCTCCGAGTGGTTCTGTGGCTGGTGATGGGGGGATCTGTCTGCCCTAAATCTGAATTTTGTGATGTCCAAGCACTCGCATTTGAATATTTATCAGCCTGGAGGTGCAGTCTGGGCAGATGTACAGGTCTGGGGCTCCTGGCTCTGCCTGGGTGGATAATGCCGTAATTCCCTTGACATTCCTTCGGTTTTGGTTTTACCTGGTGCAGCCCCACCCTGTGTCCAAAGGGGTTGGGAAAACGCGTGCAGATCCCATCCAGCTCCGATTTTCTCCCCTCCATCCTTCAGGATAATGCACGACGAAGTGAGTGAGACTGAAAATATTCGGAAAAACCTGGCAATAGAGAGGATGATCATCGAGGGTTGTGAGATCCTGCTGGACACCAGCCAGACCTTCGTCAGACAAGGTCTGTGTCTGTGCCAACATCCCTCCCCTCTGTGGTGAACGTGAGCCCCTCGGCCCTGCCCCTGTCCTGTGTGCTCCTGTGGCCTGTGAAATTTAAATATATCTAAAAAATTTAGAAATTGATAAAATTTGAAAATTCTAAAATTTAAACATTTATTGATTTATAAAATGTAAATTTTTAAGAAGATAATATTTTTATAAAAAAGAAAAAATTTATAAATTTAAGAACATAAAAATTTAAAAATATAAAAAATTAAAAATATAAAAAATTAAAAATGTAAAAATAAGTTTTCAGTGATCAGAAGCACATCACGTTCGGGCAGTTCTGGCACTTTGGGGCAGTTCTGTCGCTGCACTGCTGCACATCGTGGCAGTGCAGGAGCTGCATTTTGGCCGCTCCCGGTGGCGCAGGCCGAGCACGCTGAGCTCCCGGTGCCGGGATGGGGGCACAGCTGGGCTGAGCCCTTTCCCCATCCCTGCAGGCTCCCTGATCCAGGTGCCCATGTCGGAGAAGGGGAAGATCACGCGGGGCCGGCTGGGCTCGCTGTCGCTCAGGAAGGAGGGCGAGCGGCAGTGCTTCCTCTTCTCCAAGCACCTCATCATCTGCACCCGCGGCTCCGGGGGGAAGCTGCACCTCACCAAGGTGAGGCCCTGGCGGCTGCTGCTGCTCCCTGGCCACGGGCACGGGCACAGGTGGCCCAGCTGTGGCCCAGCTGTGGCCCAGCTGTGGCCCAGCTGTGGCCCGAGCTAGCCGGGCTCTTGGCGACTCCTCGCCCTCCACTGGCGAGCTCCAGCTGGGAGCCTGAGGCCACCTGAATTTATTTCACGTGGTCCTTGTCTCATCACGGGAGAGATGAGAAACTACAAGATCCCGATAAAAGAGTTTACCCTGATTTGCAGCAGAAACGTTGACAGTTTGTTCTGGAAGAAGCTGGAAGCACAGCCCGGGCTGTCTGTAGTGCTCCCGGCTCCTCTGCTTGCTCCCTGGGCTCCCGTGTTTATTTGGGGAAGTTTGGCACTTAATTGAGCAAGAATCTTACAGAAATTGCTTGTTACTGGCATTAAATTATCGGTTTGAAGAATTACAGTCCGTGGCAAAGAGCTGATAATTGCAACAACAGACTTTGGGAAAATTAAATTTAAAGCTCCTATTAAATAATTTATAAACAAATTAGCTGATCAGTTTGACAAGGAAAACCCAGAGATCCCAGCAGGCACAGATGTTTTTTCCCAGTGCAAGCAGGCGCTGTGTGTGCCCCCCTCCCCTGAGCTGTGTGTGCCCCCCTGGGGACGTGGACCTGTCCCATCCCCGGGCTGGGGGACAAGGACAGAGGAGCCGCCAGCCCCTGGGGGGGTCCCAGTGCTGAGCCCTGACTCCTGCCCTGGCTGGGGCTGTTCTGGGGGGCCGGGGGATCCCCAGCCCCCGGGGTCCCAGTGCTGAGCCCCCCTTCCCCCTGCAGAACGGGGTGATCTCCCTCATCGACTGCACGCTGGTGGAGGAGCCCGAGAGCACCGACGAGGACGGTACGTGCTGGGGACGTGGCTGGGGGTGGCTGGTAAGGGGAACAAATTCAGGTGCCAACAGATTCAAGGAATCCACCATTGGTTTAATTAGATTAATTATTTACTGTGAACCACACTCAGGCAGACCTGACCTTCCTAGGGCAGCCAACAGCCCACAAAAACCTGAATAAACCCTCCCTGAAACATGACTAAAGCCCTTGCTGGGAGAGAGGGGATGGGAAAGGCTTTCCCAATCATTGTGTGGGGTTTTTCTCTTCCAAAGCCAAAACATCAGGACAAGACATTGACCACCTTGACTTCAAAATCGTGGTGGAGCCGAAAGATTCCTCATCCTTCACCGTTATCCTTGTGGCCTCGTCCAGGCAGGAGAAGGCTGCGTGGACCAGTGACATCAGCCAGGTAGGACCCAGCATTGCAGGGGTGTGGAGCTCTCGGGATGAGGGAGGAGCTGCCATGGGGTCCCTGCTGGGCTGTGGCACCTGTTTGGGCACGCAGGTGAACACTGGCATTGCCGTGTGCTCCCACCGCCTGCCCCTGCCTGGTGTGCCCCCCGGGAGCTCTCGGGACCTGCAGTGAGCAGGATGTGCCCCATGCCTGGGTGTGCATCCCGGGAGCTCTCGGGACCTGCAGTGAGCAGGATGTGCCCCATGCCTGGGTGTGCATCCCGGGAGCTCTCGGGATCTGCAGTGAGCAGGATGTGCCCCATGCCTGGTGTGCCCCCCGGGAGCTCTCGGGACCTGAAGTGAGCAGGATGTGCCCCTGCCTGGTGTGCACCCCGGGAGCTCTCGGGACCTGCAGTGAGCAGGATGTGCCCCATGCCTGGTGTGCATCCCGGGAGCTCTCGGGACCTGCAGTGAGCAGGATGTGCCTGGGCTGGAGAGAGCCCAGCTCTGGCTTCCTCCACCTCCCGCCCGTGTCCCTCACAGTGCGTGGACAACATCCGCTGCAACGGCCTGATGATGAACGCCTTCGAGGAGAACTCCAAGGTCACCGTGCCCCAGATGATCAAGTGAGTGTGGAGAGGGCCGGGACGCAGCTCCCGTGGCAGCCAAGCGCTGCCAGGAGCCTCGGGACCAGTGTGGCTCCCCGGGACCCCCACGGCCTCCTGTGCGCTCCGTGGGCTGCTGCAGTGCGGTGATGAGGAGCGTTAATGAGCCGTGTGCTGGGGACGTGGGGATGGCGACGGGGAGAGCTTGGAGAAAAATAACAATAGGAAAGGGGGGGTAGAAGGTAGAAGGGAGGGGCACGGGGGCTGTGGTTCTGCAGGTGCTGGGGTGCAGAGGCTGTGCTGGGACACGTGTGGGACGAGGGGGGCTGGTCCCAGCGGTGGGACGGGGCAGCATGGGGCAGGAGCTCGGTTTGTGTGCACCTGGGGATGGCCCATCCACATCCCTCTGCCTGCTGAGCACTCTACCCGTCCCAGGGTGTGGATTCCCAGGTTTTCCCACCCGGGTTTTCCATGGGGACACCCCGTACGAACAGGGCTCCTTCCTGCACCACTTTCCATGGTCTCTTGGTTTCGTTCCAGGCTGGAACCACAGATATCTTGTTTCTCTGCAGGTCTGATGCCAGCTTGTATTGTGATGATGTTGACATTAGGTTCAGTAAAACGATGAATTCCTGCAAGGTCCTGCAGATCCGCTATGCCAGTGTGGAGCGGCTGCTGGAGAGGCTGACAGACCTGCGCTTCCTGAGCATCGACTTCCTCAACACCTTCCTGCACTCCTACCGCGTCTTCACCACCGCCCTCGTCGTCCTCGACAAGCTCATCACCATCTACAAGAAGCCAATCAGCGCCATCCCTGCACGGTGAGGCTGCAGGGCTGCCCGGGGCCTGTCCTGTCCCTGGGACACCCTGGCACTGCGGCACTGCTCCGTGACACAGGGGAGGGAGATGAATCCAAGCCCTGCAGGAGTCCCCGCTCCCGGGAGGGCCCCGTGCTGGCCGTGGGCTGGTGGGGCTGCTGTTGGCTCTGCTGTGCCTGGGGGGATGCCCTGGGGTCCCAGTGCCAGGGGGGGATCCCCACCACCTCCTGGGCAGGGCAGGTGCCAGCTCAGCCTCTCCCTGTCCGTCCCAGGTCCCTGGAGCTCCTGTTTGCAAACAGCCAGAACAACAAGCTGCTCTATGGGGAGCCCCCCAAGTCCCCCAGAGCCAACCGCAAGTTCTCGTCGCCGCCGCCGCTCTCCATCAGCAAGTCATCGTCCCCCAGCCGCCGGAGGAAGCTGTCCCTCAACATCCCCATCATCACCGGGGGCAAGGCGCTGGACCTGGCGGCGCTGAGCTGCTCCTCCAACGGCTACGCCGGCGTCTACTCCTCCGTGGCCCCCTTCAGCAAGACCACCCTGGACATCAACAAGCTGTACGTGTCCAGCACCTATCCCAACAAAATCCCAGACGAAGGAGAAGCGGCCTCGGAAAAGCAAGAGGAGTCGCTGCCGGGCAAGCAAAGTGAGTCCCTGAGGGTTTGGGGATGGGGGGCTCTGGCACAGAGGGGCCAGTTTAGGTGCACACACAGAGAGCTCCTGCCTCCTGAATCCTCAGTCATTTTTAATAACAAAACAAAAAATACCTCCCAACCTTCCCCCCCTCACCTCAAAGGAAAATCCTGTCCCAAAATATCCCACAGAAACTCTGTGCCTTTCCTGTGCATGATGGCTGCATCCAAAGCTGGAATGGGTCAGACTTCAGGAAAATGGGGAGGAAGGGTGGCTGTGTCTGTGTGCAGCAGGTGTAAAAGGGCTCCCTGTTCCTCCCAGGCTCAGAGGTGTCTGTCAGGGAGGAGTCGGACACAGATCCCAACCACAGCGATGAAGCAGAAGCTGAAGCTTCCCCAACAAAATCTCCGACGACTCCCAAGTCCATCAAGTGCAAAAATTCATCAGGTAACGAGTGAGGTCTGGGGGTGCTGGTGTGTCGGGGGGCTGGCACGTGTGGGGAGCTCTCCTGGCAGCAGCGGTGCCCACGGGGTGCTGGATTTCTTCTCCCCCAGATTTCTCGCTGTTCTCCTACAACAACGGCATGGTCATGACGTCCTGCCGGGACCTGGACAGCGCCCGCAGCGCCGTGTCCGCCACCTCCGCCTTCGCCATCGCCACGGCGGGGGCCAACGAGGGCACCCCCACCAAGGAGAAATACCGCAGGATGTCCCTGGCCAGCGCAGGTACCTGCCCGAGGCCGTGCCTTTGGGGTGCCCGTTTCCACCCTTCCCAGAGGGGATTCCCTCCAGGTGCACTCTGGCCAGGAAGAGCCCCCCTGGGGGAGCCCAGAGCCCCCAGAGCCCCCAGAGCCCCCAAAGCCCAGCACCTGCCCCAGGCCGTGTCCCGGGAGTCCCAAGGGATGTGCAGGTCACAGGTGGCCCCAGGCAGGGGTGCCCCAGCAGCGCAGGGGTGGTGGGGCAGGGGGTGCTCCTTTGGCAGCCCTCCAGCAGCTGTGAGCCCTTTGTGCTGAGGGAGCCACGCTGTGCTGAGGGGCCACCGGCAGTTTCAGGCTTCCCGACGGACCAGCGGAACGGGGACAAGGAGTTTGTGATCCGGAGAGCGGCCACCAACCGCGTCCTCAACGTGCTGCGGCACTGGGTGTCCAAACACTCCCAGGTGGGCAGGGGCTCCTTCCCGCTCTCCCTCCTTCCCTGCACGCTGCCAGCTCAGCCACGAGCTGGCTGAGAAGGCGATTTGGCACTGGGGCTCGGTGAGGCACAGGAGCGGGGCCAGGATGCCCCGGCAGGGGAACAGGGGTCACATCTCACATCTCAGTGTTTGCACGGTTGGGGTGCAGAGGAGGGGGGCTGGACCCCCATCACCCCTGGCTGGGCTCAGAGGAAGGCAGTCTCTGTGTCTGGTGCCTGTTGGGATGCTCAGGATGGGGCCAGGGCCCTGGGAGCTGTCCCTGCTGTCCTGTCCCTCCCTGCACTGGTGACTGGGGACAGTGGAGCCCTGCTGGCTGTCACTGGGCAGTCACAGCCCTCCCAGGCCTGGTGATTCTGGTGTGATGGAACTGAGGGAGCCTGCTGGGGCTGTGCTGGGGCTGTGCTGGGGCTGTGCTGGGGCTGTGCTGGGGCTGTGCTGGGGCTGTGCTGGGGCTGTGCTGGGGCTGTGCTGGGGCTGTGCTGGGACTGTGCTGGGGCTGTACTGGGGCTGTGCTGGGGCTGTGCTGGGGCTGTGCTGGGACTGTGCTGGGGCTGTGCTGGGATGGGGGTCACTCCCAGCACAGGGATCCCACGGCTCTGCCGCCTTGGCAGGACTTTGAGAGCAACGAGGAGCTGAAGTTCCGGGTGATCGGCTTCCTGGAGGAGGTTATCCATGACCCCGAGCTCCTGACGCAGGAGAGGAAAGCGGCTGCCAACATCATAAGGTGAAGGCTGTGGGCAGGAGGAGGCTCCTCCTGACGCTGCCTGGGATCACAGCAGCCCGAGGGCTCCGGGAGGGACCTGCCAGGGGCTTGGGAGGGGCCAGGGAGGAAGATGAGGAGGTGGAGGGTGGTGCTGGCTGCGTTCAGGACGTGGTGCGAGGCCGAGGGTCCGTGGTGGGTGCTGGCCCTGGCTGCTGCTGGGCCCTGCTGTGGCACCGTGGCCGGGTCTGTGCCGAGCAGGGAGGCTCGGGGTGCCCACCCGTGCTGCAGGCTGGCACTTGTCCTGCACAGGGCTGACACGGGGGCCTCTGGCCTCGGCTGAGGAGCGTTTTTCTCTTTAAAATGAGAAATGGGACTGAAACACAAGCTGAGTGTTTTGGCCCTGCAAAGCCAGGCTGCCCCGCTGGAGCTGGGTGGGTCTGCTGGTTCCCCACTGCAGTAATCCTGTCTTTCCCTGCCGCAGGACCTTGACGCAGGAGGATCCAGGAGACAACCAGATAACCCTGGAGGAGGTTGTGCAGATGGTAAATACTTCCTTCCCTGCCTGCCCCCGGTGGCTCGGGTGCTGCTGCTCCACCAGTGCCAGGGAAAGGCTTTCTGGGCAGGGGCCAGCTGTGAGCACAGCTGGATCTGTTACAGGCAGAGCCTGGTTCCCCCTGCAGTCAGCAGAATGGCTGGAGAGGGCACGGAGACACCTGCCTGCTGCTGCCTGTGCCTGCTGCAGGGACATGGGAAAGCCCCAGGGGTCCCCAACGTGTCCTCTGTGTCCCCAAAGCTGTCCCAGTTCCGAGTGATGGGCTCTGGCTCAGCCAGCATCAGCGCTGCTCCCTGGGAATGTGCCACGGATTTAGAACCCCCAGGGTGGCTGCAGAGCACTGCTGCCCTTCTGCACTAAAAAACCCAACCAAACCTGTTCCCAGAAGAACACGAGAGCCACTTGAAACCGGCCTGGAGCACCTGAAACACCCAAGATTCCATTGCCCATAACTGCATGTTCTGGAAACTTCCTCTGAAGAGGAGAGAACAAAAAAGCCCCGAGGGCTTCACTCTGTCCTCAGGCTGAGCAGCAGCGACCTGCGGTCACAGGGGTGGTGGGAACCTGAGGCTGCCCTGGGTTTTGGGCTGCACACCATGGGCAGGGACTGTGTTGTGCTGACCCTTGGCTGCACAGGTGCCATTGGCACCACCTGTCCCCGGGCTCTGGTGGGGTGTGCCCCACAGCTGCACCCCCAGTGCCCCACAGCTGCACCCCCAGTGCCCCACAGCAGCCCAGCCAGTGTTTGTTTGCTGGAGCTTTCACCATCCCTGTCCCAAGGTGTTTGTGGGGCTGTGCTGGTGCTGGCCTGAGCTGTGACCAAGGGCTGGGTCTCAGGGGATGTTTTTGTGACTGGTTTGAGGACAGTCACCAGGCAGTGACTGGCTCTGGACCCCAGGCTGTGGCTGTCACCCCCAGGGTGACATGTGGGGGGCACCTGAGCCCTGCCTGTGCCTGCAGGTGAGCTTGGCCAGAGGCAGGCAGTGGGGACAGGGGTCATCCCTGGGCCCCTGCTTTTCTGGAAATCCCTTGGAAGGGCCATCTTGCCCCTCCTGGGCAGGAGCAGTGGTGCTCCAGCTGGGACCCCTGGGGTGCTTTGTTAATTAAACAGCCCAAAGGCTGCCTGATTAAATCTGTGGGTTCTCAAGGCTGGGAGGAGCTCGGCACGGGCACAGCACCGCACACCCCGGCTCTGCTGGGGAAAATCCTTGGCCTTGGGAGCCTGGCCTGGCTCTGGGCTTGTGCTCGTGGGTGTGGGAGCTCTCAGTGTGCTCCTGGCCAGCGAGCCACGCTGTTCCTCTGTCCCACAGGCCGAGGGGGTCAAAGCAGAACCCTTTGAAAACCATTCAGCCCTGGAGATTGCAGAACAGCTGACACTGCTGGATCACCTGGTCTTCAAGAAGATCCCATATGAGTGAGTGATCCCCATGGGCCAGCAGAGCTGGCTCTGGTCCCCAGGGCCCCACAGCCTGGCTGGGCTGACCCCGACACTGCAAAGCCTTCCTGGGCTTTGCCAGACTTGGCTCAAGTGCAGATTTGAGTCCTGATCCAGTCCAGCGGCTTCTCTGCTGGCGTCCCCAAGGTAATCGGCTCAGGGGGACCCTCCCACAACCATCACACTTTCAAACACATCCATGTGGGGCCTTTCCAGCAGTGTGGGGGCAAGGACCCCAGCATCTCCATCCTGGAGCTTGCAGGGCTTGGACATCCCATAAAATCGGGAAATAAAAGTTGACCTGAGCACTGTGGTTTGCAGAGAATTCTTCGGGCAAGGCTGGATGAAGCTGGAGAAGAATGAGAGAACTCCATACATCATGAAGAACACAAAGCACTTCAATGATGTAGGTGCAGCTGCAGGGCACAGGGGGTGGGCACAGGGGAGGCAGCTCAGCCCCCCCGCCCCAGGGCTGGGGTGTGTGAGGGTCACCTGTCCTCACCTGCCTCGGGGAACCGGTGCAGGTGGAGCATCTCCTGCTGCAGCCGCTCCTCCTGGGGAGCACAGGGAAATCCAAAACCTGCCCTGAGGCTGGAGCACACGGAGCTGGGCCCAAACTCAGGCTAAAGCTCGGTCTGGGTGCCGTGTCTCCCCAAGGTCAGCAACCTGATTGCCTCGGAGATCATCCGGAACGAGGAGATCAACGCGCGCGTCAGCGCCATCGAGAAGTGGGTGGCGGTGGCCGACATCTGCCGCTGCCTGCACAACTACAACGCCGTGCTGGAGATCACCTCCTCCCTCAACCGCAGTGCCATCTTCCGCCTCAAGAAAACCTGGCTCAAGGTCTCCAAGCAGGTAGGGGTGGTCCCTGCTGGGGAGGCAGGTTTGGGGGGGATGAGATGCATTGGGAAGGAGAAGAGGGAGAAAGGGGTTTCAGGCTGTTCTCAGGAGGGAGGTGGTGTGTGGACGGGCAGACCCTGCCTTGGAGTTGGGTTTATCAGTGGAATCACAGGATTGTTTGGGTTAGAAAAGCTCTCTAAGACCAGGCAAGTCCAGCTGTTCCCTCAGCACTGCCACCACTCACCCGTGTCCCCAAGTGTCCCCAAGTGTCACACCCACACATCTGTTAAATCCCTGCCTTGACTCCACCACTGCCCTGGGCAGCAGTGCCAGGGCTGGACAGACACTAAGAGATGTCCCCAATATCCGATCTAAACCAAGTGACCCTGAGGCTCTGCAGGGTGCAGCCCTGGCTGCAGGGCTGGGGGCTCTTCCAGGGCCCTGCCGAGCAGCATTTTGGTTTCTTGCAGACGAAGGCTCTGATTGATAAGCTCCAGAAGCTGGTGTCGTCGGAGGGCAGGTTCAAGAACCTGAGGGAGGCACTGAAAAAGTGAGTGGATGGTGCTTCTCCTCCTCTCCCACGGCTGCTCCTGGCCCTGTGCTGTGGGGGGAGCTGAGCTCTGCTCCCAGCATCACCCAGAGCCTGCCCTGAAGGGTCCTGTCCTGTCGAGCCAGCACCGTGGCTGGCAAAGCGATCCCCAGGACTGAGCTGCTCCTTTGTGCAGGGAATAAAAGGGACTGCAGAGGGAAAAACCACTGCCAGACACTGGAGAATAATTTCCCCCTTCACTATCACAGAAGCATCAAATCCCAGAATGGTTTAGGTTGGAAGGGACCTCAATGCTCATCCTGTTCCATACCTCTCCATGGGCACTGCCCCCTTCCAATAGACCAGGTTGCCCATGGAAGCTTCTGAAGGTCTTCCTGACCCTCTGCCAAAGCTGCCCTCAGCTCATCTCCTGCATGCTGTGGCTTTGTGAGGGGCACAGCCACAGGTCCTGCTTGTCCTGCTGCGCTGGTGGGGATGAGAGAGCTCCCCTTCCCTGGGAGAGCTTTCCTGTACTGGAGAGAATCCTTCCAATTCTGACTGCAGAGCTGTCCCCTTCTCCCCTACCCTGCCCCAAGCTCCCAAGGGGGAAAGTGCCATTCCTCGTTTCTCTCTGGTTTGTTCCCAAGTTGTGACCCTCCGTGTGTGCCCTACCTGGGCATGTACCTGACTGACCTGGCGTTCATCGAGGAGGGCACCCCCAACTACACTGAGGATGGCCTGGTGAACTTCTCCAAAATGAGGATGGTGAGTGCTCCAGCCCAGTGGCGTGGGCACAGGGGGCTGGGCTGGGGTGGTGTGGCTGTGGCCAGGTCTGTGTCCCCTCAGCCTTCACCTGCACAGCCACATGTGTCCCCTGCGCACACCTGGGGCTGTTCCTAAGGTCTGGAAGAGACAAAGAGGCCTCTGCATTGTGCTGTGCTGGGTGCCCCTTGCCCCTGCCCTCCTGGGCACTGGGATGGGTTCCCTGGGTGATGGCTGAGCCACGGGCACCTCGTGTGTTTTATCCCTGCACAGATCTCACACATCATAAGGGAGATCCGCCAGTTCCAGCAAACCTCCTACAAGATCGAGCACCAGCCGAAGGTACAGCCCTGTCCCCAGAGCCACGGGCATGCTGTGCTCCTCATCTCCCTCTTCCATCACAGCATCTAAGCCTTCAGCACCCGGCAGCTGCAGCTGGAGCTGTTGGGAGGAGGGCAGGGGAGGGAGGGAGGCTGGGGGGGCTCCAGCAGACTCCCCCCGTGGCCCCCAGGCCTCTCCAAGCAGAGGATTTGCTGCAGAGGGCAGCTTTGGTGGACAGGCTCCGAGTGCTCCCAGGGCTGCACCCTGGACACTGGAGCAGCTCTTTAGGGGCAGCCCCCCTCCCCAGGGAGCAGAGTGTGTCCTGCTGGCCCCACTGCCAGCTCCAGCCGGCCTCTGCCCCACGGTGGCCCCAGCATGAGCTGAGGGGTCTCGGCAGCGCTCAGCACCTCACTTCCCAGGGCGTGGGTGCCCCGGCTCTCGGGCTGTGTGCTCTCCCAGCCCGCTGATGGCCGCGCTCGCTCCCAGGTGACGCAGTACCTGCTGGACCAGTCGTGTGTGATGGACGAGGAAAGCCTTTACGAAGCTTCTCTGCGGATAGAGCCCAAGCTGCCTTCCTGAGCGCGGCGGCGGCCGCCCTGTACACTCGCTATAGCAAACTGTACATAGCCAGTTCCATGGACGCCCTGGAGTGACTCCCAGTCTGTGCTTCTCCCAGCAAACCCCCGCCCCAGGCCGCGCTCCACCTCGCCTAGGATTCCCCGCCCCGGTTAAGGTTTAACGCATCCACACTTGGCTGGAGCCCCGGGTTCTTTTGGATGATGTTACTTTTGTCATTTGTTCCTCCTGGGGGGCTGGTGGCCGGGCAGGTGAGTCCCCGTGTCCCCGTGGGGCAGGTGAGCCCTGTGTCCCCACGGGGCTTTGGGGCGGCACAGAGCAGCTCTCACTCGGACAGCGCTGACATCGCACGGCAAACTCTGTAAGGTGGGAGAAGGGAACGCATTAAAGGCTGTTCCTCGGTGTGAGCTGCCCTCTCTGTGTGTGCCACCCTCGTGCTGGCCGGGCACGGGGGGCCCTGGCTGCTGCCCCGGTCCCGCCGAAGTCGGGAAGATGGAAGCATCCCCTTGCCTCTCCTCGCTGCATCCGGCTCCTGTTGATATGCTGTAGATCCGTACCCTTGTGCCCACTCTGAGTACCATGACGTAGAGTTAGAGATGACGAGTGTTTTTATTACATCTACTGTAATCCTGGCTAACCACCCGCTAGCAGGATATAGTAATGTAGTGCTTATTCTGTGAATAGTACCTGGGTTTTTTACATTGTACAGTCCCTGACACGGTTCCCCGGCAGTGGCAGGCATGCTCCACTCACACAACACTTGCTGTAAGCAATACCTCGTGGTATGGGAATTCTCTTTCAAGCCCTAAAACTATTTCAACTTACAGCTTGTTTGGGAAAAAAAAAATATTTCCATTCTTTTTGTAAAAATATATGTTTCCTGATTACCTCTTGCTAATAAATCTATTCTATCTCAGGGTGAACCGGGGTTTGTGATAGTTTTACGGGCGGGATAACGCCGGACCCGCCGGGCCGCGGGCCCCGCCCGGTGCCCCGCCCAGTGGCGAGGCCACGCCCATTACCGGAGACACGCCCATTACCGGGACCACGCCCGCACAATTGCCCCGCCCTGTTCCCAGGCCCCGCCCACCGTCCGCCCCGCCCATTGCTCCGCCCCCTGGCAGCGGCTCGGCTCATTTCGACTCCGTTCGGCTGCGTTCGGTTCGGCTCGGCCCGGTTCGGCTCCGCTCGGTCCCGGTTGGTTCGGCCCGGCCCGGCCATGCTCTGGCCCGTGCTGCTGCTGGCCGCGGCCCCGCTCCTGGGCCCCGCCGCCGCCTGGGCTCCCTCAGCCGAAGGTACAGGGGCACCGGGAGGGCAGGAGGCGACTTGGCACAGCCCGGCCCGGCCCGGCCCGGCTCGGTGCCGCTCGGTTCGGGCCCGGCCCGGCTCCCCGGTGCAGAGCCGCGCCGGTGCCCCCTGACGCCGCCGTTCTCTCCCGCAGAGGAGCGGCTGTTCAAGGCCTGGATGCTGCAGGTGCGGCCCGGGGCAGGGAGCGGGGACCGGCCCGGTGTCCCCCGGAGCTCGGGGTGCCCTGACCCGCGGTGTCCCCCGGAGCTCGGGGTGCCCTGACCCGCGGTGTCCCCCGGAGCTCGGGTGCCCTGACCCGCGGTGTCCCCCGGAGCTCGGGTGCCCTGACCCGCGGTGTCCCCCGGAGCTCGGGTGCCCTGACCCGCGGTGTCCCGGGAGCTCGGGGTGCCCCGGGAGCTCGGGGTGCCCTGACCCGCGGTGTCCCCGGGAGCTCGGGGTGCCCTGACCCGCGGTGTCCCCGCAGAACGAGCGGCGCTACGGCCCGGAGGAGTACCCGCGCCGCCTGCGCATCTTCCTCAGCAACAAGCGGCGCATCGAGGAGCACAACGCCGGCAACCACAGCTTCCAGAGTAGGAGCTCCCTACGCCCGGCCCGTGCTGGCTCCGAGCGCCGCCCTGGCTGAGCAAAGTGTCCCCTTTCTCCCCATTCTAGTGGGCCTGAACCAGTTCTCGGATCTGACCTTCGCAGAGTTTAAAAAGCTGTACCTGTGGAGCGAGCCCCAGGTAAATAAATGCTGGCAGTGTGGGTGAGCAGGAAGGAGGGGTCCAGGCAGACCCCTGAGCGGGGTTCTGCAGTCACCTGCAGCCGCTGCTGTGCCCATCACTGCTGCTGTGCCCATCGCTGCTGTGCCCATCACTGCTGCTGCGCCCATCACTGCTGCTGCACCCATCACTGCTGCTGCGCCCATCACTGCTGCTGCGCCCATCACTGCTGCTGTGCCCATCACTGCTGTGCCCATCGCTGCTGCACCCATCGCTGCTGCACCCATCGCTGCTGCACCCATCACTGCTGTGCCCATCACTGCTGTGCCCATCGCTGCTGTGCCCATCGCCGCGCTGCCCGCACCCCGCTTTCATAAGGTCACATCCTGTGCCACCAGCAGCGGGGTAAGAGCGAGGCAAACCCACTTCACCACCCTTGTGGCTTTCAGCTGCCTCGGTCCTGATCCAGCTCAGCTGTCCCTTCTGCTGGCAGCTCCCCGAGCAGCCCAGGGCACTGCAGCTGGGGCACTGCAGCTGGAGCACTGCAGCTGGGGCACTGCAGCTGGAGCACTGCAGCCCGGGGCGCAGGCTGGCAGTGCCCTCCGGGGCTGGCCGGGCTCCCTGCTGCAGTGCCCACTGTGTGTAGGCTTGTCACCAATCCCCCACCCCGGGGAGGGTGGCTGTCCTGGGCCACTGGCCTGGTGGCTCACCACAGCCCTCCTGCCCGGCTTGCAGAACTGCTCAGCCACCAAGGGGAACTTCCTGCGCAGCTCTGGCCCGTATCCCGACTCCATCGACTGGAGGAAGAAGGGGAATTTTGTGACACCCGTGAAAAACCAGGTTTGGAGTGTGTGACGTGGCCAGAGGGGGGCTGATGGCTGCGGGCAGGCCGTGCCCCAGGAGCAGTGCTGGGTGCCTGTGCCATGGGGAGCTAACCCAGAGCTGCTCCGTGCCTGCCCTGGGCAGGGGCTGAGCACGAGGCCGAGCCCAGCTGCCAGCGGGCAGTGGAGGCTCTGTGCTGCTGCCATGCCCTCTGCCCCGGGGTTCTGGGGAGGCTGCTGAGCCTGCAGCAGCTCCTGGAGCGGTTCCTCTGCTGTTCCTCGTGTAGGGTGCCTGCGGGAGCTGCTGGACCTTTTCCACCACGGGCTGTTTGGAGTCTGCTATTGCCATTGCCACGGGAAAGCTGCTGTCCCTGGTGAGAGATTTTCCTGGGCTGGGGCAGAGCCCTTTTGGGAGCAGGCTGGAGCCAGAGGGGCTGGAGGCTGCTGGAGCAGGCACGGGGAAAGAAGCTGTGCCTGGTATTGTCAGCTGGCTGGGGCCCCTCACTGCACGCAGCACACTGGGACATGTTGATTTTTCAGCTCCTGGAGGATTTATATTCCTGAGGAACTAGAAAGACAGTAGCCACTTACACAACGTAGCAGAATAAGTGAGGGTTGGGTGTGTTAAAAACAAACCTGACCTTTGGAAGACATCCCAGCCAGTCCTTCTGTGGGGGGAGAAGGATTCCGGGCAGGCGTGAGGAGGAATGCCTCTGGCAGCCAGGGCATCCCAGGCTGATGGCTCCTTCCTTGTCTGCCTCCTGGGACATGGAGGCAGTTCCAGGTGACTCCCATGGCTAAACCAGTGCTGTGGTGGTTGTTACAGCCAGCTGCACAGATAAACCAACTCTCAGTTCCTGCTGTGCAGTTGCTTTTTGTGTCACCAACTCTGAACACAGGTGTGGGACAATCACTGACTCAAAACCCTTCTCTGCAGGCAGAGCAGCAGTTGGTGGATTGTGCCCAGGCCTTCAACAACCATGGCTGCAGTGGGTAAGTCAGAGAGGGCCAGAAAGAACAGAAATCAGAGTATCTTGCATCCTGTGATGGACAGCCTTCCTCAAGATCCAGTGTCAGGATCCTGCCACATAATGGAATGGCTTTTGTCTTCCCTTGGCTGCAACGGGTCAGGGGAAGCAACTTTGGTTGCTTATTTTAATTTCACACTCCCTGGAGCTTAGAATGTTTCACTAAATCTCCAGCATTTCCCAACCTCTGCTGTTCCTCATTTGTTGGTTTTTATCTGAGATGTTTTTCACACGGCAGCTGGGCTCTGCTGGGCTCTGGGACAGCAAGGGGAGCTGTGGCTGGTGTTCTGCCCATGGCTCACGGGTGTCTCGTGGCACCCTGAAGAACCCACAGAAACCTTTGCTTCCCCTTTGGGAAGTTCCTCCTGGCTTTGCTAGAGAAGGCAGAGAGAATAGAGCTTTCTGACAACTTCTGTTTTCTGTGAGATAAGCTGTCCTAGAGGGAGGCTCAGAGCTGAGCAAAGCCACTCTTGGTGCTTTTTATTTTTCTTGTGACTCCTCCTTAGGCGTTTCCACATCGGCACTCCCTGATCATCTCTCTTTTCTTCCCTCCTGAGATGTGCTTCTGGAAGGTGGCCAGGGAAGGGAGCAGCTGCTTGCTGGAGATGTGGGTCTCTCAACGTCCCCCAGCCAGGCTGGGCAGAGGGCTCCAAAAGCACCTTTCAGCATGTGAGGCTGGTGCTGTCCTGTCAGGGTTCCTGGTGTTCTTCTCCAGGGATCTGGAGCTGTGACCATGCAGGCAGCGTGGTGGGGCAGCCAGCAGTCCCAGGCAGGGAGATGCTGCAGGGGCAGACTGGAGTTTGTGCCTCTGGGATGGACACTGCCCTTCCCTGTCTCCCTGGCTGCTGGGAGTGCTGTGCAGAGGGGGGAATGTTGATGGCTTTGCTCTGCAGAAGCTGCAGGGTTACCATCCAAATCCATCATTGCCATCCTAATTAACTGTTACCATGCTAACCGAGCCATGTTGTCTCACAGGGGCCTGCCGAGCCAAGCCTTCGAGTACATCCTGTACAACAAAGGGCTCATGGGGGAGGACAGTTACCCGTACCGGGCCAAGGTACTCCAGCACTGCCCCGGCCAGCAGGTGAGCAGGGCCTGCCATGGGCTCCAACAGCTCCTCTCTGTCCCCACAGAATGGCACCTGCAAGTTCCAGCCCGAGAAGGCCATTGCCTTTGTCAAGGACGTTGTCAACATTACACAGGTGAGGCCCCGAGGGCTGCGCTTCCAAACTTTTTGGAAGGTGGCACCGAGGAGGTGCTGGAGCCAAGACAGAGGCCCTGGCTTGCTGCCTGCTTCCCACAGTGGGTGCATCTCCAGGCTGGGACAGAGTCCTGGTTCTCATCTTACAGCTCAGCACTCGATTCTGTGTGTACATGCAGGAAGGCAGGGTTATCCATGCCCGTGTCCTGGCTGCTGGACCTGGACTGGTCCCAGCACAGCCAGGAGATGATGGATGGCCCTGGGTCCTCTCTTGCAGTATGATGAGGACGGCATGGTGGAAGCTGTGGGGAAGCACAACCCAGTGAGCTTTGCCTTTGAGGTGACGAGTAACTTCATGCACTACAGGAAAGGAGTGTATTCCAAGTGAGTGTGTGACCCTCGCTGGTGAGCTGGGGGCAAGGGGAGCGTGGAGGGATGGAGTCATGTGCATCCCTGTGCAGCACTTGCTAGGAACCTGTCCAGCCTGGAGAGCAGATTGTGGTGCTGCACTCTCATCCCCTCAGGAACCCCCAGTCACCTAGAACTGCAGGGAAAAGGCAAGGGAGAGTCTGAGCCTGAGGGATCTGCCCCAGGCAGCTCTCGGGAAGGAGCAGGTGCTGATTCCAGTGGCTTTGCTGGATCTGTAGCCAGTGATGGCAGAGGTGAGTGCCAGGGCAGGGACATGGTCAGAGGAACACGCCAGGAGCAGTTCTCCTGTGGATTTACAGTCTAAGGTGGGTTTAAAGTCAGAGTACATGGAATAATTGATGCTCCAGTGCTTTCAGCCCAGAGCAGCTGTTAACAGATCAAAAAAAAAGAAAATCTGAAGTGGATTATTGATCTTTTCCTGTGCTGCAGTTTGAAAATGTTTAAAAATAGATGCTCTTGAGGTGGGAACATGTACCATGAGCTTGTTTCATACCACAGGCAGCAGCTTTCATCAAGTGCAGTTTAAAGGTTGAAATTTTAGAGGAAATACATATTTAGACCCAAGAGCTCTGCGTTCCTGTGCAAAACATGAAACAGTGCCCTTGAATTTCAGGGCAGTGCAGAGCAGCTCTGGGAGGCACTAAGAGCTGCTGGTTTCAATTGGGAAAGTTCCTTTGCGCTGTAGCTCGTCTTGGTGAGCCAGGAGCTCAGAATTCCAGGGATTCCCTGACTCCAGATACGGCTGGTGATTTCAGAGTGGAAATCAGAGCAGTGTCTCCTTTCTGTGGTTTCCTTCCTGGACAGTTCAGAGCATCCCGTAGCTCTGTGTGCAGGGTGTGGTTGGGACTGCTTTGGCTGATCCCTGGTTAGTTCCAGGCTGATTTTCACTCAGCACATGTGTGTTTTCTCCCTGCAGCCCCCGCTGCCAGCACACCCCTGACAAGGTGAACCACGCTGTGCTGGCCGTGGGCTACGGAGAGGAGAGCGGCACTCCGTACTGGATCGTCAAGAACTCCTGGGGCCGCCTGTGGGGCATGCAGGGGTAAGGGAGGGGCTCCTGGGGACAGCCACACTCTGCCTGTTCCTGGGGACAGCCACAGTCTGCCTGTTCTGGGGACAGCCACACTCTGCCTGTTCCTGGGGACAGTCCTATCACACCCACCCTCACACTCTGCCTGTTCTGGGGACAGTCACAGTCTGCCTGTTCTGGGGACAGCCACACTCTGCCTGTTCTGGGGACAGCCCTATCACACCCACCCTCACACTCTGCCTGTTCTGGGGACAGCCCCATCACACCCACCCTCACACTCTGCCTGTTCTGGGGACAGCCACACTCTGCCTGTTCTGGGGACAGCCACACTCTGCCTGTTCTGGGGACAGTCACACTCTGCCTGTTCTGGGGACAGCCACACTCTGCCTGTTCTGGGGACAGTCACATTCTGCCTGTTCTGGGGACAGCCCCATCACACCCACCCTCACACTCTGCCTGTTCTGGGGACAGCCACACTCTGCCTGTTCTGGGGACAGCCACACTCTGCCTGTTCTGGGGACAGTCACACTCTGCCTGTTCTGGGGACAGCCAGACTCTGCCTGTTCTGGGGACAGCCACAGTCTGCCTGTTCCTGGGGACAGCCCCATCACACCCACCCTCACACTCTGCAGCTGCAGTTGGGAAGGCACACAGGGAAAGGTCCCAGGCTGGGCTGGTGACACTGCTCACCAAGCCAGGCCTGGGCTCAGTGGGCAGGCAGGTCCCCAGGTCCCCAGGCAGCGTGGGCAGAGCTGCTGCTGGTTCCCCTGGCTCCTCTCTGCTGCTCACAGGGCTGGGGCAGGGCTGCTTGTGCCAGGGTGCGTTTCACAAGAGTTTCCAGCTGCAGGAATTCTTGGGAGGGAGATGCTGATTCTGGTTTGGGGTGTGAGGGGCAGGGAATGGCATTGCCTGGAGAGCTCAGTGGGGAGGGACCTTAAAGCCCAGCCCAGCCATGGCAGGGACACCTCACACTGTCCCAGGGTACACAAATCCCAGTGTCCAGCCTGGCCTGGGACATCCCAGGGATCCAGGGGCAGCCCCAGCTGCTCTGGGCACTGTGCCAGGGCTGCCCACCCTCACCTGCCAGGCTGGCTGTGCCAGAGGAGGGAACGCTCACTCACACCCATTTCTCTCTCTTTCAGGTATTTCCTTATCGAACGAGGCAAGAACATGTGTGGTCTGGCTGCTTGTGCCTCGTACCCTGTTCCTCAGGTGTAGGAACAGCCGGACGGGGACGGGGCTGGGCTGGCCCTGAGCACTGCGGTGGTGGAGGCAGAGAGAGGAGACACACCTGTCACTCAAGGGGTCACCTGCTGAAAGGGGTCACCTGTTCAAGGGGTCACCTGCTGCAAGGGGTCACCTGCTGCAAGGGGTCACCTATTCAAGGGGTCACCTGTTCAAGGTGTCACCTATTCAAGGGGTCACCTGCTCAAGGGGTCCCCTGTTCAAGGGGTCACCTGTTCATGGTGTCACCTGTTCAAGGAGTTACCTGCAGGCAGCTCGCACACCTCCTGCAGCAGCACCACCTGAGCCTGCTCTGCAGCCAAACCCTGGCGTGCTGCCCTGCCCCTGCCAGGTTCTGTCCTCCAGCTGTGTCCAGCTGTGCCCAGGTGTGTCCCAGGTGTCCCCAGCTGTGCCCAGCTGTGTCTCCAGCGCCTGTCCTGTGACACCTGCGGGGCAGCAGGTGCCGGTTCAGGGCACACACAGCTCTCCCCCTCCTTCGGGTGGCTTTTTGCAATCACCAGGTGTAAATTTTAGCGATTTTTTAATTTTCTTTGAAGACGATTTCCCTGTTCTTTAAAGGAAGAATGAGCGAGTGCTGTGATTTGTACACTTTTATCAATTTTCATGAAGTGTCTGCTATTTTTTGTATTAAAAACCAGGGTATTTTAATGCACAGAGAAGAAACGGGTGATTTTTCTTTAACCCATTGGCGGAGACGCGAGAACCTCGGTGCCGTTTGTGAGTCGGTGCCGGGGCAGTGAAGGCGCGTGTGTTATTTCTGTAATCTCTCACTGACGATAAAGCCGGCTCGTTACCGGAGCGCTGCGCCGGGAGCTCTGAGCGCGGCTGCGGGACGGGCCCGGCCTGATGGCGGCGGCGCCATTTCCGGCAATGCGCCCATTTCCGCCGCCGCTGTGTACGTCACTTCCGCCGTGCCCCCTGCAGCCAATGGGAGCGCGGGGGCGGTTTTGGCGCGCAATGCGAAGCGCGGGGGGGCGGGCGGTGCGCAGGGCGCCCCCTGGCGGCGGGGCGGCCCCGCCATGGCGGCCGTGCCACAGAACAACCTCCGGGAGCAGCTGCAGCGGCACTCGGCCCGCGGGGCCCTGCGCGCCCCGGCTCCGCCGCGGGACCGCCCGCCGTGAGTACCGGCCCCGGGCAGCGGGGAGGGGCGGCCGCGGCGGCCGGCGACTGACGGGGCCTCGTTTCGTTGCAGGGGCTTCACCTTCAAGAAGGCGCCGCGGGGCCTCGGCGCCGCCTCGGTGCTGAGGGACAAGGACGTGAACACCTCCCTGGCCCTGCCCGCCGCGGCCCCGCCGGACAGAAAAGCGGCGGCACCGGGCTGCGTTCCGCCCCGCGGCCCCCCGGGCCCGGCCCAGCGCCCCGCCGCTCCCGCCGGGCCCGGGGCCGCTGCCGGGCCCGTTATCATCATCGAAGATGAGTGGGACGATATCGACGACTTCGACCTGTCGGGAATCGAAAAGAAGTTCTCTCGGCCTCCCATCGTGTCCCCCAAGGGGCTGCGAGCCCCCCGCAAGGAGCCCCCGCGGCCGAGCCCCCGGCCGGGCCCGCCCGCTTCTCCGGAGGCCGAGCCGGGGCCCTGCTCGCAGCGATCCGGGATCCGCCTGCAGGAGCCGGGCCCCGGCAGCGGCGGCTCGGCCGCGGCGCTGGGCTGCGGGCTGCGGGCCCCAGATCGCACGGGTAACGGGGGCTGGGGCTGGGGCTGGCTGCTCAGGAATCACAGGGAGCTGCTGGCAAGCTTGGGTTAGGGTTAGGGTTAGGGTTAGGGTTAGGGTTAGGGTTAGGGGTTAGGGTTGGGGCTGGGGCTGGGGCTGGGGCTGGGGCTGGGGCTGGGGCTGGGGTTGGGGTTGGGGCTGGGGTTGGGGTTGGGGTTGGGGTTAGGGGTAGGGGTAGGGGTATGGTTGGGGTTAGGATTAGGATTAGGCTTGGCTGTTCAGGAATCACAGGGAGCTGCTGATGAGCAGCCCCGATTTCATTTGGGGGCCTGGGTTCTGTTAAGGGCAGCCCAGGCTGGAAGCAGGGCTGTGTTCTGCTGCTGCAGGAGCTGCTGCTGCTCCTCTACTGCAGCTACAAGACTTCTCACGTGGCATTTCAGATATGATCAATAATCAATAGGGATATTGCGGAGAGAAAAGCGATTAGAAAATTCATGCAGGAGAGACATAAAGTCATCTTATACCTAAATGAAATATTAAACTGGAAAAAGTGATCTCTCCCCATTTTTAACACAAACATAACACTGCAAAAGAACTCCAACCCTCAATTATGGTCACAAAATTCCTGCCTGCCATTGCTTTGGCAGCTCTGTCCCACAGAACTGCTCTCTTTTAGATTCCTTTCTTGCTATGTTTTGAAACTTTTGGGAAATTAACATGTTTATGCAAGTGAGTAACATCAAAGAGTGTTCTGGGGTGCTGCCCTTACACTGAATGGTGAAAAGATTTGTGAACTGTATTTCTGTTCTTAATATTTTGTTATCTTTTCTCTGTGAAATTAATTTTAATAAATTAATGATAGTGACCTTTCTTTGTAGGATTTGTCTTTTAAGACACAATACATGTACATTTACCTCCGAATTCCGGTACAGGGACTGTGCCAGCTGATGAGTCTGCACTCTTTTGAAGTTAGGATTTAATATTATAGGAGCTTTTTGTAGAAATAGGTTTTTATATAGATACTCTTTATGGAAAACTATTGCAGGAAAACAGACCTCTTCAGTGTTTCACTTCTGCCAGGGACGGTGACTGTAGGTTTAGCTGTATCACTTTTCCACTTAGATGAGGGTTTGTGGGGATTTGTCTATTTTTAAGAAGGGGAGAAAAGGGAACAGTAAGTTTTATTCTTTAAAAACCAGAAGCTGTGTCAAACGAGTGTTTTGGAATCAGGCTGCTAATTTTCCCGCTGTGTTTGTGGCAGGCTGAGTGTGCAGTGTTACCCAGCAATATCAATGCACTTCTCTTGCAGCTGTTGGTGCTGAAGGGGGTCAGGGCCAGGAGCAAGGGGGGCCTGGCAGCAGCACCCCAGAAGTGGTTGAGGCCACCTGGCCGTTGGCAGGTGCTGAGCTCGAGGAGGATGACCTGGACATCGTCCCTCCCTCCCCTGAGGAGGAGCTGCCTCCCTTCTCCCCCTCTGTGCAGAGTGCCAGGTAATCAGAGTTCACTGCTGGAACTGTCTGCTGCCTGGTTAGAAAAGTACCAAAACCAGCCCAAAACTCCTGCTTGTGAGAGAGGTACAGGCTCAGCTTGTGTCTCTTTGCTGCTTGGCAGCTGCACTTAATGCTTTATCAAATACTGATTGTATGGCTGATGTTTTGGGTGGCTTTCACCTCAGAAAAAAAGCAGAGTTAGGTTTGTAGTGGGATGGGAGAAAATTACTGGGGCAAGGTTCCCCAGGTTGGTGCACAGGATGAGTGACTGCTCAGCTCTTGGGTTCCTCCTGGGCCTTCAGGAATTTACCTCTTCCACACACCTCAAATCCTGCTGTTCTGTGGAAATGCCTCACTTTGCAGATATCTGTATTTTAATGGCCTTTCCTTTTGGTGTCAGCAGTATTTTCAGAGACTCCCCCACTGGTGGAAGATGCACAGCTGGCAGCTCCGAGGCTGGGCAGGAGAAGGTTCCCACAACACATCCTGGAGGTGATCCCAGTGCAGGGGATTCAGGTACACAAAATGCTTTGGAATTTCATACCTCTGATTTTGGGGATAGTTTGCAACTATTGCTTATCCTGTGTAATCCAAGAACATTAACTAACAGATGGAGAATTACATCTGTAGATGGAGAGTTGACATAAATAGTTGGATTATAGACAGATAATGAAAGACAAGGGTAAAAATATGTAGATTGATTGAATTCCTGCACACAGAAACAGTTTATTTATGCAAATGGACTAAAAATATATTTGAAGTCAATTGTTTAGACTGATTGACTGCAGTGTAGTGTCCTCTGGGAGAGTGCTGTTCTCTTGACACCTGTTGTGATGCAGTGCCCGTGGCAGGTGAGGCCATGCCCGTGGCGCCGCAGCTGTACCGAGTGATGGAGGCCATCTGTGAGCTGGTGGATGCCATCCCCCTGCAGGAGCTGCAGGCCCTGCGCTGTGCCAGGGCCCTGCTGCAGCACAGAGACCTCAGGTAGGCTGGAGCAGCTCTGTCTGGAGCCGGGAGCTGCCTGCAGGTGTCCCCAGCACACTGGAGAAGCAGGCAGGAGGGGCTTTAAGAAGCTTGAAATATTGTCTGAGGGAGGGAACAGAAGAGCCCAGAGTGCTGTGAGTGTTCACAGTCCCTGTGTGCTGCCAGGGGAGGATCAGTGCCACAGGCATTCATTCCCCTCTCGCTGACTGCAGGGGTGGTGATTTCTCCTAACATCCCTGAACTTGTCCTCTTCCAGAGGAATTATTGCTGCCACAACCTGTTGCTTTGTCTGATGGTGCAGTGCATGGACAAAGTACAGGGATTTGGGATTTTGGTTAGATTTTTCCTGGACTGGGTCTTTGTGCTTCTGTAAATGTTCTCGCTACAACAACTTATTTTATTTCTCATTGCTGTAGTCAGACATAGTCTTTAGAAAGTACCTAAAAATATATAATTTTGTTCAGGCATGCTTTTAACTTCAGGTTTTGAGTCTAAGGATTTATTTTTTGTATGCTACCTTGCCTGGATCTGTTCCTTGCTTTTAGGAATTATTTATTTTACGTCTGTAGAGGTGATGTTACAGTTTTGTCATTAGTTCCTTCTGGTGGTATTCTCTTTTCCCTGGGTTTGTTTGAAATCATTTTCAAACATGATGACTCAGAACACCACAGAACCACCATATGTTAATATGTTTAATAGCAGTGAGGCAAAACTGTTCAATGAATGTTGTAGAACCTGGTAAATCATTGCTTGAGACTAAATATATTTTTTTTCCTTCTTCCTTCCCTTGTCATCTCTTTCAGGAGAAAATTGCTGGCTAATTCTGTCAGTTTGAAGCAAAATGGCATAAAGAACACTTTTGCTAGAAGCTGGAAGTCTCCCATGGAGCAGAGCCCTCGTGTGTGTCCTGGTTCTGGTCCAGGTTCTGGTCCAAACTGGAGCTTCAGTTCTGACAGAAACTCCCCCAAACCCACAAACCCCTCATCGGTGCTTTCTGTTCATTCCAGCAACTCTTCTGCCAAAACAAATCAAACCTTGGACACCTCTGGTGCTTCAGAGCAGAGTGCTGAGGGTGTGCCGTGCCCCAGGGGAAGTGGCTGGGGGGAATCCTCCCTCAGGCTCAGCCTCCAGTCCTGCGACAGCAGCAGGGACAAAGGTCCAGGAACGGGGAATGGAATGAGCAGCACAGCCCTGAGGGCTCCAAGCACAGCTGCCACTGCCAGTTCTGCAGGGAGCAGCTTGGCTACAAATGATCTCCACTTGGACCTGGATCACTTTGACATCGATGACTTTGATGAGGACTGGGAGAGCTCGCTGGCCGTGCCAGCACCGCAGGCTCTGTCCCCACCGCGGTGCCAGCCTCGGGAGGGGCCACCTGCCAAATCCCTCTTGTCCAAGATTATGTCCAGAGCCAAAGGGTCAGATGTGGGATCCGGTCCTGCTGCTCCAAAGCCAGGCCTCCTGATGGCAACAAAGAACCCTCCAGGTGAATTTACTCCTGAGGGTTATTGGGGTTTTCCATTTTTAAATTCTTATTTATTTCTTTTTAAATCTAAGACCAAGTAAGTACTAGAGATCACATTCATGCCTTTTGTTTCTGTGGAAGTTTCTTTTGATTCCTTTCTTACAAAGTCATCTTGGGGTTTTTTCCCTCCAAATGATGCCAAACTTGAATATTCCCTTCCTGTGCAGGTTTCAGGCTGCTGGAAGGTGAAGCTGCTAAAATTGGGAATGAGGGTGTTTCTGTGTTTTAGTTAAATGATTCTGCAGTTTTTGATTCAAAGCTGTACAATGGTTTTTGCTGCATAATGTTCCAAAATGGGTTTGTGGAAGCAAACCCAATCCCCCTGGGGCCCAGGGTTGGTCAGTGTAATTTCAGGATAATGTAGGGACAGGCTGGCAATAGGGGAGGTGAAAATCAGAGTCACAGAATGGTTTGGGGTGGAAGGGACCTAAGAGCCCCTCCAGTGCCACCCCAGCCATGGCAGGGACACCTTTCCCTGTCCCAGGGTGTCCCAGCCCCAGTGTCCAGCCTGGCCTTGGGCAGTGCCAGGGATCCAGGGGCAGCCCCAGCTGCTCTGGGCACTGTGCCAGGGCTGCCCACCCTGCCAGGGGGTACAGAACTCCTGTAAGGTGATATCATAACTTATTCTAATTACTTTCTTTTGTCTCCCAGATCCAGTGGTTCATGACCCCGCACTGGAGCGTTTCAGGGGTATGAAATTTCCCCATTCTGCAGAAATGATGAATATATTCCACAAGAAGTTTGGACTGCACTGTTTCCGGACAAACCAGCTGGAGGCCATCAATGCTGCTCTGCTGGGGGAGGATTGTTTCATCCTCATGCCTACAGGTACGTGCCCCCACAGCACAGGGTACAGACCTGCAGCTCCTTCTGCAAGCTTTAGGATAAGGTTTGCTCTTCCCCTGTGCCTTTGTGCTGCTGGAATTCTGTGACTGCAGGATTTCAGGAGTTTTGTTGCACTGGGATATTTTGAGTGAGGGGATTGAATTTCTGCATCCTTAGTAATTCACACAAGTAACTCTTCCTTATCCTACAGGTGTCGCTTTGTGGCAGGCATCGGTAGAAATATATTGTTTCCAAAACTGCAGTAAAATGGGAAATAAGAAATTAATCTCCATTCCTTTCCTCTTAATATCCAGCACTTGCTTTGTTATTGGATATTGATGTTACTCCCTCCCCACAGGAGGTGGGAAGAGCTTGTGCTACCAGTTACCAGCCTGTGTGTCTGCCGGGGTCACTGTCGTTATTTCTCCGCTGCGGTCGCTGATCATCGATCAGGTTCAGAAGCTGAAGACTTTAGATGTAAGTTCCAGCAGCTTTATTGAGTGAAACTGCAGGTAACTGGATTAGAAATCTGAAATTTTACAGCAAATCTTGTGTCTCCCAAATATAAGCTGCATAAATTGATTAGATGGACACTGTGAATGGCACAGGAAGTTGCCTGGGAAGAGCTAAATTGGATGAACTCGAGTATCTTGGCAGTGTGACCGCTGGATTTATTGCTGCTCCTTGTGGTGGGTTACAGCTGGGTTTTTCAGAGCGGGTGCTGGTTCTGAGATCCAGGGAATTGAAATCACTCACCTACACTGGAGCAGCCTGACTGCAGCAGGAATGAGCCCTCGGAGTTCCTGAGTGAGGGGGCTTCTGGAGGTGCTGAACATCTTTGGAAACATGACAGAGCAGAAATGGTGCAGGAGCTCACAGGATCCTGGAATGCTTTGGGTTGGAAGGGATCCTAAAATTCATCTTGTTTCACCCCTCACCACGGGCAGGGACACCTTCCCCTAGCACAGGGTGCTCAGATGTGTGTACCCAAACGTGTGTTCCCAAGGCTGACTGCTTAGGAACTGATCCGTGATGAGAGGCTACATTTGGAGGTTCTCATGTTTTGCATGTAATAAAACTCAATATATATATATTTAATTTATTTTTTTTTAATATAGATTGCTGCAACATACCTGACTGGTGACAGAACAGATGCTGATGCCTCAAAAATCTACATGCAGCTGTCAAAGAAGGACCCTGTCATAAAGCTGCTGTATGTCACCCCTGAGAAGGTCTGTACTTCATCTTCAGCTGTGACACCATTGGGGCCAACAGGGGGGCATTGCTGTGAGGTGCTAAATAACTGCATAATAAATATATTATTATATAAATAAATACAAAGAATTATTTTCCTTCTGGGGAAAAATGCTAGGTTTTAGATAACTCATTAAGAATCTATATGGATGCAGCTAATTTCTATCAGTAATTAGCCAAGAATAAGAACTGAGTATGTCTGTAAAATGTAAATTCCTAAAACAAGCTCCCATGCCCACCTCTTTCAATCTGTCTTGATTTAGTAGCTACTAAGTCCAGACTGCTCTGAGTAGGGTGATACAGGAAAAACACAGCATTTGTCAGGGTGATAGGGGATTGTTGGAGTTTGCCTTGGGCTGTATTATTTGCTGCCTTAAAAATATATTATTGCACAAGAGCTTTGTAAGAGGGGGCTGGTTGGTGTGCTGATTGTGTTTCTCTCTTCAGCATTATTTTTTCCTGTCTTTCCTGACATCAGTCATTTAAATTTACTGGAATTTCCTCGGAATGAGGGGCCTTGGGATAGGCAATCTCAGCCTGTGGGAATCCCACAGCAGCTGCTTGGTTAGAACGTGCCTGACTGGCATCGTCTCTGTGCCTCGAGGAGTCACTGGCTGAGTGCAGGGTGATTCTGCAGCATAGGACAGCTGTTGCTGTAGGCTCAGAAAGAGCTTTTTCCAAGAGGAAAAAGCTGACACTTTTAGGCCAGGTGTTTTGCTTTCCATTGCCACGGGTGTGTGTCCCAGGTGTGTGCCAGCAGCCGCCTGATGTCTGCCCTGGAGAACCTCTACGACAGGAAGCTCTTGGCACGTTTTGTCATTGACGAGGCCCACTGTGTCAGCCAGGTAAAACCTCCACTTGTTTCTAGGAGTGCCAAAAGACTCAGCTGGAGCATTTCACTCCGTTGCACTTACATTTTGTTTCCCACCCAGTGGGGCCATGACTTCAGACAAGACTACAAGCGGCTGAACATGCTCCGCAGGAAGTTCCACGCCGTGCCCATGATGGCCCTCACGGCCACGGCCAACCCCCGCGTGCAGAAGGACATCCTGAACCAGCTGGAGATGCTGAAACCACAAGTGTGAGTTGCTCAGCAGGTTTCTGACACCGTTTGCTTGTGCCACACAGATTTTGAGTGGAAAATTTTTAGTGAAGTAAAAAAAGCATCACAGGCCCATCTGAAATCCTTGTGTAGCTGTATCTGATGAAATTAAATTAAATTAAATTAAATTAAATTAAATACATGCATGGAATTTAATAGGAGGTAGATAAAAAATACTAACATAAAAAACAACAAACTTGCCAAGCCCTTCCTTGCATGATGAAGGAAGCTGTTTAACACAACTATACCCGTGAGGCTGACGAGCACCATGAACTGTCTCATTGCAGGTTTACAATGAGCTTCAACAGGCATAACTTGAAATACGATGTGCTGCCCAAGAAGCCAAAGAAGGTGGCGATGGATTGCTTGGAGTGGATTAAAAAATATCACCCCCGTGAGTACTGAGCAGCATGGTGCCCACAGGCCTTTTCATGAACCAGCTCTCAAGGCAGCAAAAGCTTTTATAATGCTGTAATAATTACATATTTACCAGAAAAGCAAGATGGAGGTAAAGTGATGTTATTGAAAATGGGAATCAGATTTATGTGCATTCTAAAGTTGAGAATTTAAGTTAAGATGGAAAAGTAAATTATGGTGATGCTCTTGAATAACCTTTCTGGAGCCTGCCAGAACTTTTAGGATAGTGTCTTCAGAGCTTAAAGGTCACTCAATATCTTAATTGTTTAATTGTATTGGTCTGCTTATCTGTAGTTCCCCATGAAGCTATCTTCAGAGATTTCCATCTTCCTAGGCTCACTTTGGAGTCCTGCAGCTCCTTGGATTACACCAAGCTCCCTCAGAGCTTCTCCCATGTTGTACCCTCAGAGAGCATTTACTGAACTGCTCTAACTCTTGAATTATATAGGTTTTTTTCATGTATTCTAAATCCTGAGATTGCACAGCACTGATGAGGAAAACATTTCTGTATTCCACCTCACCAAAAGCCCAAAAAGACTGTGTAGGAAAAACTGTCAAGACTATCTGATATTAATAAAATAAGTTCTATAGTGAAGCAGTTATATCTTTACTCTTATCTTTATTCCAATGGAGAGAGGTCGGTATCTGCTTGGCAGGTTGAGCAGGGAAAGGAAATAGATCTGTGTTGTAGCTGAAATTTCTTCTCCCATCTATTTGCAGATGACTCTGGGATAATCTATTGCCTTTCCCGGCACGAGTGTGACACCACAGCAGCCATCCTGCAGAAGGAGGGGCTGGCTGCCCTGGCCTACCACGCTGGCCTCACCGATTCCAGCAGGGATCTTGTGCAGCAGAAGTGGGTTAATCAGGAGGGATGCCAGGTGAAGGAAAAGGGAAGGAAGTCTGGGCACTTACATCCCTCTTGGCCTGGGAAATAATAGGGAAGTGGTGCAGTGTTATCAGCAGATGTCTGCACTATTAAATAACTGATCCCAAGAGATCTGCTGGGGCACAGCAGCCACCTTTCCCTGGGAATTGTGTGAATAAAAGGTTGTAGCACTGTACTGAGGTGTGCTACCCCAGCAGGGAGGACGTGAGCAGTGCAGGGCTTCAGAAACAGCTCCTGGCACGCTGCTGTGGTGCACAGACCGGGATTTGGGGATTTTCCTGTGTCTGGAGCAGCCCCTCTGACAGGAGATGGGGTTGTTGCTGTTTTGTACTTGTTCTGCACAGTTCCAACTGAAATTGTGGGTAATAAGTGATGATCTCCTTCCCAGGTGATCTGTGCAACAATTGCCTTCGGAATGGGCATTGACAAGCCTGACGTGCGCTACGTTATCCATGCGTCCCTTCCCAAATCCATTGAAGGTTACTACCAGGAGTCTGGCAGGGCTGGGAGGGATGGAGAGATGTCCCACTGCCTGCTCTTCTACAGCTACAGCGATGTGACCAGGCTGAGAAGGCTCATCCTGAGTGAGTTCTGCTCTGGGAACTTGGGGATGACATTACAGCAGTCACATTGTTGCTGCTCTCATTTAGCCTGTGCCATTTCTCTTGTATAGGTGCCACGGATAGTTCAGTGTTGTAGGGAGGGGAGAACTGGGAATCCTTACCTGGATGGTTTTCATTCAGGTGGCAGCAGCAGGACTTCTGGTGCTTGTACTTAATTTTAGTCAAAACCACTTTTCTTCACAGAATCATGGAATTGTTAAGGTTGGACAAACCTTTAAGATCATCAAATCCAGCTGTCAGACCAGCTCCACCCCCTGTTCACCACTAAAATGGGTCCACATATTTTTTGATCACTTCCAAGGACAGTGACTCCATTCAGGGCATCCTGTGCCAGGGCTTTGCTACCCTTTCTGTGAAGAAACTTTTGATATCTAATCCACACTCTCCTGACACAACTTGAGGCCCCTTCCTCTCATCCTGTCACACATACCCTTCTCTTGCCTTTTGTCATTCTAGGCTTATTTCCCTTCTCCAATTCCCTAAAACTTCAGAGATAAAATATGTCCTACACCTGTTCTGTACTAATCCACTCATCTTTTCTTAAGCAAAGCCAATATTGCGGGTTTTTTAAGCAAAGCCAATTTTTTCCCAGTCCATGAAAACACAGAGGAGGTGCAGCTCTAACAAACACCATGGAATTTGCTCTGTTTTAGTGGAGAAGGATGGGAACAGCCATACGAGGCAGACCCACTTCAACAACCTGTACAGCATGGTGCACTACTGTGAGAACGTGGTCGAGTGCCGCCGTGTCCAGCTGCTCGCCTACTTTGGGGAAACCAACTTCAACCCCACCTTCTGCAAAGATCACCCAGAAGTGATTTGTGACAACTGCAGTAGGAAGAAGGTAAACCCCACGGGTTTTATTTGTAGTGGTGTTAATTTGTATTTAGCAGAAGTAGTTACATGACCTTTAGGAAGGCAAATGGAGAAAAGGAATAAAAGTTCTGTATTTTTATGATGCTTCCAGGTATTTTCAGGGTTTAACCATGGACTTGTGATGCTCCTGTTCCTGTCAGAGGTATAAAGATGTTCCTTGTAGGTGGCAGGAACTTAGGTCAGATCCACTGTTTGACTATGGGGAAATCCCTTCAGCTCCTGTCCTGGTGTTTCCAGGGCAGCTTTGTGCTGCCAGGGCAGCGTCAGGGCCACATGAGGTGTGCACTGCTGAAGGTGGTCCAAACATTTTGGGTTATGCAAACTTAGTGGCAGGAGCCAGGAGCGGAAGGGAAGGCAGCTGTGGAGGCTGACAGGGAAGGGATCCTGGTCAGTTTTTTACCTGTGGATATTGTTTCTCAGCTCTGTGTTTGAAGCATTCCCTTATATAGCTGTGATTGGAACCAAGTTTGACCAGGAAAATTCATATTCAGTCTCATTTGGAAGTGTTTTGGAAGAGTAAGTTTTTAGAGAGCAGCAGGATAATTACAAGAATGCTTTCCAAATTATTTACCGTGATTCCCAGTATTTAGCCAGCAGTCTTGCTCCTCTCTCTACACAGATAACCCCAGGGAGATGTTGTACAGTCAGTTGGACTGGTTCTGTATTATCACATCCAGAATCCTTGTGACTGCGTTGCTGTAGGTTACTAACTAGGAAACCACGGTTGCTTTGTTTGGAACAAACTCAATTCACAGCTGAGAACAGCTCAGTAATGAAAACTGAGGTTGTCAGTAACAACTTGAACTGGGGCAGTAATGACATGTCCTAACCAGGTGTGGTTTAACAGGATTATAAATCAAGGAATGTGACCGAGGATGTGAAGAGCATCGTGCGCTTTGTACGCGAGCACTGCAGGCAAGCGGGGCAGCTGAACGGCAGGAGGAATCCAGGCTCTGGCAGGTACACCCTCAACATGATGGTGGACATTTTCTTAGGTGAGTCTGTTCTCCCAGAGACTCCTGAATAACCTGCTGCACAAATCCCTGACCAGGAATCCAGAGGGTTGTGCAATGCCAGCAGGCATTTAAAAATACATGTATTTTGCAAAGTTAATCTTACCCAAGAATCTCTTGGTGGTAAGTGATCCAAAAGAAATGAAACTGAAGATTTTATCCATTTCGGGTTGCTATAGTGATAATATTGGTTTTCCAGTGTTTAAAGGCATTTTTGAATGTGAATACAGTGCCTTGGGAATCTCCCACAGCTCTGTAAATGGATGTGTACATGGGATTTGTGAGCACGGGCTCATCCTATGCTTTGTGTTGCACAGGTTCAACGAGTGCCAAGATTCAGTCTGGAATATTTGGGAAGGGAGCTGCCTATTCCAGGCACAATGCTGAAAGGCTGTTTAGAAAACTGGTTCTGGACAAGATCCTGGATGAGGATTTGTACATCACAGCTAATGACCAGGCAGTGGCATATGTCATTCTGGGGGAGAGAGCTCAGGCTGTGCTGGATGGGTCACTCCAGGTGTGGAACTCTTTGGTTTCTTGAAGGCATTGTTTTAAGGAAGGTGCTGCAGTTTTCCTTCAGCATATCCCCTCGGGTAGCTTAAACACAGTTTGCCTCCAGCCAAACTAATGTCTGCTAGGTGCAAGGAACAGAATCCAACACCTGTGATTCCTAGCCCAGTATTCCAGTAACAATGCTGTGGGGAAAAAAGTGAGTTTGAGAGGCTTGGAGAGGTTTAAATCTTCTTTCTCACCCATCTGATTCCTGCTGGACAGTGAAGGAAAGTTCTGACCCCCACAGAAAGATGGCTAAGAAGAGAAAGAAGAAAGGCCAGCACTCTCTTCTTCATTTTCTACTCTATTTTTTCCTAGTCATTGGTAGGATCTGATGGAATAGGCACTCCATGAAAGGTCCAGGTCTCTTGGGACAATTCTCCTCTGCATTAGTGCTGTGTTTGGAGCAGGACAGAGCCCTCAGCATTGCCCCAGTGATCTCTGCTGGGAACTGGCTCTTGGGAGGTTTTCCTTCTCTCAAAACTCTGCCAGCTCTTTGAGAAGAAACCTGGGTGTGGTTGAGTAGCCTGTAAAAAATTATTTTAAAAATGAGTACTGGCTAAACGATTTTTTGGTCCATCAAAGGATACTCTGTGTTTCCTGTGCTGTGTTCCTGTGTTATCAGTCAGGGTGATCTGGCAGGAGTTATGGATGGCTCGTTTTAACAGGTGGAGTTCCACGAGACAGAGAGTGCCAGTGCCATCAGAAGGCAAAGGGCTTCCATGGGAAAGATGTCCCAGCGGGAAGAGGTTGTTAAGCAGTGCCTCAGTGAACTTACAGACACCTGCAAAACCCTGGGCAAAGTCTTTGATGTGCATTACTTCAATATTTTCAGTACTTCCACCCTAAAGAAAATAGCAGGTAAGATCAGGGGTCTCCGAGTCCTTTGGGGCTTCTGCATAGAGGGGCATGGAAAGGAATTAATTTCCTTCAGGGTATCTTTATAGAAAGTTATTTGTTTGACATGTCTGAGGGGTACTTTGTTGTGTTGCAGAAACCTTGTCCTCAGACATGGAGGTGTTGCTGCAGATCGATGGTGTCACAGAAGACAAACTGGAGAAATACGGTGCAGAAATAATTAAAGTGATGGAGAAGTACTCAGAATACTCCATCCAAGGTGTGCTTTGTACCTCACCTGTACTTCCTGTTCAGTGCCTTTCTCTCCTCCTCCAGCAGATGTTTGATTCAAAAGTTACCACGATTTAATCACAAATAACTAATTCTTACAGTCCAATAATTCCTAAAGGGAGCGGTCGCTCTCCGAACACCCCAAAGCTTTTTTACCTTCCCTAATTCAGGGTATCTCTGACAGACTGGGGATGGGGCAGTGCACAGGAGGTGAGGAACAGCCAGGACAGATGTTTTGGTGCCACCAGTGTGTTGTGGTGATGGCTGGCCTGGGTGATACCCTGACTGAGGTGGTTTTCTCTCCCCGCCTGTGGGTAGAAGACGCTGCCTGCCCGGGTGCGGACACGGGGAGCGCTGGCTCGCTGGGGAGCGATGGAGAAGCAGAGGATGCAGCTACAACCTCCGGCTATTTCGGCAATAACACAAACCAGAGGAGGAAAAGGAAGCGGCTGCCCAACGCCAGGGACTCCAAGAGGAAAAAGACGAGTGGTGGTGGCAGCCAGCAGTTCCACCCCAGAGGGTACGTGCCTGGGTCACTTGTCACTGCCTGGTGATGATCCCAGGATCCCTCACCCCACTGCAGTTCCTTGGGTATGGGCTTACATAACGGTGTTAAAATGGCCCAGTGCCTGGTCAGAACTGCTCTGCCGTGCTTTTCTGCGAGTTTGGTTTACAAAGCTGGTGAGGAAGGATATTTAAATGGTTGTCCTCACATTTGACTGCCACAGGCTAAGCAGGGAACACCACATTTCAGTGTTCTGCCAAAGCCAGCATTAGCAGGCTGACCAGGTTCCTTGCTTGAAATCAGAAAGAGGTCTTAAAACTTTGAACATTTGATGGAATATTTGAACTTCAGCCTCTTGTTAATTTAGATTCTCTCTTTGATTGTATCATGCAAGGCAACACCTGCATCTGCTGTTGGTTGGTCTTGAGCTTCTAGGGCAGATCTGCCCCTTCCCAAGGATTTTCCCCTTCCCTGCCCCATTTTTCATCATTCTGCTCCCTGTTTTTTGTAGCAAATGGTTTTCCCAGCCCAGCAGGTTTTGTCTCACCCTTGGCACTTTCCCATCTACTGGAATGTCTGTCATTAGCTGCTGCAGCCTCTGCACTGTCACTTGCTGTACCCTTGGGTACATCCCAGAGCAACAGCTGGACTGTTTGCATTTCAGAGGTCATTTTGCAGCCATGTGCATTAAAAAAAAAAATAATTCTACAAAATGAGTGTGTAGTCTAGAAAGTGCAGCGGTGGTGCCTGTGTGAGCGGGGGCTGGTGCAGGGGCCAGGGCAGGTGGCACAGGTGTCTCACACCTTCTCTCTGGTTTTTGCAGTGGCTACAGCAGGTACAGAAGGACCAAGAAGCTGCCAAGCTCGAAGGCTGCAGCTTCCTCTGGTGCCAGCTCCGTGTCCTACAGCGTTGGTGGCTCACAGGGGGCTGCTGGGAAGCTGGCCATGATGGCACTGCCCAAACCCAAATCCAGGAGCTTCCTTCAGCCTTCGTATTCCGTATTTTAAGTGGGAAACGCAATTACTGGACGAATTTCCCCAAGATGGAATCACTGTTCATTAAATTTTTTGTTTCATTTGCTGCTGCTGAACCTTCTGGGACTTGTGTATTTGTAGAGTACAAAAGCTCACATTAAATAAATATTTTTTAACTTGTCAGTTTATTTGGGCCTTTCTACTTGTGAGTGGTTCTAAAAACTCTCCCCTGTTGGTGTCACTCCTCCCTGTGATGCTGCTTTACACGATCAGGACCACAAATGCTGCACGTCCCCAGTGCTGTGGCTGCCTCTGTCCTCGCTTGCTCCTGCCTCAGTGCTCCAGAGCTGGGCTGCTGCTCTGGAAAGGACAGGTTGGGAAGGAAAAAAGGTAATGAATGTTTTTATCTTTCCCATTTGATTCCCCACATCCTGGAACTGGGAGTGCCCAACCCTGCCCTGTGCTGTGCTTTTTCTCAGTTCCTGTTTTTTTTCTTTCTAAGTCGTGAGCTTGTCAGTGCTGAGGCACAGGGCAGCTGCCCTCGGCCGTGCCCGCAGGGCTGGGCCCGGAGCACCGGGACCGGGCCTTCCCCTGCTTGCCGAGGGAGGATTTCATCCGCTGCTCCGGGGCAAGGAGTCCGCACGGCTGGGGGTTGTGAGGGACCTTAAAGCTGATCCCATCCCAACCCCTGCCATGGCAGGGACACCTTCCACCATCCCAGGCAGCTCCAAGCCCCGTCCGGCCTGCCCTTGGCGCTTCCAGGGATCCAGGGGCAGCCCCAGCTGCTCTGGGCACCCTGTGCCAGGGCCTGGCTGCTTCAAGGAGGAATTTCGCACCCCGAAGCTCTCCGGGCGCTGCGGCAGCGGCAGCCGGGGCGCTGAGGGCGCTGAGGGCGCTGAGGGCGCTGAGGGAGCTGAGGGCGCTGAGGGCGCTGAGGGAGCTGAGGGAGCTGAGGGCGCTGAGGGAGCTGAGGGCGCTGCCGAGGGCGCTGAGGGCGCTGAGGGAGCTGAGGCAGCTGAGGGAGCTGAGGCAGCTGAGGGAGCTGAGGGCGCTGCCGAGGGCGCTGAGGGCGCTGAGGGAGCTGAGGCAGCTGAGGGAGCTGAGGGCGCTGCCGAGGGCGCTGCTGGCGCTGCTGGCGCTGCCGGCGCTGAGGGCGCTGAGGGCGGGCCCGGCCGGGCCGCCCCTGTGCGGGCGGGAAGCGCCGCTCCGCCCCGCGCGCGCCATGGCGCTGTCCCAGCCCGGGCCGCCCGAGCCCGAGGAGCCGTCAGCGCACAGCGGGCAGCAGCCGCAGGTCCGGGGCAGGGAGGAGAGGGGCCGGGGGAGACGGGGAGTGAGATGGGAGGAGAGCCTGGGTCTGGCAGGAGAGGGGATCCGAGAGGAGCTGGGCTGTGAGGAGAGAAACCGGAGGGAGGTGAGGAGCGGGGAGGGCGGCGTTCAGGGCCCAGCGGTGCCGGGGGTCGCGCCGCGCGTCCCCGCTGACTCCCGTTCGCCTTCGCAGGAGTCGCTCCCGTCGGGCCCCGCCGAGCCTCCTTCGTCCCTGCAGGAGTCCCCATCATCGGGCCCCGCCGAGCCCCCTTCATCCCTACAGGAGTCCCCATCATCGGGCCCCGCGGAGCCCCCTTCGCCCCCGCAGCAGTCCCAAACATCGGGCCCCGCCGAGCCCCCTTCGCCCCCGCAGGAATCCCCATCATCGGGCCCCGCCGAGCCCCCTTCGCCCCCGCAGGAATCCCCATCATCGGGCCCCGCCGAGCCCCCTTCGCCCCCGCAGGAATCCCCAGCACCGGGCCCCACCGAGTCCCCTTCGCCTCCGCAGGAGTCCCCAGCACCGGGCCCCACCGAGTCCCCTTCGCCTCCGCCGGAGTCCCAAACATCGGGCCCCACCGAGCCCCCTTCATCCCTGCAGGAGTCCCCAGCACCGGGCCCCGCCGAGCCCCCTTCATCCCTGCAGGAGTCTCCATTATCGGGCCCCGCCGAGTCCCCTTCATCCCCGCAGGAGTCCCCAGCACCGGGCCCCGCCGAGCCCCCCGAGCCCCCGCGGGAGTCGCTCCCGTCAGGCCCCGCCGAGCCCCGGCCGAGCGCGGCCCCGGGCCCGGCCCGGCAGCTGCGGGTGCTGCTGACGCCGCTGCCCGCATCGGCCTGGCCGCGGCCCCAGAAGCGGCTGCCGAGCCCCCGCGGCCCGGCCGGCAAGAGGCTGCGCCCGGAGCCCGACAGCGGCCCCAGAGCCGCCCCCGGCTCCCCGCCCGGCCCCAGCTCGGCTGCCCGCGGCCAGGACGGGCTGTGGGATGCGGACAGCGACGGCAGCGACGGGGGAGATGCGGCCCCGGTGAGTACCCGGGCCCCGGTTATTATCTTTATAAAAGTAAAGCTTTAAAGTGGTTTCCTTCTGTGCGTAGGTTTCTCCCCCCCATTTTTGACCTCTGGCTGTCAGTGTCCCACTTCATTTTACCCTTTCACTGAAATTTTAAGTTCTTTATTGAGTCTCTTCATTACTGTTTATATTATTGGAAAATTTCATAGAGTTCTTTTCATAGAGTTAATGCCAGAGTAAGTTTTGTAAAGCAAGCTGGGCCTGTATGGACAGATTTTGCTGTTGATACATGACCACCTCAATTTATATGGTCTTAGGATTGTTACTATTATATCAAAGCACTTAAAAATAATTTAATCAGTTTAGAGATTCCCTAAGCCTGGGAGCTCTCTTGCAGACATATAACTGTATGATGGAGAGTAACTGGCTTTTCTTTCTGTAGGATGGATACTCCCACCTATCAGCCTATGAAAGGAAAAGACTCAAGAACATTACAGAAAATGCTAAATTCTTTGCTGCTCTAAAGCTGCATGAGGTTTGTACAGGGTATAAATAGCATCGAAATGCTCTTTCCAGGTGTCATAATTGCACTGTCATCCCTCCTGGTGTGAAACCCTTTCCTCACTGGGGTAGCTGCGTATGAGGAAAGCCATGAAAATCACAGAATCCTGGAATGTTTGGAAAGGACCTTAAAGGCCCTCTGGTTCCACCTCCTGCCATGGGCAGAGTCACCTTCCATAGTCACCAGGGTGCTCCAAGCCCCATCCAGCCTGGCCTGGAGCATTTATGGGATGGGGCAACCACAGTTTCTTTCTTATTTTTATAAATAATTGCAGTAAGTTCATTGCTGCCTCGAGATAATTGTATTTTATACAGGTTAATTCTTTATGCTCATTATCTATAATTAATCTCGTTTTTCTCTTTTAAGTCAGCTGCAAGACTTGAACAACTTACAACTAAAAGGCGATCTTATGTCACTAAAAGGTACAGTAACAGTAGATGAGATTTATATCCTCAGTTCTTCATTGTGGGATGAAAACAAATGTTGGGAAAAGGTGGGAGCAAAAAAGAGAGGGTGTGACCAAGGTGCAAGGGAGAGGGTGAGCAGTGGAGGAGAAGACATTAGCCGTGCCAGAACAGTGCCAGGTCGAGCAGAAAATGAGCTGAAGCCCAAATAAAGAGCAAGCTGTGTGATGGGAGAGGGTGGGAGAGGCCTGGTGAGTGAATGGCTGGGTGGATAATGAATGAGGAGAGCCGGGAAAGGAAGCGCCCGGGTGGGATGTACCCCAGGGAAAACAGGGGTGGCACCTGTGTGTCCTTTGCAAAGTGCTTGTTTGGGGCAGGAAAAGCAGCCCATTCCTCCTGCTGGGGCCAGCATGGGCTGGTGTCAGTCGTGTCCCAGCTGTGCCCTTGGCTCTGTCCCTAAAGGCAGGGCTCTGTAACTGAGATGTTCCCATTGTTCCAGAGCCAAGCCTAAAAAGGTGGAGGACGAGCCGGCCCGGCGGCGATCCAGGCGCCTGCTCCGGGTGGAGCCGCTGGACATTCCCCTGCTGGAGACGTTCGCCCAGCCAGCAGCAGAGGAATATGTGAGATGGGGAAGGGCTGCAGGAGGGCTGGGGGCAGCAGCTTTCTAAAAGCACTGCTGGTGACACTGATGGGTGGCACTGGGCGTTGCAGACCCTGAGGCAGTTGGGAAGTGGTGACACAGGGACAGGAAGGAAGGGTCAGTTCTGTCACCTCGAGCAGGTGGCACGGTCTCACCACGAGCCAGGCAGTGCTCTGTGGCCCAGGCTGATGACATGGTGCAGCTTGGGACCCACAGAAGGCTCCTGAGATAAAACATTCCACATCAGCAGCCCATGGAGCTGAGCAGCCTTAAATCCAAAGGTTTATTACTTTGGTTTTTATTTCACTGTAACTTCTGACCTGGCTTTATTTTCCTGGGTAATATTTCCCATCTCTTTGAAGCAGTGATGGAGCAACAAGTAAAAGCTATGTTGTTCTGAGAGGATAGGAATTTAAATCTTCCATGGAGCTGTAGAATAGATTTGAATCGTAGTAAAGGTCTTGCTGGAGTATCAGGAGAGGAGGAAACCTGGGGAGGCAGTTTGTTTGTGCTGCCAGTGAAATTCTCTTCATCTTTTTAATAAGGTTATGATGTCACCTTCTGTTTTTACTGTTTATTTCCTGTCCTGTTGTAGGCATCTGTTCTCAGAATGTCTGGTGTGGGGAAAGTCCCAATTCACCTTGTCTGTGGTTTTAGTTGGTTTGAGTTACAAAAACTGCCAATGTCATCCCAGCCTCAGGTTCCTGTCGGACCTTTGCCCATGGTTCCAGAGGATCAGGCAGAGAACAGTAAATGGACAGAGGCCTTACTGGGCACGTGGATGAGGATAAGTGAGGTATTATTGGTTTAATCAGTCATTTTTGGATAATGCCGTTTCACTTGGGCTCTGATTTTGATTAAATATCTCCTTTGTGTCTGTAGCTGAAAGCAGAATGTGCTGACCGGGGCACACCTGACATAAAGAGGTAACAGCTCTGAAAACAGCAGCCAGAACTGCGGGTTCTGGGTCCTCCTTCCTTCCCTAGTGAGCGTTCTGCTGGTTGTCATTTTGGTTTTCCAGGTACCAGGAGAGCCTGAGCAGCATGGTGCTGAGCGAGGAGAACATCAGGAAGGTGGTGAAAGCCCGGGTGTGTTCCATGGCCATCCACCCTTCTGAGAGCACCATCCTTGTGGCAGCTGGAGACAAGTTGGGGCACATTGGCCTCTGGAATGTGGTGAGTGGTTGATGTGCTCCCCATCTGAGCAGCTGTGTGGTTCAGGACAGCTGCAGGTGGGGCACAGCCTGGGGTGCCAATTTGTCAGGCTCATGAGAGTGTTTTAGGTTTTTCCATTCTTAGGGATAGTACCTGGTGCTTGTCAAGAGTGATTGTCAGAGTTGCCAGAAGGGCTTTCCCTTTTGCTCTACCTTGTTTTTTCTGAGGTTTGAGAGCAGAGTCATCTTTGTGGGGTAAACCAGAACTTGGTCCAAAATGACCTGTTCAGTTTCTTTTAAAATAACAAAATGATGCAAGATTTAGAAGAGAAGACACAGGAGATCCTGCTTTCATGCAGTTTGGGCCACAAATTCAGCCTAAGCTCTCAGTGACCCAGTGTGTCCATATTTTGATGTGGTAGCAGAAAGCAGCTGTGTGGGTGAAAATGATCCAGGTGCTGCTGTCCAGGGCTGGTGGCTGCAGTGGCACTGCTTGCAGCAGGAAGTTGCAGCTTTCCATAATTAGGGACTAGAAACAGCCTCACTGTCCATATTACCTGTGCTGGAGTGTCCTCTCACTCAGCACCCTCTGCCTCCTCCAAAAATACATCCAAAACCCAGAGATTTGGCTTTGAGAGTTGTAGTAATGAGCACAAATAACTCTGGTGATCAGCACTTGTGTCTGTGGGATCTGTCGTTTTGCAGAGCTGCAGGACTGAGGAAGGACACCACATGTTCATCCCTCACAGCTTCCAGGTCAACTGCATGCACTTCTCTCCCTGCAACCCTGCTCACTTGCTGTCCCTCAGCAATGACACTCTGCGCTGTGGCGATGTCACCAGGGCTGTCTTTGATGAGGTGAGGCACTGCTGGGACCAAGTCATTATTTCTTGTTGTTTTATTAACGAGAAAGTTCAAGCTCTGTTTCCACAAGGACATGTGAATCAAACTTTAGTTAACATCTCATAAATAGGGAGCAGTTTCCTACTCACCAAAACCCAGTGACAGCCTGGGTGCTCCCAGTTTGCAAGTTTACATTTCTGCACGTGATTAAAAGTTTCTGGAGCGCTGGAGAAGGGAAAGATATCCTTAATCCTTGCTGAGTGTGTGCTCAAGGCCAACAGCCCTATGATTGCTGGAACACAGAGGTGACAGTGCCTTGTAGGAGCTCTGTCAGGGAATTTGGAGTGTGCAGCTGCTGGTCTGGTTTGGATGGTTAATTATCTCCTAATTATTTCCCTCGTGGAAAGCATCCCTGTTTCACAGGTTACCTGCGTGGCTGGGTGAGGCTGTCGCATGGGCTGCGTGGTTTTTAGTGAATTCAGAAGGGAGAGGATGAAACCACAGCCCAGGGAGTGTTGGGGTGTTAGAGGAACTGGCTGTTTCCTTTAGTCCTGGTGACATTTGACCTTCCCTGTGCTCAGATCTGCAGGAGTGAGGAGAGCTTCTCGTGCTTCGACTTCCTGGAAGAGCACGCCTGCAGTGCCCTAGTGAGCCACTGGGGCGGGGTGGTGGCCGTGGTGGACACCCGCACCCCGGGGGCATCCGCGGAGCTCTCTGCGGACATCGGCTTCGGCAGGACACGGACAGTCCACGTGCACCCCGTCAACAAACACTATTTCCTGGCTGCTGGCTTGCTGTACGTAGCCCAGACTGAGCTGCTCGTTTTCTCAGTGGTCTCTGTGCTGGGGAGAGATGGGGCTCAGGAGTTTCTCAGCCTGGGTGCAGAGTCAAAGCTGTCTGAGTGCTTTTAGAAAACAGGTTTTCAGTCCTTAGCAGGACTCACGGTGGGATTTGGTTTGATTTCCCAAACCACGTGGGGACAGATGGGCCCTGGTGGGCTTTGGCACAGAGGGACTTCATGGAGGGCTGGTTTGGGGTGGTCTTGGTGCTCCCCAGATCCCTCAGAGCCACCCTTTGAGTGGCTATTGAAGCTCTGAAGCAGCTCCCACACAGTCTGCCCTGCTCTGGAGCTTTTCTGGTGGATGAAGGATAATTACTGCAGTGTGTGTGGTACCTGTTGCAGGGACGTTTGTGTTTTCGATGTTCGGTACCTGAAGGCCAAGGGGAACAAGCCCCTGAGCTCTCTCACAGGACACACCAAAAGCGTGGCCTCGGCCTATTTCTCACCTGTCACTGGGAGCAGGGTGGTCACGGTGTGTGCTGATGACAAACTGAGGTAAGGCTGTGGCAGGAAGAATCCTCATGGAAAATACTGACCGGGCAGTTTATCCATTATATTATTATTATTATTATTATTATTATTATTATTATTATTATTATTATTATTACCTCTCCACATGACTCATCACTGAGAACCTTCCGTCTTTATACTTAAAAAAAATGATAAAATATTTACTTGCACACACATTTTTAATGTAGTTTTTAATGGGTTTTTTTTGTTTGGTTGTTTTTTCCCTCATTTTGCCTCGGGATATTTATCAGTAAAAATCCACATGTACTGTTGATCTTTAAAAAACAATCAAAGAAAATCAAAACCCACAAAAACAGCCAGCCAAAGCCTGGCTGGTGAACACACACACAAAATGCTCAGAAACAAAGTATGTTTGTAGCTGGTACTTGAAATAAGGATGGTATCAGCTCTTGTGTAAATAGCCTGCTTGTGTTAGAGGTTCTTTTTCTCCTGGTTATTTTGTGACCATAATTTAGGTAATTACCTGATTCTGTGTGGGCTGGGCAGGTTTTGCCCCAGGGGGAGGCATCCCCCAAGGTCCCGGGGGTGAAGGAGCAGGGGGGACGGCCCTGGGGCTGTGCAGCCCCTCCTGGGCAGGCTGCAGCTCCAGCTGGGATCTGCTCCGTGTACCCCACACTCCCGGGGGATGCTCCGTCAGGGAGGGGCTGGATTTGTGGGACAGGTTCATGGTGTTAATGTGCTCTTCTGTGCCCAGGGTCTACGACACCACATCCCTGTCACCCACTGCCAAACTGCTCAGCTCCATCAGGTAAGGACAGCACACCTGGGCCAAGGACTGTGGCTGCTCCTGTGGGTCTGGAGGGATGGGACACAGGGAATGGCTTCCCACTGCTGGACAGCAGGGATAGATGGGCTTTGGGGAAGGAATTGTTCCCTGGCAGGGTGGGCAGGCCCTGGCACAGGTGCCCAGAGCAGCTGGGGCTGCCCCTGGATCCCTGGAATGTCCCAGGCCAGGCTGGACAGGGTTTGGAGCAGCCTGGGACAGTGGGAGGTGACCCTGCCATGGCAGGGGTGGCACTGGCTGTTCCCAACCCAAACCATTCTGGTATTCTTGTCCCATGCTGCCCATCCCAGGGCTGCACTGCGGGGATCTGATCTCCAGCATGGATGCTGAAGGTTCAGAAGGCAGGGGAGCAGATGGGACATAAATGATGGTTTGCTCACAAGGAGGAAATGTTCCTCTTCCCTGCAGACACAACAACAACACGGGCCGCTGGCTGACCCGCTTCAGGGCCATCTGGGACCCCAAGCAGGAGCACTGCTTCCTGGTGGGCAGCATGGCACAGCCCAGGCAGATCCAGGTCTTCCAGGACACCGGGAAATTGCTGCACTCCTTCTGCAACGTGGACTGCCTCGCCTCCGTGTGCTCCATCAACGTCGTGCACCCCAGCCAGAACATCCTGGTGGGAGGCAACTCCAGCGGCCGCCTTCACGTCTTCAAATAGAAGTGCCTTCGATCTTCATTCCTCACCTTTCTGCATTGACTTTGTTCATTCCGTATTCAGCAGTTCCCAAGCTGACTGTTGTTTCTCAGGACAGAAATGTACTTTGAAGGTCTTAAAATAAATTGTTTAAACTGCCTTTGGTACCTGGGTCTTCCATGGAAATAGAAGTGATCGTTGAGCCCCCCAGCCCCCTCCCCAGCTCTGCTCCCTTCCCTGGATAAGCTCCAGCCCCTCAGTGCCTTCCTTGTGGTGAGGGGCCCAAAACTCCCAGGTGCAATTTGTGAAATTGTGCTCCCGGAGTGCAGAGACACGTGAGGGACTCACCTGCATCTCTGGAGCTCTCCCTCCAGGGAGAAGCTGCTAAAAGACCAAATTTCTCAGGGTTTGAGCTGTTTTCACTTGAGTAAACAAAAATCAGAATCACTGAACAAAGCTCATCCCGACTCTGCTTTTCATGATATTTAAATATTTATTTAAATTTAAAAATACTTTTCATGGCACCAATGATTTTATGCTAACTAAGGTATTGGATATGTAGAAAAAGGTACATTTTGAAGGAAAAAAAGATGTAACTTACAGTATTTGGCACATGAAAGGTTAATCTCTAGGTTTTCTTTATGAAAACTAAGAAATTCACATTTTCAGGTATTTTACTGTCTACTGCTGAAAGATGCAGTATGCTAGGACGAGATTCATGGGTTTCTGATCTCAGAACCTACAGAAACAACATTTTGATAGAAAGACGGGTAAAACTAACAGGGCCTGAAACACACGGCAGGATCTGGGACAGACGGGAGAAACGTACAGGGGAAAATCACCAATTCTCGTGGTTCTGCAGTAAAACGCTGGGTGACAACGGCAGAGGTGACCTGGGGCTGGCACAGAGCGTTACCCGAGGAAAGCCAAGGTGGAAGGTCCCGGCTGGGGGCTCGGAGGATGTTCCCAAGGGATGGAGCTGTGCTGTCACACGTCACACAGAACATTGCAGTGAGGAGAGGAGGAGGAGGAGGAGGAGGAGGAGGAAGCAGGACGACACTGCAGCGTTAACCCAGGGGTAAAAAATGTCAGCGTCGGGACAAGCACAACTGCATAGAAACATCAGCGCTATGGGCTGAGGTAGGAACACTACACTAAGAGTTAATTTCGCTATGTTGCATAAAACAGGATTATCATGTAAAAAAAATCTCTCCTCCGCCTCCTGGAGCCTTCCCGGAGGGTTCCTGGAAACTTTCCGGAGAGTTCCTGGATCCTCCCCGGAGGGTTCCTGGATCCTTCCCTGAGGGTTCCTGGATCCTCCCTGGAGAGTTCCTGGAAACTTCCCCGAGGGTTCCTGGATCCTTCCTGGAGAGTTCCTGGATCCTTCCTGGAGAGTTCCTGGAAACTTCCTGGAGAGTTCCTGGATCCTTCCTGGAGAGTTCCTGGATCCTCCCCGGAGGGTTCCTGGATCCTTCCCCGAGGGTTCCTGGATCTTCCCTGGAGAGTTCCAGGAAACTTTCTGGAGAGTTCCTGGATCCTTCCTGGAGAGTTCCTGGATCCTTCCTGGAGGGTTCCTGGATCCTCCCTGGAGAGTTCCTGGAAACTTCCTGGAGAGTTCCTGGATCCTTCCTGGAGAGTTCCTGGAAACTTCCTGGAGAGTTCCTGGATCCTTCCTGGAGAGTTCCTGGATCCTTCCCCGAGGGTTCCTGGACCCTTCCCCGAGGGTTCCTGGACCCTTCCCCGAGGGTTCCTGCCTTGCTCTGGAGCCAGGGCTGGGCCCCAGCCCCTCCTCGGGCCTCGTGCTGTGATCAGGCCATGCCCTGGCCAGGGGGACTGTGTCCCCCGACGGGACCTCTCCCCTTATTGCAGTGACAAGAGCCCGTGTGGCCCTTGGTCACCGGTGGGTGGTGGATGCTCAGAGACAACACGGACATCAGGCTTTGTAAAACTGCAGTTATGGCCCCAGCTTACGGAAAAATCTCTCCCTGAGATGAAATTAAACTTGCTCAACTGTGTTTACCCTTTTTTTGTTTGGTTTTTTTTTTCTTTTCTTTTTTTTTTTTTATTTTTTTTTCTGATATGTCCAACTTGTCACCCCAACCTGCCCAGAACTGGCTGTTATTGCTCCCTGTGGATGGGCTGCTGCTCCTGGTGACCAGCGGTGCCGTGACTTGGGTTTATTGACTTGCACTCAACGACGCTTGGGGCTAAAGGTGGCCCTTGGCTTCTTCAGTGTCACCTGCGCTTCTGAACTCGTGTCCTCCGGGGAACAGTCCCAAAACCAGAGCTCCTTCTCTGTCCCAAACCCAGCAGGGCTCGGCTGGCGTTGGGCTCCCGGCGTTTTCTCTTAAACCATTACTGGGAGCCGCTCGGTACCGGCACCCACGGTCACCCCATCCGTAAAGTAAAAAAAGACTGGATTAGATTTGATAACAAAATAGCATTTCCTTGTTAAAATAGACCTTGAAATGTCTCTTTTTTTTTTTCTTCTTTTTTGGTTGGTTTTTTTTTCTTTTTCCTCGTTTTTTTTTTTTTTTTTTACAAAACAGGTACAGCTGGCGGAGGGTAAAGGTCACCCCAGTAAATCTGACACAGTCACTCCAGCTCCACGCCAGGTTTGGCCGCGCGTGCCCGGCGTCCCCTGGCTCCCACGCTCCCCTGCCCCCGGGAGCACCGACGCTTCAAGGCTTAGGAAAGAGGCGAAGGGCCGAGTCGGCAGCGGGGCGAGGGCTCCGGGCGGCCGCGCTGCGGGGAGGGGACCCGGGGCGGCCGCGTCCCCTCGCGGGGGGCTCCGGGAGCAGGGCGGGCTCTGCCAAGCGCTTCGTGGAGGGCGGGGGCGGCGGGCACAGTGCGGACCGAATACCGTAAGAGTACACGAGTGTTAAATGAAACCTCGGTAGCACCATTGCTAAAGCTCCTGCGGAACGGCCCCGCCAGCCCCGGCTGCTGCGCGGGCGGCGGAGCAGCGAATTCCCCTCTGCTCGGTGCTTCCCAAGTCGTGGCGGGGGATCGGGGTGGGAGCTGTGCGGGCTCCGGGGGTGGGAGCACGGGGAGGAGGGGGCTCCGGGGGCTGCGCCCACCCTCCTCTTCCTCCCGGAAAGCCGCCTCCTCGGCCGGCCGGGCTCGGGGTCGGGAGGGGAGGGTTAGTGAGTGCCGGCGGCAGGTCCAGGCCCCCGTGGTGGCTCCTGCCTTCAGGTGTCAATGAGCAGGTTTACCACGGCGCGGAGCTTGCAGGCAAACCATCGCCTGAGGGGACAAAAGTATTGGTAATGGAACTGCTCGAACTCTGGGGTCTGGCGGATATCACGGAAAAAGGCAGTGTCAAGGTCGGACTCGGTAAGGACGATCAGGAGGAGGAGCAAAACAAAGAGGAGTCCAACTGTCACAAGGAGCAAACGGAGGACACTTAAAAGAAACTTATTCACCTGTTGGGCCTGTGCCGGCCCCAGGCCGCCGGCGCCCGGGCACAGCGCCCGCAGCTCGCCCTCCGCCTCGGCCGCCGGCGTGCCCGCCTCCGACTCCTTCTCCTCCTCGATGCTGCACGGGGCCCCGTTGGCCTGGCGGGACAGCAGCATCAGCTCCAGGCTGTGCTCGGCCACGGGCGTGGGCAGCACGCTGTCGGCGGGGCTGTAGCTCTCGTCGGCGATCACCGCCACCCGCTCGCTGCTCTCGGCGCGGCCGCCCCGGCCGGGACCCGCCAAGGCATCGCCGTGGGAAGCCGAGCGCACCGGGGTGGAGTGGGCGCTGTCACGGAGGGACTCCAGGCCTGGGGACACAGGGGAGGGGACGAGGGGACGCTCAGCGGGGTGCGGGGGGTCCCTCTCCGCAGCCCGGAGCTTCCCGCACTGCCCTGCCCCGGTGTCCCCCGCGGGGACGGCGCCGCTGCCGCTTCTCCTCGTTCCTGTTCTCGGTCCTTCGGCACCCGCGGCCCCTCCTGGCTGCGGCGCTTTGTCACCGCTGGCTGCGGGCCCGGAGCGCGGCAGGGCCCGGCTGGGACAGGGACAGGGACAGGGACAGGGACAGGGACAGTGGCAGTGACAGGGACAGTGGCAGTGACAGTGACAGTGGCAGTGACAGTGACAGGGACAGGGACAGGGACAGGGACAGGGACAGTGACAGGGACAGGGACAGTGACAGTGACAGGGACAGGGACAGGGACAGGGACAGGGACAGTGGCAGTGGCAGTGACAGTGACAGGGACAGTGACAGGGACCGTGACAGTGGCAGTGACAGGGACCGTGACAGTGACAGGGACAGGGACAGTGGCAGTGACAGTGGCAGTGACAGTGACAGTGGCAGTGACAGTGACAGGGACAGTGGCAGTGACAGTGACAGTGACAGTGACAGTGGCAGTGACAGTGACAGGGACAGGGACAGTGACAGTGACAGTGACAGTGACAGGGACAGGGACAGGGACAGTGACAGGGACAGGGACAGTGACAGTGACAGTGGCAGTGACAGCCCCTGGCAGCCCCTGGCAGCCCCGGGGCCCTCGGGGACACGGCTGGGGGGACAGGGATGGCCGGGAATGAGGGAAGCCCGGCTGGAGGGGTGTGAGGAGAGGGCAGTCTGGGCTGGCAGGGCGGGTGTCCCCATGGCACGGGGGACATGTCCCCCGCA